>NC_057850.1:89688156-89990414 GCF_015237465.2 Chelonia mydas
TAATGTCTAAACATATTTTTTTAAACAGCATGGCTCTTGTTTGAGACATGTTATGGAACACACCATGAATCTATGACACATATTTTGTTTGTTTTGTTTTAGGAACTGACCTTTTTCACCATAATGGGTATTCCTGGGTTCCTTGTGTATTTGATTCCTGCAAATAAGAGAGTTGGAATATGAAGCTGATCTCAGTTTAATTAAAATGGTTTGGTAAAAATACAGAAGATTAGCACGATTCCTAAACAAGATACAAATAATCAGTTGGTCTGACATGTTCCAAACTACATCAGTTACAACTGAATTACAATTTAACTGACTTTGAGATATTGATGGTCTTGCTTATTTATTGCATTTCAGTGGATGATATGTTTTTGGTTTTTCTGTTGCAGCTATCACTTACAGTATTTTTTCTATTATTATTATTAGCTATTATTATTTAGCATTTAGACTGCGAACTCATCAGGGCAGTGGGTGATATTTATATTTGTGTCTTGTCCAAGGTGGAGCTCATTGCCAATGTTTGTTCAACAATAATCTTTCAATGAATTGCACAGAATGTCTGCTGATTAACTTGCAATGTTAAATATAACTCTAGAAAAGGAAACAGTTGTTACGACTGAGTAGGCATAGATATCTCTTTTTTGTTTGGTCTGCCATAATAGTCACCCAAAGTATGTGGTGCATGGGTAAGACATGACACAATCCAGTTCCGTATTAATCATGTTTTCATGTTCACTACTGAAAACATTTCTTAAAATCAGCACAGCTGTTTCTCTGGTATTTTTTATACAAAAAATCTGTATGAGTGAAGACATAGTCATCTCTGGTGTGTGTGGCATTATCTGTTTAGTCTATAAGCAGCTTGAGTAGGGCCTGTATCTTCTATGCCTTTTTCAGTGCCAAGTACACGGTTGACATTTAACCAATATTATATAATAATTACATTGAAGAGCCTACTTTCAAAAAATGTTATTTAGGTTGCAAAGTGAATCAGTCAAAAGTTAGAAAACACCAGATTTACAGTTTGCAAAGCATCCTTAATTCTGCCCCCGTGCATCCATCGTGGGCATTAAATGAGAGAGGATCCTGTGGAAAAAATAGTATGTGATCATGTAATTGAGGATGGTACCATTCAGTCGGGGCTCTCAACCTTTCCAGACTGCCATACCCCCTTTCAGGAGTCTGATTTGTCTTGCAAACCCCCAAGTTTCATCTCACTTAAAAACTATTTGTTTACAAAATCAGACATAAAAATACAAAAGTGTCACAGCCCACTGTTACTGAAAAATTGCGTACTTTCTCATTTTTACCATATAATTATAAAATAAATCAGTTGGAATATAAATATTATACTTACATTTCAATGTATAGAGCAGTATAAACAAGTCATTGTATGAAATTTTAGTTTTTGTACTGACTTTGCTAGTGCTTTTTATGTAGCCAGTTGTAAGACTAGGCAAATATCTAGATGAGTTGATGTACCCCCTGGATGACCTCTCTGTACCCCCAGGGGTATGTGTACCCCTGGTTCAGAACCACAGCCAGACAGCATACACACAAGGGAGTAGAGTTAAGGTTGTATATTGTGGGTCTTGGCAGCAAAGCCCCTTCTCCCTTTGTTACAATTGTTCTGGCTGCTCCCATGTGTCTTAGTACATTTTGTGCTGCTGATGCTGCTGCTTCTTCGGTGGTAGAATCCTCCCAGCTTCAGAGTGCTTGTATGTTTTTAGTTAGTTTGGAATGTTGCCAAAATTTTCCTGACGGCACAAGCAAGAAAAAGGAAGTGGTGATTTTTAACAGTTTATTTTTCAGCAAAAGCTGAACAGAATTTCCTGGGACAAAGAAAAGGCATTTTTGTAGCCTCTGGGCATTCCCCTGCAAAACCTCAAAAGCCGGCTGCAAACAGAAGAGGTTCTCAAAGAAAAGGTTGCAAAAAACTTTTTGTAGTAGAAAGTGTTAGTCAACGTAATCATTACCAGCGCTCCCTATACTGTGTTTTGACAATCAGGATCCAGACATCCCAGGGTGAAAACAGGGTTTGAACCCAAAAGAATAAGCAATTGAACGTTATATACTATAAAGGTGTATTGAGTAAGGTCTTTTATGAAAGCTGGTGACATACTGGTGATTAATGTCATTGTGAAATGTATGTATTGACACTACATGAGGGGAATTATGGACACCTACTGATATTATGCTTTAAAGTCTGTGACCAGACAGGACCGACAGTCGCTATCTACCTGTCTCCAATGTAATTTAAGAATGATGGAATCAAAACAGTGGAAGCCCCATTTACATACAAATTAGCAGGAGGATGGAAAGTCAACAGGAAAGGAAGAACGGCAGAGGTCTTCCTGACTGGGGACAAAAAATGAGTTTTGGGAAATAAAAACAGAAGCGAAAACCATTTTGGCATCCATTACTTAGGGGACATACGCAACAGCCTGCTGTTAATTCGTGAAAGCTTGATCTGGAGGGCTGAGGATGCTGGTAACTTGATGTAAGTAAGAAACCTGCTTAGGCAAAGATTGTAACTTGCTAAGTTTTAGTCACTAGAAAGTGTGTTTCATGTTAGTTTTGTTTGTACCCTAACCTTTCTCTTTTTCTCTTGCTTAGTATCACTGATCTCTGTTCTTTGCTAATAAACTTATTCTTATTTTCTTACAAAACCATCTCTGTGCTGTGTACTAAAGTGAAGTGAGTCTTCAGCTAACCTACCAGGTTGCTGTGCACTCTCTCTCTTTTTGGAGGCAGCAAATTTAATCATTTCTGTGAGAGGGTCTGGACGCTGCAGGAGGACAGACATCTCTGGAGACCTGAGCTTCACTAATTGTTACCTGCAAGACAAGGTTTAGATAGCAGAATAGACACAGAGCTTAGCAGCAGCAATGCTCTCACTCTTGGCAACGAGACAGGTAACACAGTGGCTCGCAATTCTCGGTGTCCTGAGCATGATGTACATATATATAAATGGGTGTATGTACATAGCTGCCATTTAGGAATTTTTGGGAGTGGATATTAAACATTAAAAATAAGGTATGGTTGCTTGATAGCTCAATATTTAATATATCTAAATAGTGGCAAGTAACACTGAGTATTTAAGGAAGGATCTCAAGATATAGATAGTGCAGTAGAATATTTAAAATATGCAGGCTGTTATTTCCTTTCCCTTACCACATGTCCTCAAATGGAACTGAGGGGGAAAAGAATCTATTTTCCGTATGGGAAAATCTGCTAAAAGGCTTAAACACTTTAAAAAAAAAAAATCCAGCAAGCCGATTCCTGGAATGATGGCTGTCAGTGGCAAAGTCAGTGAAAGAACACAGTGTGACTCATTTTTGAAAAAGAGTTAAATAACCAACGAACTGATATAATACCGTACTTGATTATAGGCTTGGTTGTCTCATCTGTAAACGGAAGGCCACTGACAGAATTGTACATGTCTGTTTTATGTATTGTTTTTCTTTTAATTTGTGTGAAGTGGTACTCAAACACAATGGCCAAAATTAAGCACTAGTTAGATAATTGTAGCCTTCTTAAAGAGAAATCACTCTCAAAGTACAGAGACTGACTGCAGTGAAGTCTGTACTGGATGAACATTTAAATCTTTACTCATATGGATTAAAGAATATATTCTACAGACATCTGTAACTAATCACATTCAAAGCTGCACTGTATGTAATAGAAACTTGGTATTAGTCACATTAGGGCACATTGCACAATTCAAATGCTTGGAGAAATGAAAAGAGACTACTCAACCCAGTTGTTTGAAATTCACTCCCTCATGAAAGCTGCCTAATCATTCTCCATCCTAAGGGTATGTCCTAAGGGTATTTCTTCACTAGCAACCTTAAAGCCTTGCTGCTGCAGTGCTTTACCTTGGCTGTGTAGCCGCAGCACCATCGCTGGGAGAGAGCTCTCTCAGCACTGTAAAAAAAACCACCCCCACGAGGGGAGTAGCTACCAGCTCTTGGAGTGCGGCTCCCAGCGCTGGTCCAGTGTCTACACTGCCACTTTACAGCGCTGAAACTTGCCGCGCTTGCGGGGGGCGTGTTTTTTCACAGCCCTGAGTGAGAAAGTTTCCATGCTGTAAAGTGGCAGTGTAGACAAGGCCTTTGTAAACTCATCTGTTGCTACAGCTACATAGACCCAGACAAATAACGTTAGCAATAGTTGAGTAATTCACTATCTTCTGAACAGCTACCCAAAACCCTGGAGAAACTGGCCAGGGTGCACTCTCTCTGTGTTTTATATTATGTGTAGGGAGGGACAAATTCTTAGCTGCACTTGTACGACCCCACTACCTGAAATGAAGTTACGTAGTTGTAAATGAGAGCCAAATTTAACCAAATGTTAAATGTTTATTTAATATTCAGATTCTTTTTTGCCCAAAAGACCCTCTGAACAAAGTCTGCTACAAATCTAGAGGCTACTGCTCTGTCCTAATCTGAAATCCTTTTCAGAACCACACCTGCAACTTGGCGATTTGTTTGTTAGGTGGAACGACATGATCTGCACTAGCCCAAGCCCAAAGAATGTGGTGCTCCCAGAGAAAGTATTTTACACCTGTAGTTTACTATGGAAACAAACCTTCTGACGTAGAACAAGGAACTGCCACAGTAACATTTCTCTCCTATTTATAGCCCCCTAATTGTGCACACACGCCTGATGACGTGAAAAGAATGTGAACCAGTCACTCCTTGATCTGCACAAGCTGGCAACTGACAAGAATGACCCTCATTTGTGTGACTTCATAGTAATGTAATTGTAAAGTTTAATAAGACAAAAAATCAATGAAAACAACTTTTAAAATTAGGGTTTAATAACGTAATGCTGGGGGTCTCACCGTTTTTCATGGGTTGGACCACACCGTAAAGTGTCTTATGGGTCACAACCTTCATTATAGGTTTCAGAGTAGCAGCCAGGTTAGTCTGTATTCGCAAAAAGAAAAGGAGTACTTGTGGCACCTTAGAGACTAACCAATTTATTATTGCTCTTCTTCTCCCATAACATTCAATAACATCCCTGTGGTAATGACAGCAATTGCTTGCATGGGAAAAATATTTAAGGCATTTTTAGCTATCTCTTCATGCAAAACTTTACAGCAGGAAATAAGGAGGAGGAGCCAGCATCCTACGGTCAGCCAGCTCCTGGTTGAGCCCTCAACATGTGCTCCACAGACCTCAGACCTTTTTCAATGTATTGTAGGAGAACTTGTGTGTCCTTCATGGGCCCCTGTGTGAAAGTGTTCTTAGCCCTCCATTTCAGTAAACTAGTGCTTTTTCAGCATGCTCTAGACTTCTGACAATGACCTCCTTACCAACTGGTAGCAAGGCATGGCTCCAGCTCAGGACAATGACCTATTCCAGCTGTTGGCATTAAAACAACTCTCTTTCTGGCAACAGCAGGTGAGTGCAGGGTGTGAGACACAGCGGAGGGCATTTCAGCAGCAGCTTATCACCCTGAAAAGGCAGTGGCATGCCTTGCTAAGGAGATCATGCAAGCTGCACACAGGTATGGAACAGTGGAGACACTTGGTACTGGTTTTAATTGCTGTGGGTTCCCCTTTGCTGACCAGCAGTTCTTGAGCAGAAATCCCACCACAAAGTGGTGGGACAACAGCATCATGGAGACCTGGGATGATCAGCAATGACTCCAAAACTTCTGTAGCTTCATGGACACCTTCAAGGAGCTGTGTGAGGAACTTGCCCTGACTTTACAAACAGGGAGGGTGGCCATACCAGTCCAGAAGCAGGTGCTATGGCCATCTGGAAGCTGGCTACGCCAGACTTCTACAGGTCAACAGCTAATCAGTTTGGCATTTGCAAGTCAAGGTCAGTCCTGTGGTGATGGAGGTTTGCAAGGCAATTATTGCTGTGGTGAAAATTTCTAATGTCCTTGAAATAGTAATGGGATTTGAGCGAATGGGCTTCCCAAACTATGCTGGGACTGTTGATGGCACATATGTGCCCCCTCCACTGCAAGGTGCATGTGAATATGTAAACTAAAAGGATGCTACTCGTTTGTTATTCTGGTCTGGGCTGACCTCAGAACAATGTTTCCTGAACATCAATGTGGTGTGATGCATGAACAGTGGGGGAGCTAGTAGGAGGCAGCTGCCCCCCTCAGCAGCCTTTAGGTGTATGTGTGGTGCCTGTCACATGGAGCTGGAGAATAAGTCCATTCCACATTCACTCAGAAATATTGGCTCTAGTCCACTGGACTGAGCCCAGTTCCCTGCTCCAGGTGTTACAACACAGTGCATGGGGTCACCTCCACCAATGACCCATTGCCCCCCTAATTGCAAAACCTGGCTCTGCCACTGTGCATGATGCTAGGTTATTCTGGTGATCTGGCATTTACATATTTGGGCAAAAAAGCATTTTAGTCCCTCCCAATAATATAGCTATTAGTGGGGTATCTGTGCCCACTTTACTTTATGACAGGTTTCAGAGTAGCAGCCATGTTAGTCTGTATCCTCAAAAAGAACAGGAGTACTTGTGGCACCTTAGAGACTAACAAATTTATTTGAGCACAAGCTTTCGTGGGCTACAGCCCACTTTATCGGATTAATTAATCTTCATTAATTAGCCTCTTACTCCACCTTTTCATGTTCTCTGTATACATCTATCTATCTATATATCGGATGCATAGAATGGAACACATAGTAAGAAGATAAAGTGGGCTGTAGCCCACGAAAGCTTGTGCTCAAATAAATTTGTTAGTCTCTAAGGTGCCACAAGTACTCCTGTTCTTTTTGAGGATACAGACTAACACGGCTGCTACTCTGAAACCTGTCATAAAGTTAAGTGGGCACAGATACTCCACTAATAGCTATATTATTGGGAGGGACTAAAAGGCTTTCTTGTCCAAATATGTAAATGCCAGATCACCAGAATAACCTGGCATCATGCACAGTGGCGGAGCCAGATTAATTAAGATTAATTAGCCTCTTACTCCACCTTTTCACGTTCTCTGTATGTATATATCTCTCTTCTTACTATATGTTCCATTCTATGCATCCGATGAAGTGAGCTGTAGCCTACGAAAGCTTATACTCAAATAAAATTTGTTAGTCTCTAAGGTGCCACAAGTACTCCTGTTCACTTTACTTTAGGAGACCCAGCCTAGCCTCTACGGCCCTGGCTCATGAAGCCATTTCCTGATTTCAGATTATCTGGCAGAAGAATGTTTAATTACATGCTGAAGAGCTGCAGGATGGTGGTGTGGCACAATGCAGGCTTCCCCTGTGCATTTCCTTGAGGTCAGGTGTGCTGTTGCTGGTGAGGCCTGCTTTGATTTCGCTTCCGCCAGAGTGTAAACAAGTTCAAATGGGCTTCTACTATTAAGAAGCACCCTCTTTGTAGGGTTCTCATTTATTTACCAGAAAGTCCACCACCACGTATAAACAAAAGCTTTGTCCCAGCTTCCTAGCTGAGAGACTGAGTCAATCCCAGGTGATCCCCCCTGAGTCCACGGCTTGCCTCCATTCAGGCTCTTCACCTGGGTACTCTTGGCTCAGGTTTACATCCTTGGAGTCATGTCTCCTGCTGCTGTCTGGATAGAGTCCTCCTCTGGAATCAGGGTTCATGGAAGTCTCTTAAAGGGCAGCTCTTCCCAAGAACAGTTTGTAGTTCCTGACAGGTCAGACTTCCTACCATTGTTTGGGGGCTTCCCCTGTTGAGGCCAAGCTCCCTTGGATGCCTGCCAACTGCAGCTCTCCCTACAGAATTCTTCCTGCTCTGCTAGGGTCCCCAGAGAGCTCCCTGCCTCCAGGCTGCCTGCCCTAGGAGCTCATTTTCTGCTTTACTCCACTCCTCAAGAGCTTCCTCTTTCCCAAGCAGTGCCTCCTTTAACTGAGCTTGGCTGAGCTGTGCTAGACTAGGTCCCGGTGCTTGTTTACTAATGAAACTGTTAATTGGCCACCTGGGGAGTCATTTACCCCCTGGTAGGCCTTAAGAAGGCCGTCACAGACAGACTGTGGCCCTGATTCCTCTTAAAGGGCCGGTAGTGGAATGTGCCAACAGAAAGCAAGATGGTACTGCCTTCTGACCTGTTCGGATGCCACTGTGTGTAATGCCATTCATGTTATTGCTGCATACTGCACAGTATATGTGAGGATAAGATAGAGAACTTTCACCAGGAGTGGATGTTGGTTTATGGGCCTGCAACCAGAATGTGCGCACTCTGATAAGAGGGACTTGGTCCAAAAGAGGGAGAGAACAAAACTATCACTAAACTATCTAAACTACTATATGCCACAAGAGGCCACAGCAATGGTTCCCTTAACCCACGCAGCAATAATGTTAATCTATCCAACTATACTCTTAGCCCAGCAGAAGAATCTGTCCTATCTCAGGGCCTCTCCTTCTGCCCCTTCGCCCCCACGAACATGATACAGTTCTGTGGTGACCTAGAATCCTATTTTCGACGTCTCCGACTCAAGGAATATTTCCAACACATCTCTGAACAACATACTAATCCACTGAGACCTTCCTATCAACACTACAAAAAGAAGGATTCTAGGTGGACTCCTCCTGAGGGTCGAAACAACAGTCTGGACTTCTACATAGAGTGCTTCTGCCGACGTGCACAGGCTGAAATTGTGGAAAAGCAGCATCACTTGCCCCATAACCTCAGTCGTGCAGAACACAATGCCATCCACAGCCTCAGAAACAACTCTGACATCATAATCAAAAAGGCTGACAAAGGAGGTGCTGTTGTCATCATGAATAGGTCAGAATATGAACAAGAGGCTGCTCGGCAGCTCTCCAACACCACTTTCTACAAGCCATTACCCTCTGACCCCACTGAGGGTTACCAAAAGAAACTACAGCATTTGCTCAAGAAACTCCCTGAAAAAGCACAAGAACAAATCCGCACAGACACACCCCTGGAACCCCGACCTGGGGTATTCTATCTGCTACCCAACATCCATAAACCTGGAAATCCTGGACGCCCCATCATCTCAGGCATTGGCACCCTGACAGCAGGATTGTCTGGCTATGTAGACTCCCTCCTCAGGCCCTATGCTACCAGCACTCCCAGCTATCTTCGAGACATCACTGACTTCCTGAGGAAACTACAATCCATCGGTGATCTTCCTGAAAACACCATCCTGGCCACTATGGATGTAGAAGTCCTCTACACCAACATTCCACACAAAGATGGACTACAAGCCGTCAGGAACACTATCCCCGATAATGTCACGGCAAACCTGGTGGCTGAACTTTGTGACTTTGTCCTCACCTATAACTATTTCACATTTGGGGACAATGTATACCTTCAAATCAGCGGCACTGCTATGGGTACCCGCATGGCCCCACAGTATGCCAACGTTTTTATGGCTGACTTAGAACAACGCTTCTTCAGCTCTCGTCCCCTAACGCCCCTACTCTACTTGCGCTATATTGATGACATCTTCATCATCTGTACCCATGGAAAAGAAGCCCTTGAGGAATTCCACCATGATTTCAACAATTTCCATCCCGCCATCAACCTCAGCCTGGACCAGTCCACACAAGAGATCCACTTCCTGGACACTACGGTGCTAATAAGCGATGGTCACATAAACACCACCCTATGCCGGAAACCTGCTGACCGCTATTCCTACCTACATTCCTCCAGCTTTCACCCAGACCACACCACACGATCCGCTGTCTACAGCCAAGCTCTACGATACAACCGCATTTGCTCCAACCCCTCAGACAGAGACAAACACTTACAAGATCTCTATCAAGCATTCTTACAACTACAGTACCCACCTGCTGAAGTGAAGAAACAGATTGACAGAGCCAGAAGAGTACCCAGAAGTCACCTACTACAGGACAGGCCCAACAAAGAAAATAACAGAATGCCGCTAGCCGTCACCTTCAGCCAACTAAAACCTCTCCAGCGCATCATCAAGGATCTACAACCTATCCTGAAGGATGACCCATCACTCTCACAAGTCTTGGGAGACAGGCCAGTCCTTGCCTACAGACAGCCCCCAACCTGAAGCAAATACTCACCAGCAACCACACCACAGAACCACTAACCCAAGAACCTATCCTTGCAACAAAGCCCGTTGCCAACTGTGTCCACATATCTATTCAGGGGACACCATCATAAGGCCTAATCACATCAGCCACAGTATCGGAGGCTTGTTCACCTGCACATCTACCAATGTGATATATGCCATCATGTACCAGCAATGCCCCTCTGCCATGTACATTGGTCAAACTGGACAGTCTCTACGTAAAAGAATAAATGGACACAAATCAGATGTCAAGAATTATAACATTCATAAACCAGTTGGAGAACACTTCAATCTCTCTGGTCACTCGATCTCTGACCTAAAAGTCGCAATATTACAACAAAAAGACTTCAAAAACAGACTCCAACGAGAGACTGCTGAATTGGAATTAATTTGCAAACTGGATACAATTAGCTTAGGCTTGAATAGAGACTGGGAGTGGATGAGTCATTACACAAAGTAAAACTATTTCCCCATGTCCCCCTCCCCCCCCCCCCCGGCTGTTCCTCAGACGTTCTAGTCAACTGCTGGAAATGGCCCACCTTGATTATCACTACAAAAGGTTGTTGTTGTTTTTCTTTGCCGCTGGTAATAGGTCACCTTACCTGATCACTCTCGTTACAGTGTGTATGGTAACACCCATTGTTTCATGTTCTCTGTGTATATAGATCTCCCCACTGTATTTTCCACTGAATGCATCCAATGAAGTGAGCTGTAGCTCATGAAAGCTTATGCTCAAATAAATTGGTTAGTCTCTAAGGTGCCACAGGTCCTCCTTTTCTTTTTGCTAAGACTAACACGGCTGCTGCTCTGAAACAGAACAAATAAGGTATGCCTTGGTGTGCCAACATCCTTACTTTGCAGTAGGAAATGTGACAATGTGATGTTATATGCAGTGTTATTGTAGCCGTGTCTGTCCCAGGATATTAGAGAGACAAGATGAGTGAGGTAATATCTTTTATCGGACCAACTTCTGTTGGTGAGAGAGACAAGCTTGTCTCTCTCACCAACAGAACTTGATCCAATAAATGAAAGTACCTCACCCACCTAGTCTCTCTAATGTGGAGTTACGTAGTTCATCTGAACGACATATAGCTCTTTATCTATTCTTAACCTGTGACTTTATTAAAAGCTTTGGTTTGAACTTCCTGTCTCCTTATTGTTTCCCAGGCGCACTCACAAATTGTGCTCCTTACTGACCTTACAGCAGGGGTCCACTAGAATCTTGGTGTGAGTCTCTGGCCGTCTAGTAACACAATGGGAAGCGGATTCCCCATTTGGCATCTCGGTTCAAGAGCTCTTCTAGTGCTGAGCAGGAATGTTGCAGGCTATGTAGAATGTAGGTTTTAAATTAGGGATGTAAAATTTTAATTGGTTAACCAATAAACTTGATGCTTATCGGTTTCAGTTAACGATTAAATTTGGCTGCTGCCCCACATGCCTGGAGTCCCGACTGCACAGGGCCAGCAGCCAGGATCCCGGGTGCACTGATATCCCAGGTGTGGGGGCAGCAGCCGGGATCCCAGGCACGGGGTGACGGTGGAGCGCTGCGTAAAATGTGGCAGTGCTGCAGCACCCTCCACCCTGCACCCGTAGTTCCCCAGTTAAATGTTTAACTGTTTAACCGATAGATTGTAATAGGTTACAGTGTTGCATTTTTTACGTGCTATTTACATCCCTAGTTTAAATGTGAGAGTTTTAGATTGATTTTAAGGGGAGTTGCAGGGGGGTCCAATGTAATAAACAAAGCTGTAACTTTTTAGTATCATGGATGATGCTAGAATAGCACAGCTAACTCTAAATATGTTGTTTCCAAAGAGGAGTCAGCAAGGTGGACTTTTGGGCAAAATTACATAATTGTTTTTAGACATTAATAGTAAAATGAGTGCTCCCAGTGTTGTTACAGGTATTTCTGCAGCATTCATCCCAGTAGCGTCTGGCTGCTTTATGGTAAACAACAAATGAAACAGAGAAAAATCTTGTCACCAATAAAGATAGCAATAACATTTCCCTCATTTGATCTTCCTGGAAATGGGCCCTCCCCCTTAGCATGACAAATCTGATTAATCAGGTAAACTTTATATGGTGCCCTTATGGCCTCCAAGCTCAGACTTTGTAGCATTGTCAGGAAAGGCAAGTTTGAGATGAGCCCCTCCAATGAGAACCCTCTGCTCTTCAGTCTAGAAAAGGTCCATGCAAGGAAACTGCTAATCTCAACTGCATGGAAGAGGTGGTCAGTTACCTTACCTTACTCCTTTCGTTCTGGTGGAGTACCAGAGTTGACCAGAGAGCGCTCTGCGGTTGATTTAGCAGGTCTTCACTAGACCACTAAATTGACCCCCGCTGCATCGATCGCAGCAGCGTCAATCCCCGGTAAGTGTAAACATGGCCCTAGTGTCCTGATGGACTCAAGAGGTGTGATTGCGGCATTCTGTACTTGCTTAACCTTCTGGGCAGTCCTCACGGGTAAGCAACTGCAGGGGACATTCATGGTTAACAATGGTAAGGTCTGTATTAGAGAAAAAAGATCACGGACTCCTAGCCAGCCATAGATAAAAACAGGTTCTATGGACAAAACTTGTCTTACGCCACCCCATTTTCAATTATCCCAAAGGTTTCTCGTGTAATTTTTTTCAATCTTTTAGTCAAGACAAACATAGCTGGGTGTCCAAGTTCTGCTAGCCTGGTGCTTTGTAGCTTAAGACACGTTTAGTCTCCTTCTATGATTAGTGGAAGTAATAGTAAACAGTTAAATAAAGCACGATGGGTCTTCTTAAGTTAAACATTCCACTATGCGGGATGCCTTAATAAGGTGGTTGAAAGGTAATCACTGAATGAGCAAGGAGTGTAAGAACTGAGAAAAGGCAGCAGTTGAATTTGAAGTACAAATGAAACTCTCTTTGGTCTTATGTCCTTCCTCAAATGAGTTTTTTAAGATTGTAAGCTCCTCCAGGCAGATGCAGTCTCTCACGCTGTGTTTGTACATTGTTCCATAAAAGCGCTGGGAGTGGGGAGGGAGTTACACTGCTTGGGGCCTCTGGATACTAACAAAACACAAATAATAACATTTGCTTAGGGTGATCAACTTTGAGTACAGCGGGGGTTGGCAACCTTTGGCCCACGGCCCGCCAGGGTAAGCCCCCTGGTGGGTTGGGCCGGTTTCTTTACCTGCCGCGTCCGCAGGTTCAGCCGATCGCAGCTCCCACTGGCTGCGGTTCGCCGCTCCAGGCCAATGGGGACTGTGGGAAGTGGCATGGGCCAAGGGATGTGCTGGTCGCCGCTTCCCACAGTGCCCATTGGCCTGGAGCGGCGAACCGCTGCCAGTGAGAGCCGTGATCGGCCAAATCTGCGGAAACGGCAGGTAAACAAACCGGCCCATGATCCCTGGAATACAGCTTCATCACTTACAGTTCTGCTACTTGTTCTACATAAGCCGATTATTTCTGATTTTTGTTCTGCTTGGCATCCTTTTTAGGAAGTGCCTTTTTGTTTTGTAAGATCTTTTTATCCCTGCCTTGCCTGCACCAATGGACTTTTGCTTATTAGATGGCAGCTTGCCATATTTCGTATTAACGAAAGCTTTTTTCCCAAATAAACATGTTCCTTGGTGTGTATGCTGCCGTCTATTTATGATTTACTTTCCATTATAAAGCTACAATCTATAATATTAAAAATAATACACAGCCAGATGTTTATCGGAGTTGGAACAGGGTTTTATTGTACTGAGTCTGGTATTTGTGGTTTATATTTCTTTAATCTCTAGTGAAGTGTGCTTCCTTCCCCCCCTCCCCTTCCCCCGCCTCTGGTACCCATATAGCAGTTGATGGTAATCTTGTGAATAGATTTTCTTTCAAACCTTCCAGTGTAGAAATGTGAAGAGATAGGAAGAACTCAATATCTCTTAATGGTGTTTCCTTTAAAAGCGAGTTCTTATTTGAGAAATTGGATCTAGATTGAGCAGGTGTCCTGGTTTACTGGGACTGTCCTAGTGGCTGGTTGATTCTAGTGAAACAAGATCACCCCCAAGCCCCTTACATTACACCTACAGAATATCTGGTCACCCGCTGCTGACTGCCTCTTTGCAGCAGCTGCTATTAACTTCAGTGGGCTTTGGGTTAGGCCTTTATATGGTTGTGTCCAAGTTACCGTGTTAAGATTTCATCATGTGTATTGCTGCTACACTTTGCCATAGCAGTTTTAGGCCAGCATAGTTTGCATACGATTGTATTCTTTTATTTGAGTGGATAGAATAGAATTATGCCCCAGGGGCAGATAACCATTTCAGATCTGTTAAATAAAGAGCTGTAACTGACATGCATCATAACACTGGTCTAAAACACCATCTTTTCCCCCCAATTAGATACTCCCCCCCCATTCCTCCTTTTTGGCCTGTGATTGGACTTATATTTATGAAAACAAACAGCATTTAGCTATAATTAAAAATTATACAGCCCCCCAGTAAATGGGATGGCAAAACAATAGTAATGCTGTTTATATGTGTGAAGTCAAGTGCAAGGGAAGTCTAAAAGCATTAAGTGTAATGCCAGGGTGGGATTGTCTGGTTGAATTGATACAGCAGGTGTAGATTAAGCATTAATTAAGCAGGTGTAAATAAAGCAGAACTTGCATTTCACAATTTATCATTCTGTAATCAGAATAGGTATCGCTATAGTTCCTGGGCCAAATTCTTCCCTGCTGTTGTTACTGAAATCTTACCTTTTGCATTTTATGATTTTTAAATTTTTTATTAAGTGTTCACAAGCTCCGAGCTGAATTAGTGGAGTATGTGTGTGCAATGTGTCTATCACACGCACACACACATCTGCCTTGAGTGTGAGATGTTATATACACATATTTTATACATAATTTAATAAACGTAAAATATATAAAATACATATACATAAAAATATGGAATTCACACAACAGTGATCTGTCCTCTATATCAGACATAAGGTCCCGTCATTAACAAATATGCTTGTTCAAAAAGAAAATGTTAACTAACAGTATATTGGCTAATGTTTTTTATAATTGTGTTCTAGGGAAAAATAACTAGACATCATTACAGAAAGATCTAATCTTTTAATCTTCAGCTGCTAGCATTTGCTAGCTTCAGGTTTAGCTAGAGAGAGATTCCTGTCTGACCAACCTACTGATGCCTCACTAATTGCCATTGAAAATGAAGAGGGGAAATCTGGTAGCCTTGGAAAGTTATTTATAAAAGAATGATCATGCTGGCTTGTGTTTAGAATCAGAACTCTTTCCCCCCTCCTTCTGTCTAGGCAAGCCATCACATTGAAAAGAGCTCTCTGGTGTGTTGTTAGGTACATTTGTCTAGTCTGGATTGGCCCAAGTTTCCCTGTCAGTTGAAGTCACTCCAAGTGGCTCCATACAGCTTTCTGTTCTTTTACTTACTAACACTCAGTCTTACAAAGCTCCATAATATATTATCTGCAGTGAGCTGGGTTTGGTCCATGTTGTTCTAAGATAAAATGTTCTGTCCTGTTTCTACTTATAGGGCACACTGTTTAAATGTGTGTTTGGTACACAAATTATTTTCGGCTTTTAATTTTAGTGTGCAAGTTGGAGGTTTTCTAATAATACACAGGTTGACTATGTGGAAATGTCTTGCCACATTTTGCTGAATTATTTAATTTATATAGGCTCTATCTTACATATCCGTGTTTATTGGGTTAACTTTCACTATGACTACTAAAAAGAAAAGGAGTACTTGTGGCACCTTAGAGACTAACCAGTTTATTTGAGCATGAGCTTTCGTGAGCTACAGCTCACTTCATCGGATGCATAGCATCCATAGCATGCATAGCATGCATAGCATCCGATGAAGTGAGCTGTAGCTCACGAAAGCTCATGCTCAAATAAACTGGTTAGTCTCTAAGGTGCCACAAGTACTCCTTTTCTTTTTACGAATACAGACTAACACGGCTGTTACTCTGAAAACTATGACTACTGTGTATGAAGTCTATGTAGATATGTGTGTACATGTGTATCGATGATCCCTCTCTTTCCCCCCTTTCCCTCTCCTGGTTTCCCTTAAAAGAGGACATAGCAAACTATAACAACTTTGGAAAACGATATTATACATCCAAGCAAGGTCTTCTGGCATCTATAATTTCCTGTGAGGGATAGTAGTTTTAGGGCATTGACTGTGCTGTTTCACATTATCCTTATGTAGCTAATAGAAAACCCCTTTTGGAGAGGGATCAGTGGTCTGATTTGGTAACCCACCCAAAGGGGCCATGGTGGAGATGAGGGAAAGGCTAGCCAGTGTCGCCTTGAAGAATTCAGGAAGAGCGTGGCATCCCGACAAGCTTTTTTTCAGAAGACAGCAGTGTTGAGTGGCTGGGGGAAGGAGGATGTAAGCATAAATCTCACAACAATAGCTAGCTGTTCCTGTGGATTTGTCAGCATTTTTAGTTTAGTTATCAGATGTGAATTTGGATCTGCCAGAGATGGGATAAAAATACAAACACTGAATTCTTACTTAGGCTGACCTGGCAGCATCCACATGCCAATCTCTAGTAATGCATTAATTGGTTAGTTAATATAACACACTTTGAAAATTGGAAAGAAGTACTGCGTATTAATGTGTACTAGTTTATTTACTGTTTGTAATCCTTGCTGAAATGCCACATATGGTGGCAGTTAATGTAAAGCAAATTAATGATTGGCTTTAATTGATTTGAACTGCTGTCATGCTTGAGTTTTTTATCTTGGGGGGAGGTGTAAAAAGTCTCATTAAATTTCAGAATGAAGACATTAAAAGTGTAAGCCCAAAGTAGCAGTCCAGATATGCTAACCTCCAGCAATGTTGTGTTTGATATTGACCAAGCAGAAGTGGTGTATCTCTTAGCAAGATGTTCATTTGCATTTTTATGTTAGTTTTTATAGAATTTTCCCCACAGTTTCTGTTGCACTTTTCAGTTAAAATATCTGCAGAATCTGAACCATTTAGAATGTACTTTTCTGCTCTTGCAATCTGCCAGAGTAGCTTTTCTCCCCTGTTGTCACAGTTATGTATGGTACTACATTGGTGAACTTGTTATAGAAATGAGTTCCAAACTGCTGCAACTAGAAATTGTTAATATTGAAACAGATCTTTTAATTGCCTTTGCAAATATGCAGATAGTGATACTCTTAGTTTCAAAAGATTGTTCTGTTTAGCTATGACTTTATAAGAACTACTTTAGTGGGGGGAAAAAAGATAACCAAGCCCTCAAATTGTTCTTTACTCTTGAACAATAGGGCAGGAAGAGAAAAATATTTCCTTGCACAATTTGTGCAATCAAAATATTATGGAGTAAGAGTGAAATAAAATTAAAGCTAAATCGTGAGGACCTTATTTAGGCAAAATGCCTAGTGATTTACTGGAGTAAGGACCTCAAGATTTGAGCCAATGTAAATAAAATGTAAAAATCTAAGTGCAAAGTAAGTTGGTGAGTTTCTTTAGTAACATTTCCATACAGTACCACCACATGCTTGCTATAGTATGTCCAAAAAAAGTGTTCAGTACTCTTGATGTAATATAGCCCCCCAAACCACTTAAATTTATGCAGAAAGTTCAGTAGGAAAAGTTATTATCATTCTCTTCTCACCATTCATACTTCCCCTTCTTTGCTCTGACCATTGTTATCTTTCATACCAGACATATGGGCAAATGCCATGCTCTGGAGCTGTTTGAAGTGCTCTGTAGGGATGTGATTATTGTTCCTGCGGTGTCTGTTCACAGTGGGTCGAATGCAAGCCGCATTGAGGTCAATGTAAAGACTCCATTTGACTTCACTGGTAGTTGGTTACGGTCCCATATCATTAGTGAGAGGGATCACAGATCACTTCGCAGTTACGCAGAATCAGAATTTTGGCTATTCCAGATTTTAACCCAGGGAAGCCTTGCGTACTGAAAAAATCCACTTAAAATAAAATACTTTTGCAAGTTTCTTAAATTGATATTAAAGAGACTCTTCCATTTCAGTCCTGCTACTTTCCTTTTGATTACATATGAATGCCTGGAATCAGAATACCCCAGAAGAATATTGCCAGAATTCTGAAAGACTGATTCTTTTGAATTATATCTTTGTTTAGAAATAGATACTTCCTATCTCCTGTGAGATAAATCTAGAGAATATTTGCCAGGGAAATTGGCCTAGTGAGGAAGCCTAATGCAATCATATGAATAGAAAAAAGTATTTTTTTACATTAAAATTTAAATATTTACTATTGGGCTTCATTCCTTGGTAATTTTTCCTCTTTTGCCTGAAAACAAAACATTTAAACATTTAGTATGAGAATCGTGTGGTGGCTATGGAGGAAAGAATTGTATTCATAGCCATTTAAATGTCTGAAAAATAAATGACTGTTGAGACAACAGAATGGCTCTCTACTTTTCCAGAAAGGACAAGAAAAACAATTCCAAGGAGGCCCTAAGACAGTCCTGAAATGTGTTTTGTACAGTGGTTGAAAATCTTGTAAGTGCTATTGCTGTGAAATAATAGGACATTATAACCTGGCAGAAATAGTAAGTGTAGAGCTTAAAGGAGAAAATACTATTAAACGTTTACAGTGTCTGGGGTCTGTTTGGCTTCAGGGCAATGGAATTTTCATTATCAACATGAGGAATCGTGGTGCATCCTTAGTATTCACAAACACTGCTCAAGGATAGATTGATACAGTTTGAGAAATAAGCCAAGTGATCTCGAGGGCACCCACTCTCGGCTCCCGGCTCCTCAGCTGTCACCTCTCTTGGGCAGAGACCCTTGTCTCTCTCTCTCCTGACTGGGTTTTTTTCAGGCTGCACAGTTCCCTGCCTACACTGTGAGTTCCCCAGCAAGCCAGACAGCCTAAAGGGCCAGTGTCTGCACTTTCATTTTCTCTCCTGAGGTATGAACACCATAAACCCCTGCATTTATTAATTATCACACAGCCCTTTCTAAGCAAGCACATTTATTCTTTAGGTGAAAGCCTTACAGAGAAAATATATTAAAAACAATCAAAGAATGTATATGCATGCTAATAAGCTTACCAGAGATCACCGCCAACTCCAACAAGGTCTCTGGCAGTGTTCAGTCCTTCGAACCTCACTAAAAGTTTTTCTGTGGTTACAAGTTCTCTCCTCAGGGCATAGCTTCAAAAGGTTGGGTTTGGTGGTGGGAATTTGCATTTTCCTCCCTCCAGGTGTTTCCTAGGAAACCCACATAACTTTGTCCCAGAATTTCCTTCTTGTTTGGCACAGTATTTAAAATAGTCCTTTGAAGCTCATAACACTTCCCAGGGTTTAATTTACCTGGGTAACAGATACCGCCTCCTCAGCCACCCCGGAACCTGCATGGGGCATAGCAAAAGCTCAGATTCTTCTTCCGGAAGAGAGAAGAAGAAACGCGCTTTTGCATTTTCACAGCTTGGGGTCTGCGGAGGGGAGGTGTGGCTGCAGGGGCTCCAGCCAGCCTGGGGCTCCTCTGAGCAGGTGGGGGGGTTAGGGTTCTGCCTGGCCTGGGGCTCCTCTGGCTGCATGGGGGAGGGGGTCTTGGGCTGCAAGGGGTCTCACGGCTTCAGCCACGGATGGAGTCCAGGGGTCTCGGGCTGTGGGGTGGAAGGAGGTCTTGGGGCTCTGGCTGTGGGTGTGTGTGCAGGGGGTATCTGGGCTCCAACCATGGAGAGGGGAGGGGGTCTTGGGCTACAAGGGGCACAGGGGTCTCAGGGCTTGGGCCTGGGGGTGCAGGGCGTCTCGGGGCTCCAGCCATGTGGGGAGGGGTGGGCATAAGGGGCAGAGCCAGGGGCTAGCCTCCCTGAAGTGGGGCTCTACCCGCTGCCCATGACGCTCGGCTTTTTTTTAACCTTTTCTCATAGGTTAGGTTTTCTAAACCTTTTATCATTTTGTTGCCATCCTCTAGATTCTCTTCAGTTTAGTAGAATTTAGAAATAAGCCAAGTTTAGTAGAATTCAGAAGAATTAGTAGGGGAAGCTAAAGTGGATGGGAACCTGGGAAGCAGTGACCATGAGATGGTCGAGTTCAGCATCCTGACACAGGGAAGAAAGGAGAGCAGCAGAATACGGACCCTGGACTTCAGAAAAGCAGACTTTGACTCCCTCAGGGAACTGATGGGCAGGATCCCCTGGGAGAATAACATGAGGGGGAAAGGAGTCCAGGAGAGCTGGCTGTATTTTAAAGAATCCTTATTGAGGTTACAGGGACAAACCATCCTGATGTGTAGAAAGAATAGTAAATATGGCAGAGGACCAGCTTGGCTTAACAGTGAAATCCTTGTTGATCTTAAACACAGAAAAGAAGCTTACAAGAAGTGGAAGATTGGACAAATGACCAGGGAAGAGTATAAAAATGTTGCTTGGGCATGCAGGAGTGAAATCAGGAAGGCCAAATCACACCTGGAGTTGCAGCTAGCGAGGGATGTTAAGAGTAACAAGAAGGATTTCTTCAGGTATGTTAGCAACAAGAAGAAAGTCAAGGAAAGTGTGGGCCCCTTACTGAATGAGGGAGGCAACCTAGTGACAGGTTTCAGAGTAACAGCCGTGTTAGTCTGTATTCGCAAAAAGAAAAGGAGTACTTGTGGCACCTTAGAGACTAACCAATTTATTTGAGCATAAGCTTTCGTGAGCTACAGCTCACTTGAAAAAGCTAATGTACTCAATGCTTTTTTTGCCTCTGTCTTCACGAACAAGGTCAGCTCCCAGACTACTGCACTGGGCAGCACAGCATGGGGAGGAGGTGACCAGCCCTCTGTGGAGAAAGAAGTGGTTCGGGACTATTTAGAAAAGGTGGACGAGCACAAGTCCATGGGGCCGGATGCGCTGCATCCGAGAGTGCTAAAGGAGTTGGTGGATGTGATTGCAGAGCCATTGGCCATTATCTTTGAAAACTCATGGCGATTGGGGGAAGTCCCGGACGACTGGAAAAAGGCTAATGTAGTGCCCATCTTTAAAAAAGGGAAGAAGGAGGATCCTGGGAAGTACAGGCCAGTCAGCCTCACCTCAGTCCCTGGAAAAATCATGGAGCAGGTCCTCAAGGAATCAATTCTGAAGCACTTAGAGGAGAGGAAAGTGATCAGGAACAGTTAGCATGGATTCACCAAGGGCAAGTCATGCCTGGCTAATCAAATTGCCTTCTATGACGAAATAACTGGCTCTGTGGATGAGGGGAAAAGTCACGTGTTGTTCCTTGACTTTAGCAAAGCTTTTGACACAGTCTCCCACAGTATTTTTGCCAGCAAGTTAAAGAAGTATGGGCTGGATGAATGGACTATAAGGTAGATAGAAAGTTGGCTAGATTGTCGGGCTCAATGGGTAGTGATCAATGGATCCATGTCTAGTTGGCAGCCGGTATCAAATGGAGTGCCCCAAGGGTCGGTCCTCAGGCCGGTTTTGTTCAATATCTTCATAAATGATCTGGAGGATGGTGTGGATTGCACTCTCAGCAAGTTTGCAGATGACACTAAACTGGAAGTAGAGGTAGATACGCTGGAGGGTAGGGATAGGATACCGAGGGCCCTAGACAAATTAGAGGATTGGGCCAAAAGAAATCTGATGAGGTTCAACAAGGACAAGTGCAGAGTCCTGCACTTAGGACGGAAGAATCCCATGCACCGCTACAGACTAGGGACCGAATGGCTCGGCAGCAGTTCTGCAGAAAAGGCCCTAGGGGTTACAGTGGACGAGAAGCTGGATATGAGTCAATAGTGTGCCCTTGTTGCCAAGAAGGCCAATGGCATTTTGGGATGTATAAGTAGGGGCATTGCCAGCAGCTTGAGGGATGTGATCATTCCCCTCTATTCGACATTGGTGAGGCCTCATCTGGAGTAGTGTGTCCAGTTTTGGGCCCCACACTACAAGAAGGATGTGGAAAAATTGGAAAGAGTCCAGCGGAGGGCAACAAAAATGATTAGGGGACTGGAACACATGAGTTATGAGGAGAGTCTGAGGGAACTGGGATTGTTTAGTCTGTGGAAGAGAAGAATGAGGAGGGATTTGATAGCTGCTTTCAACTACCTGAAAGGGGGTTCCAAAGAGGATGGATCTAGACTGTTCTCAGTGGTAGCAGATGACAGAACAAAGAGTAATGGTCTCAAGTTGCAGTGGGGGAGGTTTAGGTTGGATATTAGGAAAAACTTTTTCACTATGCAGGTGGTGAAACACTGGAATGTGTTACCTAGGGAGGTGGTGGAATCTCCTTCCTTAGAAGTTTTTAACGTCAGGCTTGACAAAACCCTGGCTGGGATGATTTAGTTGGGGATTGGTCCTGCTTTGAGCAGGGGGTTGGACTAGATGACCTCCTGAGGTCCCTTCCAACCCTGATATTCTATGTTTCTATGATTCTATCCACATCTTTCCTGAAGGGTGGCACCCAGAATTGGACACAGTACTCCAGCTGAGGCCTCACCGGTGCCAAACAAAGTGGGACAGTTACCTCCTGTGTCTTACATATGACACTCCTGTCAGTATATCCCAGAATGATATTAGCCTTTTTCGCACCTGCATCACATTGTTTACTCATATTCAGTTTGTGATCGAGAACAGTCTCGGATCCTTTTCAGCAGTACTACTACCTAGCCTGTTATTCCTCATTTTGTAGTTGTGCATGCGATTTTTCCTTCCTATATGTGGTACTGTGCACTTAGAATCATAGAATATCAGGGTTGGAAGGGACCTCAGGAGGTCATCTAGTCCAACCCCCTGCTCAAAGCAGGACCAATCCCCAATTTTTGCCCCAGATCCCTAAATGGCCCCCTGAAGGATTGAACTCACAACCCTGGGTTTACCAGGCCAATGCTCAAACCACTGAGCTATCCCTCCCCCCAGACAATAACTTCTCTTTATTGAATTTAATCTTGTTAATTTCTGTTGATTTCCATCATTTTGAATTCTAATCTTGTGTTGCCCCCGCCCCCTCCAGCTTGGTGTCATCGGCAGATTTTGTAAATATACCTTCCACTCCACTATCCAAGTCATTAATGAAAATATTGAATAGTACTGGATCAAGGACTGACTGCTGTGGGACCCCACTACATATGCCCTCCCAGTTAGACAGTAAACCATTGATAACTAATCGGAGTACAATTTTTCAACTGGTTGTGCACCCACTTTATAGTAATTTCATTTAGACCACAGTTCCCTAGTTTGCTTCTGAGAATGTCATCTGGGACTTTGTCAAAACCCTTACTAAAATCAAAATGTATCCCATCTACTTCTTCCCCCTCATCCACTAGGCCAATAAACTGTCAAAGAAGGAAATAAGGCTGGTCTGGCATGATTTGTTCTTGACAAACCCATGCTAGGCTATTCCTTAGAACCCTATTGTCTTCTTGGTGCACACAACTGGCTTATTTCATTATTTTGTTCCAGGATCTTTCCAGATATTGAAGTTAGGCTGACTGGTCTATAATTTCCTGGGTCCTCTTTGTTTCCCTTTTTAAAGTTAGGTACTATGTTTTCCCTTCTCCAGCCTTCTGGAACATCACCTATCCTCCAGGAGTGATCACAGATACTTGCTAACAGTTCCAAGATTGCTTCAGCTAGCTCCTTAAGTATCCTAGGGTGAATTTCATCAGGACCTGCTGACTTGAACGCATCTAATTTATCTAAGTATTCTCTAATCTGGTCTTTCCCTGTTTTGGCTTGCATTTCTCCCCCCTTGCTGTCAATATTAATGAGTATCTGGTCATAATTAACCTTTTAGTGAAGACTGAAGCCAAAAGCCATGGGAAGACGTAGCCAGAATAGGGATGGATACTGAATGCCCCTAAAGGTGATCCTCTACATCATACATGTAGGATGGATGATGTGGGGAAGCGCTTGGACAGTCATTGCTTGTGCTGGCACTGCTCCTGCTACGTGTTCTTTGAGTAGATGAAGGATTTCAGTCTCCAGGGCTGTTAGCCTGTCATCTTTCACAACGAAGAGATTTACGCCCTGGCTTCACTTGCACTCTCGTACTAGTAAAGAGAAAGGCAGAGGGATAAATAGGAACTTGAGGAAGAAAAGTTTTGTCCCTAAGCTTTACAGAAATTTGAGGCATAGATCTTCCATTGTTAGAAGAACCTGGTGAAAAAGTAGAGAGTAGCCAGACTCCTGGGTAAACCCCATTGATTAGTGAGAAAATCTTTCTCTTCCTTT
The DNA here is from genome assembly GCF_015237465.2 of Chelonia mydas. NCBI lineage: Eukaryota > Metazoa > Chordata > Testudines > Cheloniidae > Chelonia > Chelonia mydas. The sequence goes on from NC_057850.1 coordinate 89,712,314, forward strand.
GCACACTTCCACAGTTGAGATTAGCAGAGGCACTTGAGTAGGAACTGCCTCAGTATAAATGAGAGGAGGCTGGCTGGCAGGATGTTCTCTGTCAGAGGTCCTTGATTTTGTAACTCACTCCCCCTGCGTGGTCTGCAGAGCTGATATGTGTTAACTTTCCGGGCATACTGCAAACACCATCTTTCCCATTTTGTTAGGGCTATATTTGTGGATGGTAGCAAGAGTTTGCAGGAGCAAGCCTTTGAGGAGGATGGAATATATAGAGATCCTTCATGTAGACTCTTGACTGAATTGTGTCCTTAGAAGTGTGTGTACATCTGCTCTGGATTTCAGTGGGAATTGCATACAACTTCATGAGAGTAGAATTTAGTCCTAACTGGTCTAATCTTAATTTGATGAGTGGGGCCTTAGTGGTATAACCCTCAGTAGCATTACTGGAAGCTATGTATATATAGATATAGATAGATGGATAGGTTTTGATGTCATTATCTATTTATCTATGAACATTAAGGTTACAAACAACATTACAAAAGAACATTAAGGTTGCAAAGAACATTAAGGTTACAAGGGCAAGCACTGAAAAATTAGGCTAAGCCAATATTAAGATTGGCTTCTTGAGTGTATGCATTGTGACACAGTCTTTAAATACATGATCACATATTAATTTTTCCTCAGAATTCCTGCATCATTCAGGGGAAGTCATCTGTTTCTGTGTAGTAAAACAGAATTTAGGAATCTAGAACCCCCTGCTCTACACCTTCATGGTAAATTGAAGAAGTTTTGGAAACTTACTAATATGATATGTAACCGTTGCAAAGCAGTAGGGGCATCTGGGAGTTCAAAGTGCAGACAGTGAATTCCTGATCATAACTAGCTAGGAAACTGGCAGTTGGGAAGGTGAGTAAGGGAATAACTTTACAGGGCTGGACAGGACTCATGGAGATTATCGACTACTCTATCTCTTTAAAAGTTGATACCGTTTTACATCATGCAAGTCTGAAACCTGGTGGTATAAAATGTAACTGGTACAATTGATCATTATTCACTATTTACAGTTATTAAGCCAGGACTATATTGTGTGATTTAGCAAAAGAATGAGAATGGCACATCCACTAGTATAGCCTCTGCCTGAAACTAAATTTGTTTCAGTAATTGTAATATCTGCCATTATAGCAGCATTGTACAATGAAAGAGAAAAGTAAGCACTGATTACATGACAGTTTTTGTTGTGCTTTTTCAGAGTGCAAATTCACCTGCACCAGTGGTAAATGCTTGTATCTTGGTTCGCTGATTTGTAACCAACAGAACGACTGTGGGGATAACAGCGATGAGGAGAACTGTCTACTTGTAACAGAGCATCCACCTCCAGGCATCTTCAGCTGTAAGTACTTAATTTACCCTTTGCGTATGTCTATTGTGCACACTGTCACTTCAGAATTTACTTTTATGGTTGACAGTTTGGTTTACAGTATGTTTTGGGAAGGTGCTGGATGAAATGGGAATTAAAGGTTGTTTTTCTTCACCAACAGTTAACTTGTAATTTGCTTTCTCTAAGCAATAGCTTCCTTCATTCAGGAAGTTTCTAACTCTGGAAAGTGATGGTATCTTTTTTTCGGTCCTGCAGCTATTCACATGACGGTGAGCTCTTATGGGACATACAAGGTTATTGCTAGTTGAGAAAGTTTGTTTCGAAAATATACAATCTGCATTCATTTATTTTACCACATTCCTAGAAAAAATAAATGTTATGTCGATTTCCAGAGCTTAATTTGGTTGCATGTACAAATTGTGTTTTCTGCAATAGTTGTCCCTGTTAAATAAGTTTATTTTTATTCTAAAAGCAGCGCTTGCTTTCTGACAGGACTGAGTTTATGTGCTTGTTTGTGCATCTGTGTAAAATATTTTAATTTCCTATTCTTTGAAATATAATATTCTCTTTGCACAGAATGATAGAAATTCATTGGCATCTGTGTATATTTCACATTGACCGGTGTACACTAAGATGTGGTCTTAATGCTTTTTCATATTTTGGCATTGAAAATTGTTTGGCTGTAAATCTATTGTGCATACAGAGCCATTCCATTTTCAACACCCATTACAGAAAGCTTCCTATACCCCAGTGGAATGGGGCAGCTAGCACATTTTCTTAATAGTTTGGTCCTGTTATACAGTACTGGTTAAGCCATTTCAACTCAGATTGAGAGGATTGATTTTTCAATCATTTTATTAAACAAACAACTCTTTCCACATGCCAGATTCTAACTACCATGTACAGACTGCAGTGGCCGGTGGAAATCAGATGGTTATATGTGCTACTTGGTATGCTTCTGCAAATCCAAGTGTTGGAGTGTTTAAAATTACGTCATAACTTGGACAAGTATTAGGGTTGCCAGGAGTCTGGTTTTCGACCAGAACGCCTGGTTGAAAAGGGGCATTGGCTGCCGTCAGCACTGCCGACGGGGCTATTAAAAGTCCAGTCAGCAGTACTGCAGGGGCTAAGGCAGGCTAGTCCCTACCTGTCCTGGCACTGCGCGGCACCCCGGAAGGGCTCCGCGCATTGCCCCCACCTCAAGAACCGGCTCCTCACTCCCATTGGCTGGGAACTGTGGCCCAAATGCTTTGGTACATGGTATGCAAGATGCCACTACTCTTTCTGTGCCATACTGCTGCAGTTGTAATCATCCTTGCTCTACATGGCATGGAGGAGCTGGCAGGCTCCATGAAGGCTCCATGACACTGGAATTTGCTGCCTCCTTGATCTCTCAGATCCAGGATCTGTTAACTTTCTGGTCATACTTTAAGGCCTGTTCCTTTTCCCAGGCATTTGGAGGAAGGGGGTTTGTAAGAGGGAGCATTTCATTCATTGCTATGGGTGTCGTGAAGGGGGTTAACTGTTTATTTACCTATAGTGGAATGGACAGTGCATTTTTTCTTATACTGGATATTATGAGGTTGTCAGTTTTAATTGTTGTAAGGACTCCTAGAGCTCAGGATGGGAGCCTGTTATAAAGAAGCATCTGTTTTAAATAAAAAGAATAAGTAAATAAAATATATGGGGAAATAATAGTCTCAATGGTGAACCAAGGAGAAAAAGATAAAAGCCAACAGTCAAAATAGTAGTTATAAACAGTGCTCAAACTAATTGGGATTGGTGGTATTTGTCATCTACTGGCCATTAAGTATGTTCTTATATTATTCAAATTAGTACCAGTGGTGTTATGTAACAGAAGATTATTCTGAATAAGGCAGTAGATCTAGTAGTCTGTTAGCTTTCCAGCTTAGGAAACTAGCTTCTAAAATAGTTGTTAAATTGAAGTCCCCAAGCTCTAAAGAGATGACATTTTGAATTAAGGGAGTTTTTGCATGTTTTTGCACAGGTTTTTAATAGGAACCCCTACCAGATGTTGTGTGGGCTTGAAATGACCTAACAGCTAATATCTGTAGTGGCCCCCATATCAGTGACTGAATGGTAATAAAAGTAACACCACTGCTCACCAGAGGTGTTTTCAAACAGAGATTTATACCATTGGTATCACTATGTCACCTGGATCTTTTGGTTGATATGCACCACCTTCCAGAGAATACACAGGAAATATCACTGAATATGCATATATGCTGGAAATCTCTGTCTTGGTCTAAAAGTTCCAGCAGGATTGACCTCCTCTTTTTCTCTTGGAGTCACTTTGTCTTTTGGTGGTGTCACCTGGCACTAAAAAGTGCTAATGACTTCCCACTGCTATATTGTATTTAAAAGTGACCCTTCTCTTTTTGTTCTTTCTTTCTCTACAAACTATGTATATCTGACTTCACAATAATGCTAAATTAACACAGCTATGAAGGTTCTGCTTGAATTTGTTTAAACACTCTGTACCTTGATAGGGGGAGGGATAGCTCAGTGATTTGAGCATTGGCCTGCTAAACCCAGGGTTGAAAGTTCAATCCTTGAGGGGGCCATTTAGGGATCTGGGACAAAAATGGGAGATTGGTCCTGCTTTGAGCAGGGGGTTGGACTAGATGACCTCCTGAGGTCCCTTCCAACCCTATTAATCTATGAATCTATCTATAATCCATGTTAGGATGTGCATTCCTTGGCTACTAGTGAATTTCTCATTCACCTGCTTGTCAATAGCCAAGCACTGAACACACTGTTTTTGCTTATTGCTTGATCTAGTTAAGTTATGTGAAAAGTGATAGAATGATTCTTTTGTGGAGTCTGTGATGCCTGGACTCAGTGATGGCAGAAAAGATTATTGCATTGTGCCTAAACATTTGTAATGGCATAGATCTGCTACCACGACCTGATGCCGTTGTGAACTCTACTGATTTGGTCTTTCCGGATACTGTTACTGACCTTTTTTTCATGGCCACCCATAATACTGAGAATAAATGAGTGCAAAATGGCAAAGACAGTGCTTTTCAGAACAAGGATCCAAGGAAAATTAAACATGACAGTACTAACCAGGACACTTATGGCAGCATATAGGGACCACAGCTGCAGTCCCTGTATCTGGTCAGACACAGGCTTTCCTGTGAAGGACATCCTATCTGGTGTGTGGGAAATATTTTTTGCTTAGCATGTCTAATTACCAATCATTATTATTATTAGCTATTTTTGTGGTTTGAAACTGCCCAATCCCAAAATTATTGTTGTTCCCTGCATTGCAAGTAACTTTAAGAGCAAAGGATTTAAAACTCATTAAATTTTATTTTACTCTTTTAACTAAAAGTCTTAGTTTTTGGATGAATCATCCACGTTTGCTTTACTCTGTATTAAAAGCCAAATTTTGTCCTTTATCTGCAGTTCCAAGGTTTTTTTTACCCTGTTACAGCCTTATGCCCAGCAAACAGCTACCTACTTAACGTTGCATGAGTCGTCCCACTTCAATGGGACAACTCACATATGAAAAGTTAAGCAAATATGTAAGTGTTTGCAGGATTGTGGCCTGATCACTTTTCCTCTGCTGATTTACCGGAAGAGTCTGTCTCCCTCTTGAGGGATTTGCCCCTGTACAGCTGTGAGAGACTGTAAGCCAATTAGGTCATATGTATACTAGAAAAAAATGTGTGTTTGGCTAACACGAGTTAAAATCCTAGTGCAGACAAAAAAAGTTGTAGTATTAATGCATGTTAGTTGGGGCAGGTAAATTCTAAGCAGCAAACATATTAAAACTACACCTTGCCTTGTCTACACTAGGGTTTTAACATATGTTAGTTAACGTGTGTTAAAATCCACTTTTTCTCCTAGTTAAAACTAGTGTGGTGCATGACTGTCCAACTAGCCTCCTAGAAAGCAGCCTCTGTCAACTTGAGGCAGCACAATTTATCATTTGTATTATTACTAACAGTAGTAGTACTTATTTATTACTCTGGTAATAGAGCACTTATCACATAGCAGCTATGTGCCTATTTAGAGGGCTAGCATACAATAATTACAGAAAACTGTGATAGGAAGAAGATGAAACCAAAGCTCCACTAAACTTGCACTGGATAAGAATGCAAATTCAGATTTTTCACCATTGCAGTCTTGGGCTCAGTAACGACTTGACATGCCTTGCAAAGTTACTGTACGCTTCCTTGTGTGAGACCTGTAAAATCAGGACTGTCTGAGGAATTTAACAACATGCCTGTTTCTACCAGGGCACAGTTCATTTGTCATAGTTTTTTCCAGTGTTTGTGCAGCATGTGATCCCCCTACCTTAGCCTGCCCGGGCTGCTAGGAAGCAATTAGATTTTGAAAGTGGCATAAGGAATGAAAAGGTTAAGGCTGCTGTCTCTTTGCAGCACACAGTACTGCAGCCAAGTGTAACTGAGAAGCATTGCATCTTCTAGAGATGCTCGAAATCTAATTCTTAGTTTGTCTGGTTGACTGTATAGCCTGTTTTCAGTGAAACTGGTTGTGTGAAGTGTTCTGTGTGTGCACATGGGCATGCTATTTAAACAAAATACTGACTTGCGTGAAAATGAGGTGAAGTATAAAATGAGGCAGAATGCATCTTCTCATGTCACATGAAATTTATGTACACATCAGGTGCATTAATGAGGTTGACACTTCATGACAGTTTGGGGTAGTAATGTCAGGGTTTACTGTGAAATCTTTATTTTCCTTGGTGAGGTAAATAAATATTACTTCCCCACACCTTTTGTGACAGCTGTGTACCTTGTAAAAATCTATAGGGGGGTTGAAGAATGATTCTGCTTTAAAAACAAGAAACTCAAACAAAGGGAAATATTTTGTTTCATAAAAAAATAGAGAGTGGTTCAGAAAGGCCTTTTGCAAGGCTCTCTTACTGTTTCACTGAATTTGTGCAGATAAAAACAACCTCTCAGATTTACATTTTGATTGTGTTTCTGCTTTCATGTGTGCCGGGCTGTCCCACTTCAGGTGAAATTTATCCATTTCTTTAAATATTTAGCAGTCTAGCGTAGATGTTAATGAAAGTCTGGCACTGCTATTTTGAGAATTGCAACAATGATAGTAATTTTCAGTGTCAGATTACTGCTTTGCAGAGGGAAAGGGAGATGGGAGGAGGAGAGAGAAAAAAGATTGTTTCACTTCTAATAGAGTTTGCCATCAGCCTGGCTGTGCCAGACAGATGGATCATGAATACTGTCTAGACGGTCTCTGCCTGAGTGGAGCTGTGGTCTCTAAGGACAATCAATGAGACGCCAGCTTAAGTAACTGGGGAAAGTCAGGACGAGCTCTCCTCTAATCAGATAGCAATCAATGCAGATCCTGCTTCACCAGGCTAGACACAAGGCCCTCTGTTACTGATAACAGGTCAATGCTGATTTTAGCTGAAACTTGTCTATTATTAGGCTTTAGAGGGAGAGAGAAAGAGGCATAGTATTTTAACGCTATTGATTCCAACTGTATATGTCAAGAGAATGATTTAATTCAGGAGTGTGGTACTTGGTAGGAATGGCGGATAGGGGGAAGCCGTCATATGGCTATAAAACACACACATCAACCTGTTTAGGTAGGGCCTGTATTTATTGATTGGTTTAGTCAGCGTATACACTTGGAAATACCCCTGCTGCTCACTTTCCCTCAGTTTGGTCCACTTGGTCAGGAAGCATTTTTTTTCTGGCCTTTTTTCCCTCCTTCCTACATTCAGATGATGTGATGTGGGGTATCCAGCCAGCTCTGCCCTCGCTTTGGTGTTGGGATGCTGTGCTAACCAGGGAAAGCCTCTGGGAGATGTTATTGAGCTTAATGCTCTTTAGTACTGTAAATTTTCGTTGCTTTGCTACTAAGTACCAGTCATTTCTTGCTAATTAAATAAATCTGTGTGAAGTAGAGCTAGAAGTGTATGCTTCTTAACCAGCAGAGTTATAACAATGGTTGGATTTAATGAATTTGGTATCTTATTGGAAATGGCCAGATGAATCTCTGGTGCATACATTGCAGAATTACCCACAGTGGTCTCAGTTCTGGTTTTCTGTATAAAACCAAATACTCAGTTTAATCTGTTGGTTTTTGTTTACTTTTAGAAAATCCATTTTGTTTTAATTCTTTAACCCCTGTCTTGTACCTTGAAATGCTAGAAGCTGTAAGCAAAGTGTTTATTTTTAAAATTGTTTATTCTCTGCAGATTTTGAAGTCCATCGAGAAAAAATTGCTGTTAATATAAATCTAAAGTTTGAATGAGCAAAGCATGATCTGATATTGGTATTTAAGTTCTGTATTTATTAAATTTTGTTTGTTTGTTTGGTTTGTTTTCAAAATATCAAGGGCTGTTTGCCTTTGTGTGGAGACATGGGGTGAAATCCTGGGTCAGTGTAGTCGATGGCAAAACCCCTGCAGACTTCAGTGGGACAAGAGTGCACCCACAGTTCTCTGGAACACTAAGGTGTTAAAAAGTGTGGCAAACATCCGGGCGGATTTTTAAAATAAGAGGCAATGTCTGGGATTTTTCGGATTTTTGCAGAGCAGGTGTTGCAGTTCAGAAAGAGCTGTCTCTGTGACCCGATTGGTCCCTCCCTTGCAGCTGCCAATATGCCCACCCAGGCTCCGGGGAGAGGAAGAGGCCCGCAGGGAGGCGCTGACTGATGGGCTGGCATTGCGTCCTGGGCTTGTGCCAGCTGCCCTGCTCTGTGACAGGGAGCAATACTGCCCCCCACCTCAAGAGTGAGGCTGCAGATACCCTCTCCAGCACTCCCCAAATATCACCTCCAGCACCCCAGTATACACACACCCCTCCAGCATCCCCCAAATGCCCCTTCCTACACCCTCCCAGTACACAAAACCCTTCCCAATCCCCAAATACCCCCTACCAGTACACACACCCTTCCAGCATCCCCCCCAAATATCCTCTCCAATATCCCCCAACTGTACCTCCCCCTCCCCCAAGCTCCTTCTCCCTCCACCTCTGGCAGTGGTCACTTTTTGGGAACCTGAAATATGGTAACCCTAGTATAAGAAAATACATAAATTGGAATAGAATGGAGAAACTGTGCTGTAATGTTAACTTCAGCCCACAGTACCACATGTTGGACATTGTTCTTTTAGAGATATTTGTTTGTAGAAGATTATGATTTAAAGATGCTCCGTCATAAGGGACAGTATTATGAACATGGGAATTTGAGATGTGTCCTGGAGGGAGAGGGTTGGGAACACGTCATGTCTGTGGGCAGCAGTTCACCAGAGACATTCTCCAGTTTGTTTTATTAAAGTTTTATTCCTTTCTCATTCACTGGTTTGTTATTTAATGAACCGCAAGATCATTACAATTCTCATCCCCATATATTTTCAGTTGCAGGGGAATTTGGCCATAGAATTTGGTAGAAGTTGTGTGGCTAAATGTCTGAACAATTTCTTAATATAATTTTCTAAAATATTTCAAATCTGACTTTTTTTCTCTCATTCATTCAAATATAACGATAACTGAATAACTCCTAATTATGAGCATTACATCTGTGCTGTGTTTGTACTTGGCTAACACAGGTATCTAGATGAGCAATCATAAATTTTGCGTCATTGGAAATCTCTAGATTGACTTCTCCAAAGCATGAAGCTTTTATAAACACTGCTTCTATTTTCATAATTGTTAAAGCATTACAGAGGTGGTCTTTTGAAGGGGCTTTTAAAAATAATGTGCAATAACAAGCCAAATAAACAACCCTCATCCCCTAACAGTACTACAGATTGTCTAATATTTGATAATTTTTTATTCTATGGACGTATGCGTGACCCAGTACCTCCAGAGACTCTTCATATTTTGATCAAATGAACAACTTTAATTTCTCTTAAGCAGAAACATGTCGCCCTAGGAAGCCATCCTCTAAAATTTACATTTTAGCCATTGGAACAACTTCCAAGGGTTGGGGTGAATTCTCCATCCCCTGGCAATTTCTAAATAAAGATCGGATGTTTTTCTAAAAAGATGTGCTCTGGTTCAAACAGGACCTATATCAGGGAAGTTCTATGGCCTGTGTTATGCAGGAGCCAAACTAGATGATCACAGTGATCCTTTCTGGCCTTTGAATCTCTTATTCTGTTTCAGTCAAAGATGGGACACTAGGTGGGGAGGGCTCTGAGTTACCATGGAGAATTCTTTCCCAGGTGTTTGGCTGGTGGGTCTTACACACATGCTTAGGGTGTAGTAGATCGCTCTGTTTGTGGTCGGGAAGGAATTTGCCCCCAGGTCAGTGTGGCAGAGACTCTGGGTTTTTTTTGCCTTCCTCTTCAGCATGGCGCAGGGTCACTTGGTGGCTTAAACTACTGTAAATGGTGAATTCTCTGTAACTTGAAGTCTTTAAATCATGATTTGAGGACTTAAGTAACACAGCCAGAGGTTAGGGGTCTTTTACAGGAGTGGGTGCAGCGAGGTTCTGTGGCCTGCAATGTGCGGGAGGTCAGATTGGATTATCATAATGGTCCCTTCTGGCTTTGAAGTGTATGAGTCTGATTCTATGAGACAAGTGTACAGTAGTTCACATTTAGGTTATTTGTGATAGTTTGTACTCTATTACTAAAGATTCTGTAGTATAATTTGTAAAAATAACGAAGTCTTAGTAATATGGTGACACCCGAAAGCCTCTATGGTTAAATCTTTGCTGAGGCTGCGAGGCATCTATTTTTTGGTGAAGACTAAAAGTGTATGGATGAGTGAAGTAATGAGATTCTACTTTCTCTGTGGGGTGTGTTTGCATGTGTGTGTGCATGCATGTGTATGTATATATGGAATTGCAAAGTGGAGACCACTGGAATAATGAAATTCCTTCAGAGAAGGATTTGTGAAATGGGGGGACCTCAAGCCATGAACTGCACACGTTCTTTCTTGTTTCCTGAGGACAGTCATCTTGGAGCTCATAGAAAGTGATGCATTTTGTTGGTTACAGCAGTCTGTGTTGTTTGGAAAATTATGTACAAATCTGTGCCCTCTTTAACCAAAATATATTGCCTTTGATACGAAGTAAGCCACCTGTTCTTCAGAGTCAGTGATAAAAACAAGAACAGACATGCCTTAAAAATCTAAGGCCTTACTCAGAAAAGCAGTTGAGCACACGCTTAAAGTTAAACGTGTGTAAGCACCATTCCTTAGACGTTTTCCTGAGACGTTTTCATGAATCTGGGTCTAATTGTTTCAGTATTTTTTTTTCATTATAAAAAGACTTGGTCCAAATAGGAGGAAAATATATAGGATAACAGGCTCTATGAAACTAAATATAGCTGTGGATGCTTCAGAATTTAAAGATAAGGATGAAATATAAATGTTAGTGGGTAGGGGTTTGGAATGGGCCCATGAAAATGTAGTGTAGCATATGTTCCCTTATGGTAGCAAGATCCAGTTAAAGCCTACCTAGTACTTTAAAATATTCCTTAAAAAGTGATGGTGTAGTGTAATAATGTCTGGTCAACTGAATCCCATGGAAGAACACTTCACTTCTGGGTATATAAAAAGTATAGGATATTTATCCTGGTCAGAGAATTTAGCGTTAAGGTGAAAGAAACACTGAGGGGGAGAAAAGTGCTCCATCTCTCTTGAATTTCATAGGCATAAGAGTGAAAGAAGATGGTTTTTAGGATCCACCATAGCAAAGGTCTCTCACAAATCAGCAGACATTGGCTCACACTGCTTCTTTCTGATTAAGCATCTAACGTTTCACATTCTGGCATTTTTTAATAGCAAAATTTGGATTTTTCTTCCTGTTAACATCTTATTGTTTTCTGAATAGTGGTGTTAAAAACTCAGAAACCTAAGGACCATAGCAGCCTCATACAGAATTATGCTATATTTAGTACTGGACCAAATTCACCCCCTACCCTGTCCCCCACATGAAAGCTGGATTTGAGTTTGGCCTATAAGGTTTAAATATAAAAAGCATAACTTGCAAAGATAGGGTCTGATCATGCACATGTAACTGCTTAGCACATCTCAGGATTAGGCGCCATGCATTATAAATATATAGAGTATACACACATTTATAGACACTATTTATTATTTAAGAAAAATGTCAGCAGTTGCATATTATAAAAAGATCTACAGCAGAGTCCCTATGAAATGCTAAGTGTGTTGGGTTTTTCCCATTTGTAATTAAAACAGAAGTAGAAATTACAATGTTACAATGTTGGGAATAAAATCAGGTTCTATAGAAATATTTTTCTTGATTCAGGGAATGCAATAATCGGGAATGCAGACCAGCTCTTCTTGAGCCACTGCCAGAGTAATGTAAAATAGTGATGATTCAGCAATGGTGATATTTTTTCTATAAATGTTAAGCTGTGTTGGATGCCTTATTCAAGATAAGCATCTTCTCCAAACAGCGAAACTGTTCAAGAAACTAGAGAGATGTATACCTGAGGGAACGGATGTTCTGGTAGTGCTTGCTTCACTCAGAACCTTTCCTTGTAGAATGTATTCGTCTAACAGATTGTTACAGTACCGATAAATTCATTCTTTCTTCCCTTCGCATTCTCCCTCAGACCCCTTTTTCCCTTCCAGTATTGCTGTGTAATAGGTTCGTAGAGGTGAGAGGGAATAATGACGCAGTATGTGAATACAGAGTCTGGCACCTAGTAACACCTTGATAGAAATAGAAAGCTGTGAACACAGTATTAAAATATGCTAACAAGCTGCAGGAACTAATGGGCTGAATTTTTACACTGCAGATGTTCTCCCAGCACTTGTGCTGAATGCAGTAACAAATGTGTGGAACTGATGATGATATTACTGTGTTCTTGGCAGTGCTGTTCTCTAAAATGATCTCTCGCTTCTTTACGTTTTGCTAAGGTTTAGAATGTTCTTCTCTATGGACTAAAATAAAGAATGTAAGTATATCTATCAGACAAATCTATACCTCTTAGTTTGCGGCAGTTTGCTTTCAGCTGACTGGAGGTAGTAGGTTATGACAAGTCAGATGAGTCTTGTTTGCGTAAAGTTATTTTTATTCAGCCATACAGTATTATATGTATATATTCAGTATTGTAGAGGTGCTGGTGAGGAGTTCTAGATCCTGTGTATGTTTATTAGGTCTCCTGCAACATTAAGGGTCAATGTTCTTGAAATCTTGCTCATTTGATGAGATAAAACTAAACCATATAGAAACATAATTGAGATTTACAAACAACCTTCTCCTATCTTTCACTATGCTAAGATTCTGTTTTCTTTTGGAAGGAAATTTTACTTAGAGGTTCATTTGTCCCACTCCAGCATCTCAGTCTGTCCATCCACGTCTCTCTTTCACTTTCAGTACTCAACAGAAAATAACAATAATCTCTGCCTCTCCTCCCTACCTTCCAACTCTTTTAATAACAAACAGTCTTGACTTGCTTCCAGTAGGTTCTGGCATTTCTGAAGAAATCTGTATTCATGCTGGCAAAAGATTTGCCAGATGCCACTTGGAATCATTACCTTTCTTTGCAGTCTTTTTCTTCTTTCTCCTTAAAGAGGTTTTTGTAAATAACAAAATGGAAGGCACGCATTGCTTTTCTTTGTCATATTCGGTAGCTTTTGTATTGAACCCCTGTTGTTTGCACTAGGATACTTACGGTACCAATGATCGGCCAGAGGGCTCTGGATATTAGTAGTAGATGATAGATTCCCTCCAGCAAGTGCATTTACAGTGTACCTACTGTACAAGGCTTTCCACCACGCCACCTTATACCAAACCTTTTAAAAGGTGTGAGGAAAATGAATTCCATTTGTGTCTACTAGAAAAGGAAGGGTAGGGCTGAGATGACATGAAGAATATGGATGGTCTTATGGACAGGGTGTGGGTCTTGGTGTCAAGAAATCTGGGTTCTTTTCCTAGCTCTTTCACAGATTTCCTGAACGACCATGGGCAAATCATTTTAACCTCTTTTTGCCTTCATTTCCCTATTTTTCTTCCTTTCCCTACATCAGAGAGGTGTGGTCAGAATAAATTAATTTAAGTTCATAAGGCACTTGCAATGAGATGATGAGAAGCCACGGAGGTGCCACTAAATTCAGCTGAATATTTACAAGGATAATACGTGTGTGCTCGTGGATGTGTAGAGGAGTGCACTCATCACATGATGCTCCTTGTGGCTGGGTTTTGCAGAGCAGCTCATTTTTCATCTAGCTCCCCCTTCCAATAGCTGCTCCAGCCCTGCAGTGGTCTCACTTCTCATGATTTGGCTTTCTGGCCAGGTTACTTTATATTCTCTCCCTTTCCAGGGTATCACACGGACAGTCTCCCACTTCACAATGGTCCATCAGTATGATGTCTTCTGCCCATACAGGGTTCCTTTCCTGTTCCTCTTTTCTGTCAGAGTAATGTGGCCCCAGAGCCAAGGCCGGATTAACCATTTGTGGGCCTGGCACCAAATGTGTTTGTGGGCTCCCATGTAGTCGTTATGAGTCCCTTCTGAGTGTGGGCCCAGAGTGACAGCACCGTTGGCGCCATAGTAAATCTGGTACTCCTGGGATCGGGATTAAAACATTTATTCAAAAACAAAATAAGATATTTGAAACCACACTTGACTGAGACCTCCACTCAGCCCACAGAAAACAAACTGGGCTAACATCAATATACCCAGAATACTCTTGAATTTGGTTTACTTGTGTGAGAGGTTGTTTGTTTGTTAATTTTGTCTTTTTTGTTAAAATGCTCAGAACCTGCTTGGGGCTCTGCATCTCCCTACCACCATCCCCTCTACCCAAAGTTATGTTTTGTAAATACAATTTTGTTAGCTGGATTTTCTACTTTGGTACAGTAATGTTTACAAAACATTTTAAAAGTTAGTTTCTTTCACCTATTTGCCTCACTTCTTTCACCTCCTTTTGCCTCACTTCAAATGAAACAATAAAGTTACTGGGGTGGAGTGTGGGGAGGAAAATTGGTGGTGCCTATCTTTTGCAGGGAGAAAGGGACACACACACACACACACACACACACACACACACACACACACACACACACACACACACACACACACACACACACACACACACACACACACACACACACACACACACACACACACTCCCCTCCCCATCCCTCCTACTGTTCTTCCCCCACAGCTGACCTCCACCTTCACACAAGGGCTCTCCTCAATCTCCATGCTACTGCCCACTCCCCCCCACTTTCACCCCAGTGCTGTCACCTCCCTCCCTTCTACTGCCCCCCCACAGGAGCTCCTATCCCATGCCAGAGAGGGACGCGGCGGGATCAGTGCTGGGAACCCTCTCCCTGCACCATTTCCTTGCCTGGGATTTTTTGGTCCACTCCGCCCACTTCAACTGGGGCAGCTTGCAGTGTGGCACGAGGCATTCTGGGACTAGTAATGCAGCTGGCAGCTTAGGGGCCCAGCGGAACGCAGTGGCGCGCGAACTACAAACTCCCAGCACACCCCACAACAGCCAGTCCCTGTTGCGCCTGCGCACTGCACTCCCTGAGTTGCTGAGTGTTTCAGCCGGCGCTGGGAAGTTGCTCACTCTTCACATTGCAGGGCTGTGGCCAGGGTTGGATTAACCCTTTGTGGACCCCCAGGTAGTCATTATGGGCCCTTTCTAAGTGTGGGTCTGGCACCATGGTGCCACTGTAAACCTAGTACTGCCTTGTACTTCCCCCCGGAGTCTTTTAATCAAACTCAGAATTGAAATACAAACCACAACAACAACAACAAAAAAACCCTGTCTGCACCTTCCCCAGGATTGAATTTTTAGTCCATCCTGAGTCCTCCCCAGCTGTCAGTTCTTCTACAGTATGCTGGCTCAGAGGTTGCCTCCCTGGATTCTTGCCCCTGATCTGGATCCTCAACTCCAGTTTGCTCCCAAGGCCATTTGCGGGTGTGTTGGCCTTCTCTAAGGCCCATTAAGAGTCTTTTTTACTCCTGCTAGCTTCTCACATCAGGGCCAGGGTATTAACTTCTTCTTAAAGTTTCTCTACTACCCAAAGAGGAACTAC
This sequence comes from Chelonia mydas, assembly GCF_015237465.2. Taxonomy (NCBI): domain Eukaryota; kingdom Metazoa; phylum Chordata; order Testudines; family Cheloniidae; genus Chelonia; species Chelonia mydas. The sequence goes on from NC_057850.1 coordinate 89,727,686, forward strand.
AGCGTGCTTCCCCTGTCTCTTTGCAGCCCTCTTCTCTGGGCTTCTTCTATTTAAAGAAACAACCCAGCTCCTCCCTAGCTGGGACTCATATTTAATTGGGCCTTAGGATCCAAGAAACAGAGTAGGATCAATCTTCATCATGGCAAAAAGTTAACAGCAAGGTGCCACAAAGATCCATACTAGGGTTGGTGGTGTTGAATATATTTTAGTAATTACCTGGAAAAGGGGTGAAAAGTGAGGTGGCAAAATTTGCAGATGACACAAAATTATTTAGGTTAGTCAGGTCAAAAGAGGGCTCTGAGGAACATCAAAATGATCTAACTATGGTAGGTGAATAGACAACACAATTTACGTTGGAGGGGAAAATGTCAACTAGTCATACATGTTATTGGGTTCTAAAATAACAGCTGAATGAAGACCTCTGCAGTCAAAAATGAAATAAAATGTTAGTATTAATAAGGCTCAGGATAGAGAGCAATATGGGAAGTATTATAATGTCTTTACATAAATCAGTGGTTCACCCTCATCTGGAATACTGTGTTCAGTACTGGTCATCTTTTCTCAGAAAATATGTTTATCTGGAAAGGGTTCAGAGAAGAGCAATAACAATGAAATGAATGAAAAAACTCTCATATGAAGAGGGACTGAAAAGACCAGGACTGTTACTTCATACAGTAGACAAATAAGAGGGGACATGATAAAAGTACACAAAATAATGAATGGTATGGAAAAGATAGACCAGGAACTTCTTTTCTCCTTGTCTCATAATCTAAAAATAAAGGGGCAGTCAATTGAATTGACTAGTGGCAAATTCAACTTAGAAAATACTTTTTCATACAGCACATAATTAGACTCTTGAACTCATTACCACGTGATGTTGATAAGGGGAAGAACTCAAAAAGCTTTAAAGAATGGCATATTTATATAAATAACAAGAACAATAAAAGAAGAGTGGTTTAGATGGTATATAAAATCTCTTGCTTCAAGCCTTAAACTAATCTCTATTAGTGATTAGGATGAGCCTTTCATGGCAGGCAAATGAACACATCTGGCCTTGTTGTAGGATTTTTTGTACCTTTCTCTGAAGCATCTGGTGTTGGCCACTGTCAAAGAGGATACTGGACTGGATGGACCATAGGGCTGATCCACTATAGCAATTTCTATGTTCCTATCTGTAATGAGAAACCAAATCACCCGTTGATTATTTCAACAGAGTGTCTAAGAGTATGTCACTGTGATTAGATTCCCCATGTAAATAATTTACCCCCTGATAAATTTTAATATGAATTACACTTAAAATTAGAATTCTACTATACAGGCTAGAGAGAAACATAGACAAATCTAGACTTGTGAATCGTTATTTTTTTCAAAGCAGATGACAAGGTAGCTTGGCTGGAACACTGACTCATTTAACAGTGGGAATTGAGTTAGTTCTGTAAACTTGTTGGTGTTGCCTACCACATACCAAGTGTCAGCTTTGGGGAGGGTGTCTAGCAGGATGTAGAACCACAGGGGGAGAGAACAGGCTGACATGACATGTGTATTAGGAATTGCTGAGGGTTGTTAGTCTAAGTAGGAAGGGTTTGCAGTTAAAAATACTAGAACACATATCTGCATTTGATCCTCTGAAGCTTCTTCCAGCCCTTCTGCCTCTGGTAGCTCTCTTAGTTAATAACCGACGGTTCAGAAACATGCACTATATGACCGTTCTAACACACATTCCTGTAATCAGCATATAGATGTTTAAATTAAAATTAAAACAAACAATATACAGCAACGCCAGTACTATCTCTTTCCCCCAATAGGTGATATCAACAGTTTCTCCATTTATTGCAGCACAGACAACTGAGTAATTGGAACTTAAAAGAGGGTGTGAGAGAGAGAGAGAGTCATCAGGCAAATATTTGATATTTTGTTGATAATTAATTGCCTGAATAGTGAACAATATCGGTAAGAACATAACATACTGGGTCAGATCAATGGTCCATCTAACCCAGTATCCTGTCTTCCAGTAGTGGCCAGTGCCAAATGCTTCAGAGGGAATGAACAAAACAGGGCAATTTATCGACTGATCCATCCCTTGTCGTCCAGTCCCAGCTTCAGCAGTCTGAGGTTTAGGAACTCCAAGAGCATGGGGCTGCATCTCTGACCATCTTGGCTAATAGCCATTGATGGACCTGGCCTCCATTAACTTATCTAATTCGTTTTTGAACCTGGTTATACTTTTGGCCTCACAACATCCTCTGGCAAAAAGTTCCACAGGTTGACTGTGCTTTGTTGGAGTACTTCCTTATGTTTGTTTTAAACCTCCTGCTTATTAATTTCATTGGGTGACCGCTGGTTCTTGTGTTATGTGAAGGAGTAAATAATGTTTCACTTTGTTCATATCATTCATAATTTTATAGACGTCTATCCTATCCCCCCTTAGTTGTCTGTTTTCTAAACTGAACAGTCAGTCTTTTTAATCTCTCCTCATATGGAAGCTGTTCCATACCCCCAATCATTTTTGTTATCCTTCTCTGTGTCTTTTCCAATTCTAATACGTCTTTTTTGAGATGAGGTGATCAGAACGGCACCCAGTGTTCAAGATGTGGGTATACCATGGAAAGTTGGCATTATGATATTTTCTTTCTGTCTGTCTGTCTATCTATCTATCCTTTTCCTAATGGGTTCCTAACATTGTTGGGTTTTTTTTAACTGCATCTGCACATTGAGCAGATGTTTTCAGAAAACTGTCCACAATGACTCCCAAGATCTCTTTCGTGAATGGTAACAGCTAATTTAGCACCCATAAGTTTTCTGTATAATTGGGATTATTTTTTCCAGTGTGCATTACTTTGCACTTATCCGCATTGAATTTCATCTGACATTCTGTTGCCTGGTCACCCAGTTTTGTGAGATCCCTTAGTAACTCTTTGCAGTCAGTTGTGGAACTTAACTATCTTGAGTAACTTTGTATCCTCTGCAAACTTGGCCATGTTATTGTTTACTCCCTTTTCCAGATGATTTATGAATATTTTGAACAGCACAAGTCCCAGTACAATCCTTGGGGGGCCCCGCTATTTGCCTCTTTACATTCTGAAAACTGATCATTTATTCCTACCCTTTGTTTCGTATGTTTTAACCAGTTACTGATCCATAAGAGGACCTCTTATCCCATGCCTACTTACTTTGCTTATGAGTCTTTGCTGTGGGATCTTGTCAGAGGCTTTCTTAAAGCCTAAGTACATTATATCCAGAGGATCACCCTTGTCCACATGCTTGTCGGCACCTTCAAAGAATTCTAGTAGATTGGCGAGGCATGATTTCCCTTTACTAAAGCCATATTGATTCTTCCCCAACATATTGTGTTCATCTGTGTGTCTGATAATTCTGTTCTTTACTACAGTTTCAGCCAATTTGCTCGGTACTAAATATAGGGTTAATGGGCTGTAATTGCCAGGATCACCTCTGGAGCCTTTTTAAAAAAAAATGGTGTCACATTAGCTATCTTCAAATTATCTGGTAGAGAGACTCATTTAAGCAATAGGTTACATGCCATAGTTAGTAGTTCTGCAGTTTCATATTTGAATTTCTTCAGAACTCTTGGGTGAATACATTCTGGTCCTCGTGACTTTTCCCATTTAATTTATCAGTTTGTTCAAAAACTTCCTCTATTGATGCCTCAATCTGGGACAGTTCCTCAGATTTGTCACCTAAAAAGAATGGCTCAGGTGTGGGAATCTCCCTCACATCCTCTGCAGGGAAGACAGATGCAAAACATTCATATAGTGTCTCTCCAAAGGCCTTGTCTGTCTTGAGTGCTACTGTAGCACCTTGGTCATCCAGTGGCCCCACTGATTGTTTGGGAGGCTTCCTGCTTCTGATGTACTTTAAAACATTTTTCCTGTTGGTTTTTGTGTATTTTGCTAGCTGATCTTCAAATTCTTTTTTAGCTTTTCTAATTATACTTGTACACTTGACGTGCCAGAGTTTATGCTCCTTTCTATTTGCCTCAGTAGGATTTGACTTCCAGTTTTTAAAGGATGCCTTTTTTTGCTGTTAACTGCCTATTCTATTCTGCTGTTTAGCCAAGGCAGAATTTTTTTGGTCCTTTTACTGTTTTTTCTTTACATTTGGGGTATACAGTTAGTTTGAGCCTCTGTTATGCTGTTTTTAAGTAATTTCCATGCCGTTTGCAGGCATTTCACTCTTGTGACTGTTAATTTCCTTTTAATCTCCATTTAACTAGTATCCTCATTTTTGTGTAGTTCATCTTTTTGAAGTTAAATGCCACTGTGGTGGGTTTGTTTGGTGTTTTCCCCCATATAAGGATATTAAATTTAGTCATGGTATGATGATTATTACTGAGCACTTCAGTTATAGTAACCTCTTGGACCAGATACTGTGCTCCACTAGACTAAATCAAGAATTGTAGATTCAAGGACAAGCTGCTCCAAGAAACAGTGATTAATGGTGTCTAGAAGTGGTATTCATGCTCAATTAAATGCAATGTTTTGTTTGCCTGACCTACCTAATCCCTACAGTTCACCATAACTAAAGTGGCTTAAATGAAAAATATTAAGAAGGATAATTAATTTAGAATTTTTAGAATGTTTTGATTTCAAAGAATAAATTCCTTGTTGCAGATGAATGTAAATCCAGGTGCCATCAGTATTTAGAACTCATGAAGAGGGTTGACATTAGAGATGTAACTTGACTCATTCATTTAGATCCATGTATACTAATGTATCACAAATAGCTCCTGTTTTATTTTAAATGCTACAGCATTCATTCCCAACATATCTTTTTCAGTTAAACTGTCAGCAGAGAATAGCCAGATTCTAAATTGCCATAAATTTGGTGAAAGTAAATGATAGTGTTACCTGCATGATCAATGACTCAATGGGAAACTTTATTGCAACTCATGTAAAATTTCCCATTTCCCAATATTATCTCTAAATATTGAAATACTAAATATCAGAATTTCCAGTTGACTGCTTTCCATAGTAAAATTGTTTCTAAAACACCACTTTCTTTTTTTGTACCGCAATCCAGATACGTGCACTTTCAACTCCTGCCCGTTATGTAGGAGCGTGAATTAATAAACAGTACAATTAGTTGTACCAAAATGTTCATAGGTTATTTGTCATTATGTGCTGTATTCCAGTTAGAGATCATGTATAGCTCAGAAAATATGACTCAGGATATTTGTTACCAAAAAATAAAAGTAGAGAAGGCTTTTTCTTTGATGGCTTTCTCTATTTATGAAATGTTTCTCACTCTTTCCTGAAATGACTTCCTCTTTCTTGATGCTTCACCCTGGAAGGAAGCTTGTAAATTACAAGAGAGCTTTTAATCTTTTTTCCCAAGTGATTGGGGAAATTGAATATCTCCCTTTCTTTCTCCCCACAATTTGTGGGTTTACTTTGTAGAATACAAATGAGATATTTACCGGGTATAAAAAAAGAGAGAGCACCGTATACAAATGGTGCTTTGGAGCTCTCTCAGTTTGCAAGACTAATCTGAGTAAACACAACTCTTTCTCCATATTACCTGAAACACTTCAGTTGGTTGTTTGGTTGCGTTTTCTGCTATGACTTCATAAGTCGGTGCTTACCACAGCTAATAACTCTGCACAGAGGTATTTATGCACAATAGCAATAGGAACAGATTTCAGAGATCTTTGAGCTGCTTTTATAGGTACAGAGGATCTAATCAAACACACACAGAGAGAAATTCTACCTTCACAGAAATACAGTTCAAACCTCTGAAGTAGCTGTGCAACCCACACTATGTACTTATGTATTTAATTAATAATTTGTAGCAAGGGGAAGTAAAACATATAGCAACTTCTAAAACTGAAACCACAGCAGGGGGATTTAGGTAGGCAGAATGCAGTTATCCACATGGCAAGACTCAGAAACGTACCAAGTGATTTTTTTTAATGGCCACAAATGGTCAGGACACCGTTTTTATGTCTCACCACTTGTGCCTCGTGCCGTTATTCATTATAGATAGTTATAATTGTCAACATTTAAATTTTTTTTCCAGAGGTGATTTTCCAAATAAGCCTGATCAACTGCGGGCCACCAGCTGCCAGAGAGCTGCCTACGCATTCTAGTATATTTTAGGTGGCTAAAAATATAAAAGATATTAACTATCTGGTTCTTAATAACCATGCAATTTTCAGGCTTTTCTTACATATCTACTATTCCATCACATTCAAAATTTACTAAATTTTGTATTTTCTCTTTCATATTGTGTATTGTGATATTGCATCATTACATGATAGTCCATTATTGTTTAAAAAAAAGGGGGGGGGAGGGAACCCCCCAGAAAACAAAGAAAAGGCACAGTTTCAGCTACTTTTGGGCATGGAAGAAAACTTGTGATGGAGGCCAAAAGCTGAGACTGTGTCATGCCCAGAATGGGTGGTTGCAAGCATGGTTGTTAAAATTCCACATAAACTACATTACAAATGGCTTACTTTTAAGAAATGGCTTCCTATTCCAGATGGTCCTGTATTCACAATAATTTTGTCAGTGAAAAACCTATGAAAGGTGCATTGTTCTTCAGCACAGTAATGTACAGTATTTTGGCTGCAAATCTCTATGAGGGTCCATGTGAAAACTCACTGACTACCAAAATTGATATATTTAATTGAAGTGACAGCAGCTGCAAATATACAATCTAATCCTGTTCAGATGAACTGATATAGTTTATAGCAGTATCACTGTTTGAAAATCATAGCATGAACTTTGCTTCTTCCTTAGCAGAGGGCTAGAACATACAGACACCATTTAAAACTATTCTGATGTACACATGGGTAAGTGTGCAAGCCAGCACTTGCAGCTTTTCAGCAGTAGTTATGTTTCTTTCTTCGGATGATTGCATAAGATGGCTTGCAGTTATTTGTGTCCTGCAGGGGTGAACAAAGTGTAGCCCCCTGAGTTCTACAGCTCAGCCCATGGTCATCCTCATTTCATAAAGGAAATGCCATCCAAGGAAACTTGTGCCTAGTATACATAGCTGCATCTCTGTTTGAGTAGCCTCCACTGCAATTATTTGCGGGGCCTTGTAGCCCTCAGCCATACCATATTAAAGATGAGTGTAGCTGAAACCTGCTGTATTTCAAGTACATATGGCTCTTGGGCTCATGGCAAATTGCCAATGCAGCCCTCACATGGCCAAATATTAGGTACTCCAGTGTAGCAGTAGCTATAACAATACAGTGTACCACTTTTCATTCAATACATGATCTGTCTGTACAACACCGAGCACAGTGGGCCCAATCTGGTTGTGGCCTCTAGGAGGTATCTCAGTATAAATGTTTATTAATCATCATAATATATTTTAAACATATTTTCCATCTTTGTGTTCTTGTGTGGCCCCCATCACCTCTGAATGCCTGAGAAGTATTTAGGAAATAATTCTCTCCATGCCCCTATGAGGTGGGAAAGAATTATACCCATTTCACAGATGGAGGACTGAGGCTGAGAGATTGACTTGTCCACGATCACACAGGAGACTGTGGCACAACTGGGACTTGAATCCTGAGTCCCAGACCAGTTATCCCTTATCCACAAGAACAGCTTTCCCCTTTACAAAGGTGGGTGGTATCCCATTTTACAGATGGGGATGCTGAGGCACAAAGTGGTTGTGACTTGTCCAAGGTGACAGTGAGCCAGTGGTAGAATTAAGAATGCAGCTCAAATTTCCTGCTATTAGCCCCTTACTTTATGAGTACTAAATAAAATAACTAAATACCTAGAGTACTCACAATTTTTTTTTTAAAAAAAAACCTCTTGATATGATTCAATGTATTTTAAACCTACTGTATAATATATTAGGTTGCCTGGCAGCATGGATACCCAAAGGCAATTATTTGTTACAATTCCCTCTGTCCACTGTTCCTAACTTTTTCATGCCTTCAATTATTTTAACAGATTTAGTCAAACAGAAAGGTAGGGGTTTTGTTTTGTTTTCAAGAGCAGTCTGCAGCCACACTGCTGAGAGAGTGACTTTTTAATGTGGGTGCTCAAATTAAATATAATTTGTGATTGGTAGCATAAGGGAGGTTTCCTTTAAAATGCCTTTAGGTGTAGACATTTAGTAATACACAAATTGTATATATTGAACAAATACATACTCAGGTGAACTCCAGGGTAGATGAGAAGAATGCAATGATTTGATTACAGTGGAGCACTGATGCAGTATCTATCAATGAATTGCTGTATTTTTGACACCCAGAACAGACACTGGGTGGAGTGCATCTGAGTGTGTGGAAAATAAATTGAGCATGGCTGTATCAATTCTGAGGAGCTGAATTCTTGGTTTTAGACATAAGTGCCTAGCTTCGGCAAATTGGATATCTGTCACTGAAACATAAGTGCTGTTTCTACTGCTGAAGAAAGCAGTAAAAAGGACTCGTTAGATTATGCCTGATCTCTGTTCATTTAAATCAACACCAAGACTAGAGCTAGCTGGTGGTCTGCCTCTTTTCACTTGCTCCCTTCCGTCTTTTGATGCCTTGCCTTCTAAAATCCTTTTAACCAAATCAGTTCACTTCCTTCTGTTCAAAATACTGATGCTACAAGGTCCACTGAAATTTGGAAATTTGACAGTTTTTGCCTTCCTCATTTTCATTCAGGCTCTTGCAGGGGGGATGTCCAACAAGCAAGACAGATAAAAGAAGTAATTTAGGCTTAGATTTCAGATAAAAGAATCAAAGTTGGTGAAACTTTCCAGTATAACAGTGTATCTTCTATTCTTCACTGCAAAATGTATTAGAATATAAGCAAAGAAATATTCAATGGAGAATCATCTGGATCTTTACCCGTGCCGTGTATTATAAGCCAAGTTTGAGAGAAATTGAGAATTTAATGAAAAATTCACCTGACATTCCTCTCCCACCCTAGAAATTGTTTAGTCTTATTGCCAGTCTTAATGCTGGGTTATCAAGGGCAAGTTCATGGTTCAGGACTATCAGTAAAATGTATTTTAAAAAGACATACCAGGTCAGCAGGCCATATTAAGCCAAAGTGTTAATTTACTTCAAAGCTTAATTCTCTAATTAGCAGTGTTTCTTCACAAAAGTGCTTCAAACGTAGGAAATAGTGTATAATTTCTGTGGAAAGAGAAGCTTAATGAAAAGCTCTGAAGAATATAATCAAAAATTATAGAACTATATCAGATAGTAAAACAAAACAAACAAGCAAAACCCTTGGCTACATACTAGGGTTATAATTCTCTATGAAGCGCTAAACTTTTTAGAATAATTTCTTTGGATCTCTACTGGCTTTATCCCTATTCAAGTTTACAGAACTTTTCCACAGAAGAAGATAATTTAACATTTTCCTAAATGCCTAATATTAAGTGGGGCATTTTCCTACAGGTCAAATGTTACAGTAATCTAAAAGAGAAAGGGAGTTTGTCTAAAATGAACTCTCATGGAAACTTGGTTTGTTGTTAGGTATTTTCTCAGAAGCTGCGTACATTGTTAGCATAGTCTAGAATAATATTCATAGACATAGATGTTAATTAAGCTGAGCAATCAAAAGAGAAAGGAGGCATTTTAAAAAAAAGCATCAGATAAAATTTCTTTTAGTGAGTGATTTCAACTTTTTCATTTGCAGACCCCTACCAAATTTCGAATGGAGGTGTGAACCCCTTTGGAAATCTTAGACATAGTCTGCGGGTTCCCAGGGGTCTGTGGACCACAGGTTGAAAACTACTGCTTTAAGGCACAGGACAGTACAGTGAAAAAACAAATACTAGTATAATAGAGTAATTGCTCATAGCCAGATAGGACAAAATTTTCAAAAGCAACTTATACATTTGTAGTCTCATCTTTTTGGGCTCCTGACATCTTGGTGGATATTGCTCTCCCAATTTTCTCACATAATTACTAGTTGCATGCAAAATCCAGGCTCAGAACTGGTGTGCAAAATCTGTGCCGATTTAGAGACAGGCTTTGGGCCACTGTCTACCACCATTGCTCATGACGGACCAAGTTCATTCTACTGTCACTTCAGTGCGACACCAGGATGACTCTGGCTTAATGGAATTTAAAGCCTGAATTTCAGAAATACTGTGAGCACCTGCATTCCCGTTTACTTGAATTGGATTTATGGCTGCTCAGCATCTCTGAAGATCAGGCCCTCAGTCTCCTGGATCTGTGTTGGCTCCATGGTCTCCCAGTCAGCAATTAACTCCAGAAGTCCCAACTCCTTTTCATTCACTTGGGAGTGAGGACAACATAATTTGTTTGGATGCAAAATAAGAAGCCTCACCTTCTTCATTTGGAAGTGTCTCCTCAGCAAGTCGCTGGTGCAGTTATTTTTTTGCCCAAAGCAAAAACACAGGAGTATAGGAGAGAGCAGAAATAGAGCACCAGAAGACAAAGCCAACTATTGAAGAGTGACTGCCAAACACTTACAATAGCTTTCAGAGACTGCAAAGAATAAAAAACAAACATACTCAAGAAAAATAAAGGTATGGGGGGGAAATCTCAACAGCTCCTGCAGTAGGTATTGAAGCAACACTTTCTCATTACCAAATGGAACCCCGCAGTATAAAGCTCAGGCGTGTTAACAGCATAAGAGAAGACCCCAAATCCAGCAGTGCAGATTCAGGAACTGATCATGAAACGGAATTCATGGTGTACACTGTGAAAGAGCCAGGCAAGCTGTAGATGAAGGAATGCTCAAATTTACCTGGCAGGGGGTCATACAAAGCCTATTCTGTGGATAACTAAAGGAATTTCATGTCAGGGCTCAGAATCTAGTATGAGAATTGAATTGTCTGTCTGTTTGTAAAAAGAAAAGGAGTACTTGTGGCACCTTAGAGACTAACAAATTTCTTTATTTATTTATTATGCTCAAATAAATTTGTTAGTCTCTAAGGTGCCACAAGTACTCCTTTTCTTTCTGTGGATACAGACTAACACAGCTGCTACTCTGAAACCTGTCTGTCTGTGTCTCTCTCTCTTATACCCGCCCACCCACAACAGAAAGTCAGCAGCACCCTAAGTTAATGGGACAAAATGGCTGATGTGCATCTGTAAAGAAGAAAATAAGTCAATGTCAAAAATAAGTGTCAGAGGACCTGCCACTCATAATAGGCAGAGCTATAGAAGAAAGTTGAAAGAAAATTTTGAGAATACAGAAGAAAATATAATATACATTTACAGTATCACAAATACAAATTAAATCAGCAGATCTATTAGGTTGCAACTTTATAATTACACAGAGATAACAGATAAATCAGGAGCTTATCATTTTGAGAACATTCTATGGGCTATAAAATTAGTTTTTCTAGCTTTAAACATTGCAAATGAACTTTATCAGTAAGAACCATTGGTTCGGTAGGTTGCTTCAGCTTTACATATGAAGAAGGTATGTCATTATGTTGTAATGTGCTTTTGTTAAACTAGTGATACTCAGACCTCAGTAGTTCAGGAGCAAAATTAGCCATCAACATTACCCGAAATAGTCTCAGTAGTGTGAATTCATTGTTTCATTTACTATAGTATTATATATTCATATTTAAACAGTATGACAGGGGAAATATTTAGTTTTTAAATATCTATCTATCTATTTAGAATTCTCACAGCAAAATGACTGATCAAGTATTATTATTATATCAACTGAAATTGGTTAATAACAGTAAAAGCATCCTGATTGGTTAATAACTTAGATTAGTTAATAAGTAAATCACACAGTGCTTCAATATCATGTGCTGCAAAGAGCTGCAGGAGACACATTAAAGGACCAGTTGTGAACGTGAGCCTCAGTCTGAGTATCACTGTGCGAGACTAATATTTAAAGACATGAAGTTGGAGGGTCTGCAGTCTATATGTTAACTTTAGTGCTACCACAGTCTCCCAGAATGTCTTTTGGACATACTATTATTATGGCATAAGAAAAAAATTCCCTTTTATACTGGATACTGCCGGGTGAAAGTCTGCATTAATAGGAGTATACCCAGTATTTGAAACTGTATTTTAGAATCAGATTTCTTTGCTATGATGAATGGGTGAATGTTTTAAGTTTAGATGCATAATAGTAATAGGAAGGTCACATACACATTTCAGAATTATTGAGGACCAGTCATGAGATTTCTTCCCACTCAGAGGAAATTATAAAGCAGAATAGTACATTAAATTGTAAGGTACTTGTTTAGGAGGACTAATTAAAAAAACTACATAGCATTTTTAGATGCTACTACAGAAATTATAATTAAACCACTTGAATCATTTGCATCTGATTGTAGAAAACACTTTGTAAGCAGATTTTTATACTTTTTTAGAATCTGAGGTTAAGGTGAGGCAGGAAGGAAATCTGGGAAATGAATTTTCTGAGGGCGGGGAAAAAAGATAAGTCATACATAAATATAACCTCCCCAGACACTGACTTTGTACTGGGATACATGACCTTAAGCTAAAATTAATAAAGCTTAAGGCCATGTCTACACACGCAGTTGTACAGTATAGCTGTGTTGCTGCATGTCTGGTGAAGACGCTCTATGCCAACAGGAGAGAGTTCTCCTGCTGGCATAAAAAAACACTCTGCACATACTGCTGATGAAAGAATTCTGAAACGATGCAAACAGCAAATCCTGCAGTCTTAAAGGGTTTTTATAAATAAGCAAGTTGGCTCTATTTCCTGATTTCCTGCACCTGGTTATGAAACAATAGACAATACAACTGGGACTGTATAATATAACCTTCCAACATTTTGAGGTATGTTATAAATAACTTACTTGTGAGCCAGAATGTGATTAATGTATTCTTCCTATTAAAATTTTTCTCACATAAATCAAATATTTTTGGCCATGAAAATTTGTTTAAGTACAACAGTTATTTGTGGGTTGATATTCTGCCCTGGATTTAATGAAAATGGTGATTCTGACAATCATCTATTTGCTCAGTTTTCTCCTTTTTGGATACGGGACTTTCAGCATTCCCCATTTTGTCTTTTCTTACGCTTTCACTGCTCACCTTTCGAAACTATAACATTATGGATATGCTCCCTCTGAGATAGATGGGATGGATATGGGTACCTGTGTGGAGCATATTTGGTTCTGTCCTCCCCACCTCTAAGTGCTTAATTCACCACTACAGCATCGTACTCAGCCCATGCTGGCCTAGAGATTGAGGGATGAATTCAGGATCACCCTTCTCCTCTCTGGTTTCTCACACATTAGCTTCATGACATTAGTTTGTCACTAAACTACTATTCGAGCAGTAAACAATTTAATAAACTTTCCAATCTAGTGGTTCAGTCTTTTTTTTTTTTCTGGAAGAAAGCTGCAAATGACAGCTGAAAGTTTGGAAAATGTACACACTGTTCTGTATTACTTGTCTGAGTCAAATTTATTATTGGCTGCAGGCTGCAGTGTTTTTTCACTGGACCAGTAATAGTATCTGTCCCTTTGAAACAGAAGGATTTAAAGTCAATGGGAGGGAAAAGTGGATTTTGTGTCCTCTTACTTCAGATAGCTCTTTACTTTTCCCAATGCTTTCACTTAGAGACCTCTTTTGCTCCAGGGGTGAGGAAACAGTCACACAATCTGCTTGATAGATATGACAGTTGCTGAAGAAATTATTTCAGATTGGTTCCTGCACCTCCCCTTTCCTCAGTCTGAGGGATTAAGTGAGTTTATGCATTGACAATCTAATCTTACGTAGAAATAACATCTAAGAGAAGATGATGTGAAGTTAAATAATTCAAGGATTCTTAGATTCAGGTGGCTAAAATGAATGAAATACAGTCATCTTAGCATCTGAATGTTTTCAATATTAATTTTACACGGCCTTCCTCTGGAATGAGTGAATTAGAATTCATTACATTTTCTCTAATACAACTTTTTCTTCACTGGGGATTTTCCCTGACTGCAGCCATCAGTGGCAAGCCATGAGTGTAGCAGTACCAATACAAACCTTTAATATAGATAGGTAAAGCTGCTATTTGCACCAGCAAAGCTTATCTCTGGAAGCAGGATAAACTGATATGTACTGTGGTTTATAGCAAGTTCATCCTGTCTACACCAGTGCAGCTGTGCTGGTTGGTGATATCTGAAATTGGGACAAATCTCCAGCATAGATCATGCCTACATTAAAACTGTCTTTTTGAAGCCCCAGTTCCTCCTCTCCTCACACCCCCTTGTCAGCAGTTCTCTCCTTCTGTGCCCAATGGGAGGAGAATTGAGCCCTGCTTTCTATTACTGTACTGGTGGGAGTTCTGTTGGAGGAGAAGGTATTTGTAGGTATTTGTATTGGTATTTATAGAGGCTTGTAGGGGCAGTGTGCTGGGAGAGAAGCTGAGCCCTGATTAGGGGGCGGGGCTTCTCTGACTAGGGGTCCTATAAAGGTAGCCAGTCAATCAGGCAGCGGCACAGACAGCTGCAGCGGCACAGGAGCCAGCAAACAGGTGTAAACAGGGGAGTTTGTAAGGTGCATTCGGGGGGAAGAATAAGAGCCAGGCAAAGGAACAGACAGGCTAGTGAAGGGAGTGTGTGGTGTTCTGGCAGTGTTGTTGTGTTCACTGGGGGTTTGTTTTGCTGTGAGCAGTGGTGTTTTGGTTTGGTTTGTGTTTCCCAGACTAACAGGACCTAGGTGAGAAGGCTATGACAGACACAGAGGCAGCAGTGGTAGTGGCCCAAGTAGTGGAAGACACAATGAAGATGACTGGACGTAGAAGCTGTGGCATGTACATGATCCTGGAGGGGGTACCCGAAGAGAGTTTCGTCTGCATGAAGTGCCGCCTGATAGAGCTCAAGGAAGAGAAGATCCGACGATTGGAGATGCAGGTGGAGATTCTGGTTGAGTTTAGAAGGGGGTTCGAGCGGATGATGGAGCAAAGACATGAGGAGGCTGAAGGGAAAAGCTCAGACTTGCAGACAGAAGCAGGACCAAAGAATTCTGAGGGGATACTGCTGGGTGAGGAAAGTGGACAGTGGAAGCATGTGACTAAGAGAACCAGGCAGAGGAAAAGATGGGCTAGTGAAGGAGAAACAGAGCTCAGGAACAGGTTTGCGGAGTTGGAAAATGAAGAAGGGGCACAGGCGGTGGTCACTGAAGGTGAGAGGGCAAGGAAGAAGAAGAGAAGAGCAGATAGTCGTACAGGAAGAGGGCAAGAGTCAATGGAGATAACACCAAATATGAGCCCCAGGAGGATACAGGATGGGTTGCAGAGGATTGCAAGGGACAATAGGAATCCGAGAGGACTTGTGGCCAGATGGAATTCTCCAGTATAGACTGGAGAATTGCACCATCGCCAGGAAAAGGCAGGTCTACGTGAATCGGGATTCATTACTGAGAAGACTAGACAGGCCTGCAACAAGAGCTGATCCAGAGGACAGAAGGGTGTGCTGTCTGCTGGGTGCTAAGGTATGGGATGTGGACCTGAGGCTGAAGAGGATCTTAACGGGAGTGGGAAAGAATCCATTGATTATCCTTAATGTGGGAACAAATGATACGGCTAGATTCTCGCTGGAACGTATCATGGGAGGCTATGTCAGGCTGGGGAAGACGCTTAAGGAAATCGAGGCTCAGGTGATCTTCAGTGGGATTCTGCCTGTTCCTAGAGAAGGGCAACAAAGGTGTGACAAGATTATGATGCTCAACAGATGGCTCAGGTAGTGGTGCTATAAGGAGGGCTTTGGGATGTATCGCGACTGGGAAGCATTCATAGATAGAGGACTGTTCTCTCAGGATGGACTTCACCTGAGTAAGGAGGGAAATAGACTTCTAGGATTGTGGATGGCACAACTGATCAAGAGAGCTTTAAACTAGGAATTCAGGGGAAATGGTTGGGAGATGTCCAGGTAAGCTCCATGCCAGATTTTCTCTTTGAGACGGAAGAAAACGAAGTTAGAAAGGATACAGCCGTGGGTAGAAGAATGGACATATGGCGGAAGGGCAGTGTACATACCAACCTAATAGGTAATATTGGCAGTAGAATGTCTATGCCCAATCGGGTAAAGAATGTGAGCGAAGCCAAACGGCAAAAATTAAGATGTTGGTACACTTATGCGAGGAGCCTAGGTAACAAAATGGAGGAACTAGAGCTACTGGCGCAGGAAGCGAAACCAGATATTATAGGGATGACAGAAACATGGTGGAATAGTAGTCATGACTGGAGTACGGGTATTGAAGGTATGTGCTGTATAGGAAAGACAGAAATAAAGGCAAAGGTGGTGGAATAGCATTGTATATCAATGATGAGGTAGACTGTAAAGAAATAGGAAGTGATGGAATGGATAAGACAGAGTCTGTCTGGGCAAAAATCACATTGGGGAAGAAAGATACTAAAGCCTTCCCTGGGATAGTGCTTGGGGTGTGCTATAGACTACCGGGACCTCATTTGGATAGGGATAGAGCCCTCTTTAATGTTTTTAAAGAAGTAAATAGTAATGGGAATTGTGTGATCATGGGAGACTTTAACTTCCCAGATATAGACTGGAGGACAAGTGCGAGTAATAATAATAGGGCTCAGATTTTCCTGGATGCGATAACTGATGGATTTCTTCACCAAGTAGTTGCTGAACCAACAAGAGGGGATGCCATTTTAGATTTGGTGAGTAATGAGGACCTCATAGAAGAAATGGTTGTAGGGGACAACCTTGGTTCGAGCAATCATGAGCTAATTTAGTTCAAACTAAATGGAAGGATAAACAAAAATAGATCTGTGGCTAGGGTTTTTGATTTCAAAAGAGCTAACTTTAAAAAATTAAGGGAATTAGTTAGGGAAGTGGATTGGACTGAAGAACTTGTGGATCTAAAGGCGGAGGAGGCCTGGAATTACTTCAAGTCAAACTTGCAGAAACTATCAGAAGCCTGCATCCCAAGAAAGGGGAAAAAATTCATAGGCAGGAGTTGTAGACCAAGACGGATGAGCAAGCATCTCAGAGAGGTGATTAAGAAAAAGCAGAAAGCCTACAAGGAGTGGAAGATGGGAGGGATCAGCAAGGAAAGCTACCTTACTGAGATCAGAACATGTAGGGATAAAGTGAGAAAGGCCAAAAGCCATGTAGAGTTGGACCTTGCAAAGGGCATTAAAAGCAACAGTAACAGGTTCTATAGCCATATAAATAAGAAGAAGTGGGACCGCTTAACATTGAGGATGGAGTGGAGGTTAAGGATAATCTAGGCATGGCCCAATATCTAAACAAATACTTTGCCTTAGACTTTAATGAGGCTCATGAGGAGCTTAGGGATAATGGTAGGACGACAAATGGGAATGAGGATATGGAGATAGATATTACCACATCCGAGGTAGAAGCCAAACTCGAACAGTTTAATGGGACTAAATTGGGGGCCCCAGATAATCTACATCCAAGAATATTAAAAGAACTGGCATATGAAACTGCAAGTCCATTAGCAAGAATTTTTAATCAATCTGTAAACTCAGGGGTTGTACCGTATGACTGGAGAATTGCTAACATTCCTATTTTTAAGAAAGGTAAAAAAAGCGATTCGGGTAACTACAGGCCTTTTAGTTTGACATCTATAGTATGCAAGGTCTTGGAAAAAATTTTGAAGGAGAAAGTAGTTAAGGATATTGCGGTCAATGGTAATTGGGGCAAAATACAACATGACTTTCCAAAAGGTAGATCGTGTCAAACCAACCTGATCTCCTTCTTTGAGAAGGTAACAGATTTTTTAGACAAAGGGAACTCAGTGGATCTAATTTACCTCGATTTCAGTAAGGCATTTGATATGGTTCCACATGGAGAATTATTAGCTAAATTGGAAAAGATAGGGATCAATATGAAAACTGAAAGGTGGATAAGGAACTAGTTAAAGGAGAGACTACAGCGGGTCACACTGAAAGGTGCACTGTCAGGCTGGAAGGAGGTTACTAGTGGAGTTCCTTAGGGATTGGTTTTGGGACCAATCTTACTTAATCTTTTCATTATTGACTTTGGCACAAAAAGCGGGAATGTGCTAATAAAGTTTGCGGATGACACAAAGCTAGGAGGTATTGCCAATACAGAGAAGGACCGAGATATCATACAGGAAGATCTGGATGACTTGGAGTAATAGTAATAGGATGAAATTTAATAGTGAAAAGTGCAAGGTCATACATTTAGGGATTAACAACAAGAATTTCTGTTATAAACTGGGGACACATCACTTGGAAGTAACAGAGGAGGAGAAGGACCTTAGAGTATTGGTTGATCACAGGATGACTATGAGCCGCCAATGTGATATGGCCGTGAAAAAAGCTAATGTGGTCTTGGGATGTGTCAAGCAAAGTATTTCCAGTAGAGATAAGGAGGTGTTAGTACTGTTATACAAGGCACTGGTGAGACCTCATCTGGAATATTGTGTGCAGTTCTGGTCTCTGTGGCAAATTGCCGGCACTACTATGATGGGTCTTGCACTTTCTTCTTGGTGGGGATTCAGGGCACCGTTTCGTGCCCCTGAACTGGGGTATTAACTGCCCCACTAGTGTCCTAGAGGAGGGGAGTGGAGAGGGAGGGACCCGGGCCCGCCAGCTACTCTGGGTCCCAGCCCAGGGGCCCTAGGGATAGTGGTAAGCCACTAGAACTAGCGGTTCCTTCCCCTGGGCTACTTCCCTCTCCTGCCCTTCAGCTTGTGGGGCTTCCTGCCCTCCCTCTGCACAAACCAGGTGTCCCTATACTTAGGGTCTTGGTCTTCTTAGCCCACCACAGCACTTCTCCAAACTCTCCTCTGCTTCCCTTCAAACTGCTCTTTGCTCCAGTGCCAATCTACTCTGCTTCAACTCCTCCAAACTGCTCTCTGCTCCAACACCAATCCACTCTGCTTCAACTCCTCCAAACTTCTCTCTGCTCCAACACCAATCCACTCTGCTGCAAATCCTCCTCTTGTCTGATTGAAGTAGGGAGTTTTTATCATGTGACTGGCTTCAGGTGCTTTAATTGGCTTCAGGTGCTTTAATTAATTTATAGCAAACTTTCTTCCATCTACAGGGAAGAAGGCTCCCTTCTAACACTCTCCTGCTGCCCTCTGGCCTGGGATTTCCTTCTTTTTGCCCCTGCTTCAGTTCCCTCCCCCCCCCCGACCAGGCCAGATGCTTTTTCTTTGTTTTGTTTTGTTTTTTGCTGTTTTTCTTTGCTGCCGTTTGAGTGCTGGTCGGCCGCCAGCTTGCCTGCCAGCCCCGCCCCCACCACGCCTGCCCTCGGACGCTGCTATTGCTTCAGCTGCAACCCCCGGAGGATGGGGGGAGGACTGCCGACCCGCTCCCCGGAGGAGGGGAGTGGACGCCCCCAGACCCAACCGTTTTGCTGTTCGTTTGTGGGCCTGTAATTAATCGACAGGTTATTTTTTTCTTCTTATCTGCTTGGCATTTTTGGAATGCTCCACAAAGCCCGGGAGAGAAGACAGCCGAGAAAGACATCACCCAGGGAAGCTACAAATCATCGTGGAGGGGGCCATAAGACTGAGTAACTTTTGAACTGTACTGTTATGTGGGGGGAGTTTGACTGTGTCTTAACTGCGTTTGTAGGGGCACAGGGGGTGTGGCACGGAGCTGCCCCCCGATTCATCGGTGCCCCCTCCAACAGTACTACAACCGTCATGGCCCCCCTGCCTTCCGTCCTTGCTGGCAACTTGCCGTCTGCCTCTAGACTCAACTGCTTGCCCTGAATTCCATTGTCCGGACCAGATACAACAGCCGACCAAACAAGACTCTTTGGACAAACGCGCGTGGGTCCACGTCCCCGCCTCCCCCTCCCTCCGCGGACTACCCACCCCACAGGTTTGCCCCTATTACCTGACCCCAACTCCTGTTTCATTCCCCTGTCCAGTCTGACCCATTTACCCACCCCCCCCCCGCCGCCTGCAGCCCAACAGGGAGAAGTGGTTAATCTGCTTCCCCCTCCCGCCTCCTCCTTCTGGTGTCTCCCCGTCTCTCCCTGTTCACGATGGCGAGGAATGAGAGGGGTGAGGCCCCTCTAACAACCTCAGTTGCCCCTCCCCCACCTACCCCCCTGCCCAACCCCCAAGCTTCCCCCCTCACCACTGCTGCCAAAACACCTGCCACCGCCCCCGCTGGGGCATTGGCAGCCGGAGGCACCGGGGCGACTATTGCCGCTGCTACGCCCACCGCCCCCCCAGATTCTAGGAAAGCCCCCCCGGTTAGCCGGAAAGGCCAGGGTGCGAAGAAGGGGAAGGGCCCCGCCACAACCACCAGGTCCTCCATGGCAGGGGCTGCCCCCACCGCTGTGGCCTCGTCATCGACCATGGCGTCCCTCCCCGCTGTTCCCTCCACCAGCTTTGCGAGCGTCCCTCCCCCGGCCCCCAGGGTGTATGCCCGGGCAGTGGCAGCCCCCGCTCGCCGCCTTGTCATCTCGCCCACCCACCGCCTCCGCTACCATCGATAGCGGCCGGGGCCCCTTTCCCACCATGACCAGGAAGCATGGCGTCCGTTGCCTCCTGGTGCCCGCCTTGCCCCACGTGGAGACATACGTGCGGGAGTTGGCGAGGGTGGTAGGACCCACGGCTATTGTGGCGGCCTCCAAAATGTACGGGAAGGTCGTCTTTCTCTTAGCATCGGAGGCTGCCGCCCAGGAGGCGGTGGAGAAGGGCCTGGCGGTGGGTGGGTGGTTGTCCCCCTGGAGCCTCTAGAAGACCTGGGTGTCCACCTAGTCCTGACCTCCATCCCTCCTTTTCTACCCAATGCCGCCCTGTTACCCACTCTCTCCACCCTGGGGAAACCCGTTTCTGTCATCAGCCCTCTCCCGTTGGGCTGCAAGGACCCCACCCTCCGTCACGTCCTTTCGTTCCGCCGGCACGTGCAGCTTCTACTGCCACCAGCGGCGCGTGACGGAGAGGCGCTCGAGGGGTCCTTCCTAGTCCCCTACCAGGGAGCCCGCTATCGGGTCTGCTATTCCACAGGAGAGGCCCGGTGCTACCTCTGCCGATCAGCGGGGCATGTCCGAAAAGACTGCCCCTTGGCCCGGCGGGGAGGGGCACCCGAGACCCGGCAGGACATCGGCTCCGTCGTTGCCGATGCCCCTGGCTCCTGACATCTGAAACCACCTTTCCTCCTGCTCGATCCACCGCTGCTCCTGCCCGGGCCCAAGAGACACCTCCCCTACAACGCCCAGACGAGCGAGGGAGCCCTGCCCTTGCTGTTAACAATCCAGCAGAGCCTATGGAGGAGGGTGCAGCAAAGATATTACCGGGCATAGGAGAGGGCTCGCCCCAAGGAGAACCGCCCCCCCATGTTGCCTCACGTTACCCGCCGAGCCCCTGAACCGTCGCCTCTGCCCCCCCCCCGACACGACCCCTGCTAAACAGCCCCCAGACTATGCTATGGAGGGCTGGACCCTAGTCCAGGGAAAGCGAGGCAAGCGGAAGGCTCAAGCTCCGCTGCACCCATCCGATGCGGAGGCCCCCCGGAAGACCAGGAAGGGAGGCACTGACACTGAGCCTTCCGCTATGCTCACGAGTGAGATCCATCCGCCGGTGTCAGGAGGGGAAGACAAAATAGCACTGGAAGGTAGAATCTCCCCTCCACGGGAGACCCTCCCCTCCGAGACCCCTGAGGAAGCCCCTTCTGCCCGAATATCACCCGAACCTCCCGCGAACCCCGAAGCAACGTTCGTAGCGGGTGCCAGAGGGGTGACCCTCGGGGTGGTGGAAGGTGACCTGTCCTCCATGTATGAGGAGATCGAGGCCCTAGGTTTGACCCCAGTCACCCAGGGAGAAGATGACCTACTGCGAGCCGGCCTCGATCTGGGCAGCCTCACCCCAGTCCCCCTTTCCCCATGCTCCCTCCCCCTAACCGCCTTCCCGGGCGGGCACCCTACAGAAGGTGGTCCACCACCTGATGCCGTGGCTGCCAAATCCACCACAGAGCCTGCGCCTAGCATCACTGGGAGCCCCCTCCCCCCCCTTAACCCTCGAATCTGCTCGGGAGGCGCCACCTTTCAGCTGTTTGCCTCTCGAAGCCCAGAGCCTCGCCCCTGCCCCCACCCCCACCCCCACCCCTGTCCCTGCCCAATCCACCTCCTCCTGCAATGCTATTGCCGCCCCTGGGGTTATTTCTTTCCCGTTTTTTGCGGATTCCCCCCAAAGAGCAGCCTTTGCATTTTCCTGCCGCGACCCATTAGGAGCTGCAATTTTCCCTCCGCCATCCCCTTCTACCCCAAGGCTTGAGACGGACCTAATAACTTTAGCCTGTCAGACACCCCGTCGGTGGTCTGCACCTGCCTGCCCACCTCAGCGGATCACGAGGCTGCACCAAGAGCCCCACCAGGGAATAACCCGGAAATCGCAACCCCACCCCCCCATGAGCTGCGAAAAGCGTTGAGAGTTTTTAAAAGACATCCGCGGCTCCCACAACAGGGTACAGCTAGCTCTCCAGCTATGGGGGGACTTTGATCAAATCCTCCAGGCCACAAGGGCCCTTATAAAGGAGGGTAGAGGGAAAGGAAGGCACGGTGCCGCGGCCTACGGGCGGGCCCGCAGCTTCTGTGACGATTTACTCACTTACGGGATGGGTCACGGATTGTTGCTCGACCCACCAGGGGCCGCGAACACCCCCGCCAACAAGGAACCCCCACCCCCCCAGCCCTCCGCATGACGCCTCTCATTATTGCAACTTTGAACACCTTCGGGAAGGGGGGTAGTCTGTGGTTTTCCTGAGGAGACCCATACGGATCCGACCGCCGAGGACAGCTGGCGGCTGGAGTGGGGAGACGGGGTCTACTTTAGCCACTTCACGATTCGACAAGCTGGAGTGGCGACCCTGTTCTCCCCCAACCTACGGCCCGAGGTGCTAGGGGTCACTGAGGCCGTGCCGGGCCACCTGCTGCATCTCCGAGTCCGTATGGAGAGGCTCGTGGCCAACTTCATTAACATCTATGCCCCGACAACGAGGCCGAAGCGGCCGCAATTCTATCAGCAAGTGTCTGACTTCGTCAGCATCCTAGATTCTCACGAGTGCTTAGTCCTGGGAGGGGACTTTAACACCACCCTCAAGGAACAGGACCGCTCAGGGGCCGAGCTGAGCCCGGCCGCTGCGAACATTCTCCGAGAAATAGTAGAACATCACTCCCTAGTAGACGTCTGGCGTGACCACCACCCAGATGACACTTCCACGTTCACCTTTGTCCGGGTGGAGGCCCATCGGTCACACCACTCTCGGTTGGACTGTATTTATTTATCCCGTTTCCATCTTTCAGAGGCCCACTCCTCCAACATTCGGCCAGCCCCATTTTCTGACCATCATCTAGCCACCATAACAGCCTCCCTCCGTGCAGAGGGGCCGGGACCAGCCTACTGGCGCTTTAACAATAGCCTGTTGGAGGATGAGGGCTTCGTGATGTCCTTCCGGGAGTTTTGGCTGGCCTGGCGAGAGCAGTGGCATGCCTTTCCCTCAGCGCGGCGATGGTGGGATCTAGGGAAGGTGCGCGCCAAGCTCTTCTGCCGTGACTACACCCGGGGCACCAGCCGACGGAGAAATGCAGGGATAGAGCAGTTGGAACGGGAGGTCTTAGAGATGGAGAGGCGTCTGGCCGCCAGCCCCGAGGACCCGTTCCTCTGTGGAGCGTGCCGGGAGAAGCGGGAGGAGCTCCGGGCCCTCGAGGACCATTGGGCCCGAGGCACCTTTGTTCGATCCCACATCTGCCTCCTTCGGGAGATGGATCGTGGCTCCCGTTTCTTCTACGCCCTGGAGAAAATGAGGGGGGCCAAGAAACACATCACCTGCCTTCTAGCAGAAGACGGCACCCCCCTCACAGATCCGGTGGAGATGTGTGGGAGGGCCCGTGACTTCTACACAAGCCTTTTCTCCCCGGATCCGACCGATCCTGGTGCTTGCAGGGTGCTCTGGGAGGAACTCCCCACGGTCAGCGTGGGCGACCGAGACCGACTGGAGCTGTCTCTCACCCTGGCCGAGTTCTCAGAAGCCCTCCGTCGCATGCCCACCAATAAATCTCCGGGCATGGACGGGCTGACCATGGAGTTCTACTGCGCGTTCTGGGACATCCTCGGCCCAGACCTAGCCACTGTCTGGGCTGAGTCTTTGCAGGGCGGGGTCCTCCCTCTGTCGTGCAAGCGAGCGGTGCTCGCCTTATTGCCGAAGAAGGGGGACCTCCGCGATTTATGAAACTGGCGTCCCGTCTCGCTCCTTAGCACGGACTACAAAATTGTAGTGAAAGCAATCTTGACGCGGCTAGGGTCCATGATGGTGGACGTGATCCACCCAGACCAGACCTATACTGTCCCGGGCCGCAGCATTTTTGACAACCTATTTCTAGTCCGAGACCTTTTGGAACTCGGGCGTAGAGACGGTCTGTCGTTCACCCTCCTGTCTCTTGATCAGGAGAAGGCGTTCGATAGAGTGGACCACGGGTACCTCCTGGGCACTCTGCAGGTGTTTGGATTCGGACCTCAGTTTGTGAGTTTTCTCCGGGTGCTGTACGCTTCCACGGAGTGTCTGGTTAGGCTCAACTGGACCCTGACCGAATCGGTCAGCTTCGGGCGAGGAGTATGGCAAGGGTGCCCCCTCTTGGGCCAGCTGTACGCTCTGGCAATCGAGCCCTTCCTCTGTCTCCTCCGAAGGAGGTTGACAGGATTGGTGCTACGGGAGCCAGAGCTGCGGCTGGTCCTGTCAGCGTACGCCGATGACGTGCTCCTCGTGGTCCAGGACCCGGGCGACTTGGCGTGGGTGGAGGCTTGCCAGGCCATCTATTCGGCAGCCTCCTCCGCCCGAGTCAACTGGGTCAAGAGCTCTGGCTTGGCGGTGGGGGACTGGCGGCGGGTGAGCTCCCTTCCACCCGCGCTTCAGACCATTTGGTGGAGCGCGGGTCCACTGCTCTACCTAGGCGTTTACCTTTCTGCCACGCACCCTTCTCCGCTGGAGAACTGGCAAAATTTAGAAGGCGGGGTGATAGAGCGGCTCCGGAAATGGACGAGGCTACTCCGATGTCTCTCCCTCCCAGGGAGAGCACTGGTGCTTAACCAACTAGTCCTGTCCACGCTCTGGTATCGGCTCAACACCCTGGTCCCGGCCCCGGGTTTCCTGACCAACCTCCGGACATCGATTCTAGAGTTCTTTTGGTCAGGAATGCACTGGGCCCCTGTTGGGGTTCTTCATCTACCCCTGAAGGAAGGAGGGCAGGGCCTGAAGTGTCTGCACACTCAGGTCCGTGTCTTCCGCCTCCAGGCCCTGCAGAGTCTCCTTTATAGCGCAGGTAGTTCGACGTGGAGCATACTGACGCACGCCTTCCTGCGCCGCTTCCAAGGGCTCTGATACAACCGGCAGCTCTTTTATCTTTGTCCGAGAGGTTTTCCGTGAGACCTCTCCGGGCTGCCGATCTTCTACCAGGACCTCTTCCAGACCTGGAAACTGTTTTCAATGACCAGGTCCGTGGCGGCCGCCGTGGGAGCAGATCTCCTCATGGAGCCCCTGCTACACAACCCCAAGCTCCATGTACAGGTGGCGGAGTCCCGCTCGGTGCGCCAGAGTTTGGTCCTGGCGAAAGTCACGAGAGTCGGAGACCTCCTGGACTACGACCGGGGAGACTGGCTGGATCCCCTGACGCTTGCTCGGCGCATGGGGCTCTCCAGACCTCATACCCCCCGGCGCGTACTTCAGGAGGTGAAGGCCGCCTTGACGTCTGCTGCTCGGGCTTATCTCAACCGAGCCCTGCGCGAGGGCGCACCCCGCCCACACTCTACCCCAGGCCCACTGGACCTTTCAGTTGGTCCCCTACCCCGTAGATCCCAACAAACCCCTCACCCTTTCACTGCGAGCTGGCTGCATGAACTGCAGCTGGTCAGCTTCCAAATCGTGCCACGGAAATATCTATACACGCTCACGCTTCACGCCCACACCCTGGTGTCCCGCCCCGATACAAAGTGGCGGGACCTCCTGCCACCTTTAGAGGGTGAGCAACCCCGGTGGGCCAGCCTGTATTCCACCTTGGTCCCGAGGCCCGTTGGGGACATTAGTTGGCCGCTCCTTCACGGAGCTGTGAGCACAGGCGTGGTTTTGACACGGTTCACCCCCATCCCAGATACTTGCCCTTTTTGCAACGTGAGGGAAACCCTGGCGCACATATATTTAGAGTGTGCCAGGCTGCAGCCCCTTTTTCGGCTCCTCACGAATATTTTATTACGCTTTTGGCTACACTTTTCCCCTCACCTTTTTATCTACACACTCCCCATCCATGGCCCCACAAAATCGCGAGATCTCCTGGTTAACCTCCTCCTAGCCCTAGCTAAAATAGCCATTTATAAAACCAGAGAGGGGAGGTTGGCTAATGAAGCGTCCTGTGATTGTAGGGCCGTTTTCCGATCCTCAGTACATTCACGTATCCGGGCAGAGTTCCTCTGGGCGGCATCCACCGACTCCCTTGACGCCTTCGAGGAGCGGTGGGCGCTGTCCGAGGTTCTCTGCTCGGTGACCCCGTCCGGTTCCCTCCATCTGACCCTTTGATTGAGGGGAAGAGCGAGAGGCCACAGCCGTTGCCGCTGTGGATACCATCATCACTGTCACCTAGGAGGGGTCCTATCACACATGGGTGTACGTCCCCCCCCCACCCCTAAACCGTCACCCAGCAGCCATGCCCATCTTGTCGGGCACTCTCAGGAGAAGGATAATCGGTGACAGTGGGCGTGGCACTAGGTAACTCGAGGGGGTGGAAGACCATGAGTGTCCAGGAAGCCCCCCTGCTCTAGGCCACCAGGTAACTCAGGAGGGTGGAAGACCATGAGTGTCGAGGAAGCCCCCCTGCTCTGGGCCCAGGCTAGCCTGAACACTTCTCCCTCCTGAAGGCTGCTGTGTTATACCTTGTGTTTGCTTTTGTTTTGTTGCATAGTTTTGCTTTATTCTTTTTGGTGATTCTTTGTAAGTGTTACACAAATAAAATTCTTTTCTGCTTCAAAAAAAAAAAACAAAAAACCACTCTCCAGCTGCTGCCCTCTGGCCATGCTGTGTCACATCTTCCATGTTTAAGAAGGATGAATTCAAACTGGAACAGGTACAGAGAAGGGCTACTAGGATGATCCGAGGAATGGAAAACCTGTCTTATGAATGGAGACTCAAAGAGCTTGGCTTCTTTAGCCTAACCAAAAGAAGGCTGAGAGAGGAAATATGATTGCTCTCTATAAATATATCAGAGGGATAGATACCACGGAGGGAGAACTATTATTTAAGCTCAGTACCAATGTGGACACAAGAACAAATGGATATCAACTGGCCATCAGGAAGTTTAGACTTGAAATTAGACGAAGGTTTCTAACCATCAGAGGAGTGAAGTTCTGGAACACCCTTCCAAGGGAAGTGGTGGGGGCAAAAGACATATCTGGCTTCAAGACTAAACTTGATAAGTTTATGGAGGAGATGATATTTTGGGATAGCCTAATTTTGGCAATTAATTGATCTTCGACTATTAGCGGTAGATATGCCCAATGGCCTGTGATGGGATGTTAGATGGGGTGGGATCTGAGTTGCTACAGAGAATTCCTTCCAGGGTGTCTGGCTGGTGAGTCTTGCCCTCATGCTCAGGGTTTAGCTGATCGCCATATTTGGGGTTGGGAAGGAATTTTCCCCCAGGGCAGATTTGCAGAGGCCGTGGGCGTTTTTCGCCTTCCTCTGCAGCGTGGGGCACGGGTCACTTGCTGGAGGATTCTCTGCACCTTGAAGTCTTTAAACCACGATTTGAGGACTTCAGTATCTCAGACATAGGTTAGGGGTTTGTGACAGGAGTGGGTGGGTGAGATTCTGTGGCCTGCGTTGTGCAGGAGGTCAGAGTAGACGATCATAATGGTTCCTTCTGACCTTAAAGTCTATGGTTCTACTGAAATAGTGAAGGAAAAGATGAATGTTTGTCAGGAAGTCATACTTTAGTTGTTTCCTGAAGACCGTTCCCCTGAGGTGATCCCTAAATCTGTTACTGAAGAAAACTTGGAATTTCATAGAATTTTGGAGAGAGTTTTGGTTTTAGTCCAGACTGGTTACTAATTTTCCTGACAAGCAAAATTGTTCAGCTGTCAGGAAGACTAGCATCTATTATGAATGAGTCTGGGAATAATGGCCTAGTAGTTTGCTCATCATGGTTGAAAAGTGTTTTAAATTGTCAATAGCAGGTTGATCATAAACATTTGTTTACAAAACCTGTGAGGCTACTGGGACATTAATTCTCAAAGCAATTTACAGATAGCTGGATATTAGGCTGGTGGATGGAGGAGGGATTTTTCAGAGGAAAAGCTTGTAGCTGTGAGCTAGAGTGATGACATCCATGCATAAAATGAAACATACAGTGGACCTTCTCATTTCAGCTATGGCATCCTCAGGCAGGAGGCTCTCTTCCTGCATCCTCTAAACAGTTTTTTGATTTTACTTCTTTTTGGTCTTGGAAATTAATTACTCACTGTTTGCTACCTTACAATGGTAAATGGATCCATTTATACAGGCGCAAGTGTGTTATAAAGAGAGAAACAGAAAATGAACCTGTACCTTTTTTCCCCTTTTTTGTCCCTATGATTGACCTCACTCCCTGTTGTCAATGGACTATGGACTCATGGTTCTCTCTCGCAAGAATTAGTGCAGCTTCTAATCATTGTTCTGACTTTCAAGGATGACCTTTACTCCTTGACACTTATACTTATAGAGATTTTTTTTTAATTTCTCAAATTCTCTTTACTTCTTGGTCAAGAAAACCTATGAGGAAAGGTTAAAAACCTGGCAATTCTTCAGATATGTAAGGACTGTTATAAAGAGGATGGTGATCAATTGTTTTCCATAACCTCTGAAGGTAAGACAAGAGGTAATCTGCAACAAGGGAGATTTAGGTTACATATAAGGGAAAACTTTGTAACTATAAGGATAGTTAAGTACTGGAATGGGTTATCAAGGGAGGCTGTGGAATCCCCATCACTGGAGGTTTTTAGACAAATTACTGTCAGGAATGGTCTAAGTATACTTTATCCTGCCTCAGCACAGGGGGATGGACTAGATGACCTTACGAAGTCCCTTCTGGCCCTACGTTTCTGATTCTATGAGTCTGAGTTTCTGTTTGCTATTCTAGTGGGACTACCGTAAGAGAGGTCATTGGTCAATTCGTATAGGAAAACAAATGATTGGAAATAAACTGTACATTTTCATTGCCAGCATAACACAGACCTTAGAAATTTGCTAGCTTTATAAATTAATTGCAGTTATTTTTACATTAAAATCCAAGACAAATTTGTGTATTTTTTCTTAACATAGTGGGAATTTTATGATACGGGATTGGGGGTGGGGGCGGGAGGAGGCTGCCTTTCAGTCTCTAGAGACCTGAATTTAAACTGTGCATAGGTAAAAAAGGTAAAATGAGTTTGGTGGCCTCAAGCTAGCTTACAGTTGTCCCAATACTACTACCTGAGTTATTGTCATTCTTCGTAGCCCAGGATAAAAATAATAGCTAAGGGCTAAGGTACTGAGTGAAATATCTTGCATAGCACCTGTGTCTAGTGCCAACCAGTGGGATCAGATTTACCTTTGGAGCCTAGTCCTGCACTAGCAAAGTAAATCGCAGTAGAATTGGACCCATAATGAGCACTCAAATTCACAGAAAATGTAAGCAAAACAAAAATCCCTCAAAGCAACCATCTGCTATTATTTTGAAAGTTTCTGTAAAGGGAAGATATTATCTTTTCCTTTTGTTTGCACAGCATGATATTATTTCTAATCTCTCTCATGTTCGGAGAAAAAGATCTAATTTGCTATTTGTAGTACCAATGCTTGTATTGCTATTTGCATAGCTCCATAGCTGACAATTGCTCACTTGCTTTTATAATGGAAACTGTTTCACATGGGTGTTGTAAAGTCATCTCCACTGCCATTTAAGTAAATGTTCTTATAGCAGGGGCTGATATAAAATAAATGTTAACATGTTGTATTGAGAAGGTGGTAATCACTGATGGCCTAATACCCGTTTTACTATACTTAATTACATTATCATTTCAATGCAAACATCTTAACTTGAACTATTAGTTTAATCCCTTAATTTCCTTTTTCATTTGGTTTGCAATGGCTAATAGACTTGGTCTTGTTAGAGAAAGTCACTAGACAAATTAATGAAATACAGAGTTACAGCGTAGATGTGGGGTGGGCAAACTTTTTGAGCTGAGAGCCACATCTGGGTATGGAAATTGTATGGCGGGCCATGAATGCTCACGAAATTGGGGGTTAGGGTGTGGGAGGGGGTGAGGGCTCTGGCTGGGGGTGCGGGCTTTGGGGTGGGGCCAGAAATGAGGTGTTCTGGATGCGGGAAGGGGCTCAGGGCTGGAGTAGGAGGTTGGGATGTGAGCTCTGGGTGGGGCTGGGGATGAGGGGTTGGGGGTGCAGGAGGTGCTCCTGGCTGGGACCGAGAGGTTTGGAGGGTAGGAGGGGGATCAGGGGTGGGGCAGGGGGGTTGGGGTATGGGAGTGGGTCAGGGGTGCAGCTCCGGGCGGCACTTACCTCAAGCAACTCCCGGAAGCAGCAGCATGTCCCCATTCCGGCTTTTATGCAGGGGCATGGCCAGGCAGCTCTGCATACTGCCCCGTCTGCAAGCGCTGCCCCTGCAGCTTCCATTGGCCACAGTTCCTGGTCAATGGGAGCTGCGGAGGCAGCGCTTAGGGCAGGACAGCGTGCGGAGCCCCCTGGCTGCCCCTACATGTAGGAGCTGGAGTGGGGACATGCTGCTGCTTCCAGGAGCCGCGCGGAGTGGGGCAAGCCCCAGACCCAGCTCCCCAGCTGGAGCGCCGGAGCGGGGAAAGCCCTGGACTCTGCTCCACCGTGGGAGCTTGAGGGCTGGACTGAAACGTCTGAAGGGCCAGATGCAGCCCCCGGGCCATAGTTTGCCCACCCTTGGTGTAGATAGGTCAGCATGACTATCTCAAAGCACTTTACAAAGAAGGTCAGCATGACAATCCATATTTTACAGATGAGGAAAATGAGGCACAAAAATGTGAAGTGTCTTGCCCAAGATCACCCAGAGGGCCAATGGCAGAGCTGGGAATAGAACTCAGGTCTCCTGAGTCCAGTCCAGTGCTGTATCCAGTAGGACTCACTATCCAACTGTACAACTGCTAGAGCTCGTTGAAATTTTTGATTAAAAAAATTTCCTCCCAAGAAAATGCGGTTTTGTTGAAAATGAAACATAGTTTTAAAAGTACTGCTGGAAAAATTTGGAGCAAAACATAGTTTTGTTTCAAATTGAATTTCATGTTTCATTTTGGTTTTCAAAACAGAGAACAGTTTATTTTTAAGCTTTTTTCACTTTTTCCAGTTGAAAAGACGGCCAGGGCAGGGGGCGGAGGGGAACCCTTCTGAAAACTAAAGGCCAAGTTGTTTTTGATTTTCTAAGACGAGAACAACATAATTTTATTTTGTTTTGAATGTTTGGCAAAAAAATTTTTTTAAAAATCAATGTTTCACAGAAAAAATGTTGATATTTTTTCAACCAGCTCTAACTACTACATTAGGTACAGTACCCAAATATATCTTTGTTTGGAGGAGTTTGCTGCTTAAACTATTTGCAGTTCATTGAATCTGAAATAGCTTTTTGAGGTTTGAAGTAGAGCTAGTCCCAGTGGCTGGATTCTGTGAACTGTTATACGGATTATTTTAGAAGAAGTTTGTGACAAAGGTCCAGTATCACCAGGAGTGCAATGGGAGAGGGAGACATGAAGGAGGTGGAACAGAGTCCACAGATGCAGGGAAAGAGTAAGAAAGTCTGAAAAATATAACCTCAAGGCCTCCATTTGTCACCTTTTGAAGGGTCTTTTTTCCTAATGAAAACTGAGCTAATCTAAAATTTGACTTTTGGATATATATCCCTGCAGGAATGGATTTTGGCATGTAGTTTTGCCTGTATTAGGAGTGCTGAAATAATTTTAACCAATGCTAATTACTCGTCAATAAAATTGAGTTTCTGTAGTTGTTTAAAAAAACATATAGGAGTGAAACTAGTTGCATTTCATAGTCCAGGGCTGACTATTTTTGTGGGGAAGGTTTGGCACTTAGATACCAAGATGATAAGCAGCTTGTATCTAAACAGTACCGTGGCCCTTTGTGTTACCCAGATGTGGACAGTCATCACCTGGTCCACTTTACTTGAATGTTCAGCACCTTACCCTTATACTTTGTCTTCCCCTTTAGACTGTAAACTCTACAGTCAGTGACTGTGCCCTTTGTCCAGTGCATGGTGCATTGTGGGCTCTGCTGTGAATAAATAATAAATGAGATAGCTGTGTGTGAGAAGAGTGGTGAGGGAGTGGGGTAGAACTTACCGATAACCAATCAGACATCTTATTATCTGTTAGCTGTTATTGACTGAACAATAATAATAACAGTACTCACGTGGGGTTAGAAGGAGTAAATTAGTATGATCTAGTGAATCTGACTGGATTGAGTCAATGGCATCAACAGGTGAACAATTGACAGCCTGCAGGTCACTGCCGGGGAGTTACTCATCCTCTGCTCCACTTAATCTGTGGCTCACGGTGATGAAGTGCTTACATGATACAATCTCCCTGTGGAGGCACTAATAATTAGCCTGGGATACTGACTGCTGCTATTGACTAACCTCTTCCTTGTGGAAGCAGTTCTATCCGTGCTGTGAGGAATCACATAGGGATAAATCACAGCAGTCCCCTGACTCTGTGGTGAGGAGCATTGAGCCTTGAAGGTTGGAATAGTAAATACACAACTTAATGAGATTGAGAAAACTGTTGGTTAAAGAGATGATAGTCAGAGTAGGAACTGAAAAAGCATTTTTTTTCAAACAGTGATGCAAAGGGATTTGAGATGCTTGAGGCAAACAGAACCAGGAGATGGGGAGATATGTCAGGTCCATAAAACAGTGATATCATCAGTGAGGTTTTACTGTATTTGAGTTTGCTAAACTAAAGGAATGTGAGGAGCAAAGAAGGAACTGGTTCTTGTGTAGCAAGGGAAAATAAATTTCATGGTGCACAGAAATGATTGGGAGAGCAAAAATCTCACCTGCCTTAAAGATATTAAATTCATTGTGCTGAGACTTTTGGATCCCCAAAATATTGGAGTTATTAGTTTTATTATAAAGATAAAAACTGTGAAACAACAAAGC
The DNA here is from genome assembly GCF_015237465.2 of Chelonia mydas. Classification (NCBI taxonomy): domain Eukaryota; kingdom Metazoa; phylum Chordata; order Testudines; family Cheloniidae; genus Chelonia; species Chelonia mydas. The sequence continues at coordinate 89,760,749 of NC_057850.1, forward strand.
AAAAGTGATGCAGTAGTCATTTAAAATAAAAAATACTTGCATTGCTAAGCTCCCCTACAAAAAACCTTTCTCTGAGAAAGTGGGTACATGTAACAGACCGGAAAAAGAACTCTGTGTAAGCTTGAAGGCTTGCCTCTCTCACCAACAGAAGTTAGTCCAGTAAAAGACATTACCTCACCCGCCTTGTCTCTCTAATATCCTGGGACCATCATGGCTACAATAACATTGCAAAAAAGCAATTGTGTAGTCACATGTGAGACTTTTTTTCCAAAACTGCTGTCTGTGCCAGTCTTCTCCATTCTAGAGCATAGACAACGAAGCAAAATTAGAACATGAAGCAATCATACACACTGTACACGGTTGCACTTAGTTCACGGGAGCACAGGAACAATCAAGATTTTGGCCAGATTCTACCTTTAAATCTGGACTTCAGGGGCTGAAGAGTATGCATTAGCACTCTGCTTCCATTTTCTGCATGTTAATTTATGTTTTCTACTAGAAGGATGAACTTGAAAAAGAACTTGAAAAAAATAACCCCAACTATACATACAATATGTTGGGGGCTAATTTAGCTACAGCCAATCAGGAGAAAGGTCTTGGAGTCATCGTGGATAGTTCTCTGAAGACATCCACGTGCAGCGGCAGTCAAAAAAACAAACAGGATATTAGGAATCATTAAAAAAGGGATAGAAAATAAGACAGAGAATATCTTATTGCCCTTATATAAATCCATGGTACGCCCACATCTTGAATACTGCATACAGATGTGGTCCCTTCATCTCAAAAAAGATATACTGGCATTGGAAAAGGTTCAGAAAAGGGCATTTAAAATGATTAGGGGTTCAGAACGGGTCCCATATGAGGAGAGATTAAAGAGGCTAGGACTTTTCAGCTTGGAAAAGAGGAGACTAAGGGGGGATATGATAGAGGTATATAAAATCATGAGTGGTGTGGAGAAAGTGAATAAGGAAAAGTTATTTACTTATTCCCCTAATATAAGAACTAGGGGCCACCAAATGAAATTAATGGGTGGCAGGTTTAAAACCAATAAAAGGAAGTTCTTCTTCACTCAGCGCACAGTCAACCTGTGGAACTCCTTGCCTGGGGAGGTTGTGAAGACTAGGACTATAACAGGGTTTAAAAGAGAACTGGATACATTCATGGAGGTTAAGTCCATTAATGGCTGTTAGCCAGGATGTCTAAGGAATGGTGTCCCTAGCCTCTGTTTGTCAGAGGGTGGAGATGGATGGCAGGAGAGAGATCACTAGATCATTACCTGTTAGGTTCACTCCCTCTGTGGCACCTGGCATTGGCCACTGTCTGTAGACAAGACACTGGACTGGATGGACGTTTGATCTGACCCAGTATGGCCATTCTTATGTTCTTTGTGATTTAAATACAAGATTAAGAGTCAGCTCTTAATGCCAAACTGACTGGTCTGGAGACTGAAGTTCTCTGCATATCCACATAACAGTGTTGCCAACTCTCATGATTTTATCATGAGCCTCAAGATTCTTGGTGTTTTTCTTAAAGCCCCACCTGTTGGAGTCAAGACAGTTCATGAAAGTTTCAGCTTTGAGTCTTAAAATATATGTTTCTAGACTTCATAGTTGCAGGACAAAAACAGGAGGCACGTTCACCCTAAAGGCTTAGAAACCAGAAGGAAAATAATAACTTACAATTTATTATTTAAAAAACACATGATTTTGAGGGCCTGACTTACGATTTTTGAACTCTTGGGGTTGGCAGTGCTGTAACAAACATGTCATATAGGCAATAATATGGCAAGTTTATCCTGCCCTAGCCTCTGAAGTGACCCCCACTCATGCTTTAGGGGTAAGAGCTCAGTTATTTCTCCATGCCACTAAACTCTTGGCTTCTCCACTGAGAATGCCAGTAAGGGTGCCTGTTGTGATGATGGTTTTATGGTGTGGACACTTGTTCACTAGGCTCTGGACTGAGATCGGTAACTCATTTCATATAAGCTATTGAACAGCCATCCAATGGCAACAAGTTACAGTCACTGTTCAGGCTACTGTTGACATAAGAGGTGAAAAGCTGCATATCTTATTTTTAATCTGCTGAGCCCTCCAGCCCTCCATGGTTCATATCTTTTAAACTAAATGGCCAGCTGTTTTGTTGTTGTTGTTTTTTGTCTAAAAGTGGAATAGTTAAGGGCTGTTAGTCATTTCTTTAGCTACAGTTTTTTTAAGTACGTCTGCCCATGTTTCCCTTCAGCCCCATGCATCAGCAGTATTCTAGCCACTGTGCTACTGCAGAATCGCTGGTGATAATATCCCAATATCTCTAGTCATCATTTTAGCAGCGTGTGCACCTGCTTCGGGATACAAGGTTGTTTGGGCTTGTTTAATGGCACATCTACACTAGAGAGTTTACAGTGGTGCAGCTGTATTGCTGTAAGCTCTCTCTCATGCAGCCACTCTATGCCGTTGGCTTAAAGTGGCTCCCATTGGCTTATCTTCTCCAGCCCCCACAAGCAGCAGAAGCTATGTCGGTGGGAAAAGCTCTCCTGCCGACAGAGCGCTGTCCACACCGGCGCTTGCATCGGTGTAACTTATGTCACTCAGGGGGTGATTTACTCACATCCCTGTACGACATAAGTTATTCCAACATAAACTTAGTGTAGATATAGCTGTAGTTTAATTTCCTTCCTGAGGAAGAGTATCTTTTCATCCTTAACAGACAGATTATTAAAATCAGACCCACAACACTTGTGGTCATTGCAATTTGGAATTGGTGATGGAATTGAACTAGAATATTTGATCAGATAAGGCATACATTCTCTCTCACACATACCCTCTTTTTTGTGCGTGTGGGCTTGGCTAAGCAGATAGGAAGAGTTCCATAGCAAAGAATGAAGTTTTATTTAACAAGTACTGTTTTATTCACTCATTATTGGTAGCTCTCTCACTTTGAAGTGTATTCTGCTTGTCACTAGCTTGTTTCTGTAGCCAGCGTCCGCCTCGATTTGCAGAAGTCAGACTGATCAGAATACTTTATTGCAGTGGTTCTCAAACTTTTTTTTTCACGGACCACTTGAAAATTGCTGAGGGTCTCGGCGGGCCACTTTTAATGATCTTTCAAAATGTAGTTTGTACCATTAGCTCACTGTTGTAAAGCGCTTTGGATAAAAGCATTATATTAAAAAAACCCTTAATAATAATTAACGTTTTTTTGGTTCTACAAATAGAAGCACACAACTCATATTTTAATATCAGTAGTCTTACCTTTCTAATGTGATGGATGTGTCCTCTCTCCCCCGCCACAGAGCTGAGGCTGAGAAGGAGGGGGCTTTCTCGCTGGCAGCTGCAGCCCTGGAGCTGGGGAAAGTTGCCTCTTTCTCTGGCCGCTGCAGCCCTACACGTCCCAAGTTTCCCCCACCCCCTCTTCTCTCCCTATTGCCCCCTCCCACTTTACCCTCTATTCCCCCCAAGGCTACCACCTCACCTTACATGTGCCTCTTCTCCAGGCAGCTAATTAGTGGAGCCCTGCCTGCATGGCTCGACTAATTAGGTGGTGACCCTTCATTCTCTCGTGTGCAGCTGCCCAGGTACGCACCTTAGAGGGAACTATCCACAGACCACAGTTTGAGAATCTCAGCTCTATTGTTCATTTCTGATTCCTCTCCTGACTCACTGACAGATACAATGTGAACTCTGCCTTGTCTTCTGGAGCAGATCATGTTGGCAGTCACATCAAAGGGAAAGAAGCTAGGAGAGTAGTTGTTAGTTAGACTTTTACAAACTCCTGATTTTTCTTTAAAGGATAGAGTGCTTTCTTCTCCCCCTGATTAAAACTCCTTCAGCCTTCCTCTGGCCCTTCAGAATATTCTCAGACCAGCAGAGTTACCCAATTTAGATCAGTCTTCTGAATCTCCATGCTGTTGGCCAAATGATTTTGGCTGATTCTCTAGAGTTGCAAAGGTATTTGTAAATGTTCTGCTTGTTGTAATAAATTAATTACTTCAGATCAGATTTGGCTACTGAAACACCATTACCCACATGTTCCAACACTTTTAACAGGTCATAACCCTAAAGAAAAAAAGCAAAGCTCTAAGCTGCATTAGAGTAAAAGATTAGAACTTTATGGTGACTTGGGGTCCACTGTGGGGTCAATCAGTAGGAGATAGAACCTCAAAATGTTGAACTATTGGCCACAGTTTGAAAATCATTTTCAAGGAAAAGGATGCTGTTTATATATTTGTACACATTATTTCCCCTTTTTATTCGCTGAATAAAATATCCTCCTCATCCCTTCCTTGTCCCTTTGCCAAAATCCTTTATAGCAGTTCCCACTGGTAACAGCAAAGTTGATCAATTGCAGACTTCCCTGCTGTTGAACTCAGCTAACAAGCCATTCATAACTACAACAGACATTTTTTTAAAAGCTCTAATCTCTAATGGCTCCTTAAAGGAACCAGTTGCTTTGGTTTCCTTGAGTTGTAAAGGATATTTTTCAGAAGCCTATTTGCCTATAAGGGATGTTTCTTATTGTGAAAAATACTCCAACTTACACAATACTGTTTTCCTCTTTTGTATTTGTGCACTGTATCTGCACATTTGCATCCTTGTCCTCACAATTAATGTTATGTTTCCGTACCTGGGCAGGCAATTCTGGCTCAAATGAGACCTCGGAGATGCTCGGTGATCTGGGTTTGCTGCCTTTATATAAAATTTTCTTAAATAGAACAACTACTAGGATAGGTGGTAGGACAAGAATTACCAGTCCATGGCAGCCATTACTAAGTAATGAGCCTTTGTCTCACTTCACTAGCCATATTGCTTTAAGCAAGTCTTTTAATGCCAGATCCTCTTTTAATGCCAGAACTATTATGAAAAATGTTATTTTAGTCTGCCTAGTTAAGGTATTGTAATGAGAGCACACTACCACATGTTTTTGTTAATTCTTTCTTGTATTAAAGTTAAGGATGCTTAAGTAGTGTGATTATAGCATCCAGAAGAATTATACCATTTTTGTCTGTCAGAGAATCTGAAAATGGGGAGGATATTTTATATAAAATGTGTGTACTTTATCTTTTCTTTCTTTTATTCCCCTTTCTCACATTCATTTTCTGTAATGATCCAGAAGTTGTTTTCTATTTGCTCTTCAGAAGTGACTGAGAAGTATTGATTTTTTTTTTCTGTGCTTGTATGACACATCAACCCTTAGGAAATATCCCTGAAGTAAGAGATTAAATCCCAGCAACTAGATTTTAACCCTCTTCAACCTCAAATCACACAGTTAACTGCCCTGTCTCTAAAAAAGTAAACTAGAGGAAAAGCTACTACTGAGCACAAACCATTATGCTTCTGCATTCCTCTAACTCTGAGGCAGCTCCTGGGAGGTGCCTCCCACCTCTAACCCCCATTGAAACTGGTGATGTAGAAGGGAACGCCTCCGTCATCCATTAAAAGATTAAAGCTTGTATAACTGAAGTCAAAAGGAATTACAAGTGCTTGGTACCTCGCAGAATTGCGCCTACCGGGGCTGAACGTGAAAAAGACTTCTGTGTCTGTTACTTAATTCCCTGGGATGTGTGAAGCACCCTGAGTAGCTTTTTTTTTTTTCTTGATGTATCTTTTATATAAATTTATGTTGACATCGCCATTGCTTTTCTGAGGATGTGCGTTCCATGCTAAAGCAACATGACTTCTTCTCCAGAGAGCCACAAACATACCTGCCTAGCTAATTATGAGAACAAATAGTCTGTCATTGATTTAAAAGAAACTTGAAAGGTTGCTGATGGTATTTGACAAATCACCAGAGACAGTGCAGCGCGAGTTGCATAAACCCAAATGCTATAAAGGCACAGTTTGCTAGGTTGTCTTTAAAATACTATGATTCTGTTGTTTCACTCCGGTGAGATGCTCTTTATTGTACTCCTCCTCAGACTTCCACCTAGTGCTGCACCTGCCTTGGATTTGTGGGAGTTTTTGATTCTCCTATGAGTAAATTCTATAAGAGGGTGTTTCATTTTTTAAGAGACGGGGTGAATCCTATAAAGCATTTAAGAATTATCTACCTTTTTTGAGCTGTCATCAAAGGCCAGTGCAGTGTGTCTCTTTATTTCTATCCATGGAATTTAAGATAGCCAGAATAAATGTTTTTCTTCTGGCTCAGCCACAACCTCTACATCAGCAATTTATATCTTCAGTGCTGTGTTAACTCGAGCCCTTGCTCGGGTATTGCCTCTGCCTCCCTCTTGTCCATCTCACTCTCGTTTAAAACCCAGGCTAACAGGCCCAGATGTGAGGGTGCAGAAGTGCCATTTTCATTCTCTCCGCTAACCCACGCACTTTGCAGTGAGGGTGCAGGCTAAATCACTCAACTGCTGATAGTCCTCCAGTACCACCCCACAGTTTCTCTTATCACCAGGGGACAGACAAGTTTTCCCATAATTCACTGTGAAAGTATCAGAGCAGCTCAGTCTACTGCAGCAAAAAGAACCATTGGGATTTTCCCCCAGAAGTCCAAGCGACACATGTGGGTGAGTGCAGCACCAATGAGGACACATTAACTCAGGTGTGGCTTTGCAGCGTAGCTGCTCAGACCTGGGTGCCGCTCACATGAGTTAATTCTGCAGTGAAGACATACCCTTAGATGGTTTAAATTTTTTTTCCTTTTGAATTTAGCACCAGTGCCAGAGGTGTTTTTCCACATCGTAGAACTTAGTGCAATGAATTTCTCTGTAACTTCCATTTTTTAAACTATTTTCAGTTTATAAGTTACTGTGGCCTTTCCGATACCTCAGCAACTCTTTCATCTTTCTTTCTGCACTGAGTGCGGTTTTAGTTCCATTACCTTTTATTATTAGCTCAAGGAAGGCACACAGAAATTCTAACATGGGGTCAGACTGAAATCCCTGGGGAAAAAAATGTTTTGTAATGGTTTTTCCTCACAAGTAAAAATAAGGTTTTTGTGCTGTGACTCAGCTTTGTCAAATTAACTTTTTTTTCCCTCCAATCTGAGAGAGCAGAAGCACAGCTCTGTATTGTTATGCGCTCAGCTAGAGCAATTATATGCAGTGACACTGAGCGCTCCACACTGTAGCGATGTTCTTTCACAAGCTGCTAAAAGTAGTCTGTCTTAAAAACATCTAAAACTGAATTTAAATAGCCTTATTCTTTTTTGTTCTCTGCGGTTTTTCGCACTAAAAGTTTTTTTTTTTCCTTCAAAGGAGGTAAAGCAAACCTTCTCCCTTATTCCAGTCATGAGGAATAGTGGTGGGAAAGTGTCTACTCTAAATTGCTCACCCCCCAAAAACTCATATATGAAAAGCAATGGGATGACCTTTCACAGCTCATTCTTTCCCAATAGGACCAGATATCTGGATAGGGCAGCTTCATTCAGTCAGAGTCTTGAGGTAAGGAGGAGGGAAAGCCTCTCAAAGCTTTACTATTACTACCCTGCACTGAAAAAGACAAAACTTTTTTCTCCACCAAAGAGAAGTCTGTGAGCTTTATTTTGAATCATCCCTTAACAATTTTCAAAAAAATAACGTTTTTTAGGTTTGCTTTACCTTCTGTGGGGAGGGAGGCTGTTGTGACTTGGACACAGGAAGCCATAAGCATATCTTTCCTGTTTTAGGGGAATGTGAGAGAGAATCAGTAGTACAAGGTCACTCCTACTTATAATGCGGTGCGTGTTCCTGGGGCACCCCTCTTGACTCGTGGGGATGTCAGTGAGCGTGGATGTTTGAGAAATGTCCCAAATGAAGTCTATATGTGTGCAAGGGACAGTACCTGCTAACTCGCAAAGTGAGGAATGTGCATTAGGAGGGACGTTTAATCAGGAGGGTATGCACTTTGGCTCTCTAGAGGGAGTTGGGAACACTTTGTGGGAAAGCAGGAAGGGTTGTGTGTGATGGAGGTTAAATGGGAAGATGCCTCTGTGCGGGAGAGCACACTACTAGCAGCCTCCATAATGTGATCCTGTTTCTGGAGAGAATGTGTGTGTAAAGAGAAGCTGGCTAGGCCTCGCCTGTCCTTAGAAAGAGCAGAGTCTGGGGTGCACATCACCTCACATGCTTCTTGTTAGTTCAGTTGAATTGTTTTTGGGGGTGTTTTTTCTTTTATAGAGCCCTTGTCCCTTTGGGCATTGGTCACATCCTTGACCACGTCTCTCCTGCTCCCAAACAGCTACTGTGACAACAGATACCCAGACTAAAAATGTTTGCCATAACTCATAAGTCAAAGTGCTTTCAGTCCCAGAATAGAGGAGACTGCAGGCAGACTTCATTACACAGTATTCATAACACAAACAAGCTTGCGATTATGTCATAGCAACAAGTGCTATGCTTACATGTAAGTTTGATTCAGATCTCTAGGAGTGGAAGACCTCTGTGTCCAAAATATCACAGCAACCTACTTCTCTGAAAGAGTGCCCTACATAATTTTAGAAATTAGATATGACACAAATAGAGTAGGCCATCTGGTGTCTTTTGCTGTCCTGGTGGGATATTCCTGGGGCCACAGAAAGGTCTCTCTTCTTGGTAGGTGATGACAGCTTATTGTTAGTTGTTGATATGAGAAGAGATACTTGTTTTTTGATGATATGAAGACAATGGAATCAGAGGACTGATTATTTTGTAAAACCTAGTGTCTTTTGCAAACATCAGTTTTTGTGGGTCTGATCCTGCAAGGTGCTGAGTGACTCCTGAGAGATTGTGGACATCCCTACCGTTCTTTGAGTGATTGCACTTACCTTCTACTTCAGGTATGCTTTCCTAAGGGAAACAGGGATGCAAGTATTTTTGTACCTGGGCAAATGGCCTGTACAAGATAGGTCCAAGAGCCAAGCAGACCTAAGGCTAGTCAAGATACAGCCCCTCTTCAGTGTTCTGGGTATGTTGATCAACAAGAACAAGTCATTCTTCTCCCCAGTTATAGGGACAGTCTTGGATTCTACAGTTGCCAGGGTTTCTTACCTCAAGCCAGATTCCAGACAATGTTAACCATTTCCACAGACTTAAAAGCCCATTCAACCACAACTGTAAGGTGGTTCTTCTGGGGCACATGGCCTCCTGCACCTATGCAGTTCAGCATGCCAGACTTCAACTCAGAAATGTTCAGGACTGCTTAAAATCAGTGTACTCCCTGGTTTGTCACCATTGGACATGTTCATTTAGGTGCTCATAGGAGTGCTAGCCTCTTTGGACTGGTGGATGAATGCAACCAATGTGTATATGGCAGTTCTCTTTGCCTCTCCCCTAATCACACTACTTCTGGTTATGGACACTTCTTCTCTAGGCAATCTAAAAATTCAAGGTATGTGGCCATAGCAAGATTTAGCTTTCTACATAAACATCAGGAGTTAAGGGCTATTCATCTGGCCTATGGGGCTTTTCTCCCTCACATCAAGGGAAAGATTCTGCATATCCTCAGGGCCAACACTGTGGCAATGTTGTATGAGAACAGACAGGGAGGGGCCAGGTCGGACAGTTTCTGACAAGCTTTGGGAGTTGTTCATCACCAACGCAATTCACCTCAAAGCATCCCTTCTTCCCAGGATTCACAACAGTTTGACAGGTTGGCTAAGCAGATCTGTCAGCTGAGATCGTGAGTAGTTTCTCAGGTCAGATATCATGAGACTCATTTTTCAAACTGTCATCTGTCTAGGAATATTACAATCAGTACGTTACATTTTAGGCTGCTGACAAAAATATAATCTTGATTACCTTTAAAAAAAACTCACCATAACAGGAAGTGCTAACTCTTTTGTCAATGGCAGGTCAGTCAGGGGTCTCTGACAGACTCTTTCCTGCTGTCTTGGAGAGAGAGTCTGCTATATTCCTACTCTCCCATTCCACTCATTCCCATGGTGTTGACTAAGCTCAAGCAGCATCAAGCTTGCACTATTCTCATAGCACCAGCTTGGCCAAGCCAGCATTGGTTTTCCAGTCTGCAGAGCCTCTGCATCAGGGCTCCTTTGACACTAACCACAGAACCAGCCTGATCTTCCCGACCATGGTCAATTTCTGAATCCCACCCCATCTGCTCTCTATCTTTCCACCTGGATGCTCCATATTTAATGTCTCAGGAGGCAGAGTGTTTGGGGAACATACAAAACATCCTCCTGAATAGCAGAAAGCCTTGTACTAGATCTGTTTACCAGTTGAAATGGAAACAGTTCTCCTTGTGGTCATAGCAGAAAGATGTTTTGCTGTGCGGGCATGTTTTGGATTACTTGTGATACCTGAAACAACAAGGCCAATCTATTAGTTCCATTCACGTTCACCTGACAGCTATCTCTGCTTTCCACTCTCTAATTGCTGGCCACTCAGTATTCAGAATCCAGTGTCAGTTAGATTTTTATAGGGTCTGAACAGTTTATATCCCTAGTGATAGATCCTATTTCTCCCTGGGACTTGAATCTGGTGTTAGCAGTGTTGATGGGTCCACCCTTTGAACCAATAGTATCTATCCATGAAAGTAGCGTTTTTGGTAAATGTTACCCTGTGAGAAATTACAAGTGTTGGTAGCTGACTATCCTTACACAATCTTGTATAACGACAATGTTTACTTACATCTGCACCTGAATTTTGTGACTAAAATAGTGTTGGAATTCTACGTCAATCAAGGAATAGACTCACCGACTTTCTTTCCTAAGGATGAAGAGAGAATCCATACTTTCGATATCAGAATGGTGTTAGCTTTTTACTTGGACAGAACCAGATCGTTTAGATTGTCATCCCAATTGTTCATAGCAGTTGCAGACAGGATGAAGGTGTCACAGTTCAGGACAGCTGCACCTGCACTCCCCCTCTATCATCCAGCAAGGGCACCACCTTCCCTGGCCGTCTCCTCTCTTAGGTGGAGACACGGGTCTCTGTCCCTCCAGACCAGGGTATCTCCAGGCTGAACAGTTCCCTACCTTCACTGTGTTATTCCTAGCAAAAATTCTGCCTAAGCAGGCCTGCTTACTCTGTCTTCAGAAACTAATAAAAAAGTTGTTTCCGAGTAGCAGCCATGTTAGTCTGTATTCGCAAAAAGAAAAGGAGTACTTGTGGCACCTTAGAGACTAACAAATTTATTTTGTAAATGCCCACAGTTATAAGGTACCATACAACACTTCCTGTGCAAGCCTATTTTTTCTTAAGGTAAAAGTACTGCAGAGAAAAAACTTATTAAAAACAATAAAAAAACCTATACACATGCGATCACCCCAACCCTAACATGGGCTCTGGCAGGAGCTATCCTTCCAAACCTCACCCAAAGGGGTTCCTTGTGGTTTCAAGTTCATTCAGCTTCAGCTCAGAATATGTACCCTGTCTTATGGGGCCTCAGTAGACTGAGTCCTTCTAACCCTTCCCTAAGGACTTGAGGCCCTCCACGGACCAGAGATCCTGTCCATTTGCTTGATACAGAAGGTGGCCCTAAGCCTGTTTAAAACCGGGCTATGTATTCAAAAACTCTTTCTGTGTCTATGTGTCCCTGGAGAATCCAGTTTGAATTAGTATATGCGAACCTTTTCCAGGGAGAGGCTGGTGGCAACTTCAAAGGGCTGATAACCGGAGGAATTACATTAGCATACCCAAAGTTACATACAGTCTCACAATGACACAGAAAAAATTGCATGTTTAGTACAACGGACCCCAAAGGTATTGAACTTAATTCAGTCATATTCATCTTAATTCCATCAGGTTTGTCCAACCTAGTGCAGGATATTGTCATGTCTGTCACAAAAGAGCCTTCCAGTCTCAATGCAGAGGAACTTGTCATGGAGTTCGTCCTGCATACTTTTGTGCTATGACATTGACATCATAACCCTGCCAAGCAGGGTAGTAGCATGCTCTGCAAAATCTCTAGTAACTTTTGGAGCATATTCAACTAAAGTGCCTATAACAGACAGTTGTAGCTCTCCAGTTTGTTCATCAGCACACACCTTTACAACCGCTGCTGCTGTATCTCAGCATTCCAGAGATGTTGTCAAGTTCACACACACAGTTCTTCAGTCATTGTTCAGGTACACTCTGAAACCCACATCTAGTTTGAATTGCTTGTTAGTCACCTGAAGTGGAATAGACATGTGCAGTCACTTGAAGAAGAAAACTGTTGTCCTTCAAGACATGTTGCACATGTCCATTCCACGAGCTACCTTCCTTCCTCTCCATATTGTAGTCTGTCTAGTAAGAAGGAAATGAGGTTGGGGCAGGGGGTGGCTCCAGCCTTTACACCATTGTGCAGCAGCACAAGGCAGCAGAGGGTATATGCGCTGCCCCAAAGGATATCACTAAAGGAAAAAATCTCCAACTCTAGTTCACTGGGCATGCACACACCTGAAATGGAATGGACATGAGCAACACATCTCAAAGAACAACAGTTACAGAACAGTTTAGTAACCACTTTTTACCACTGAAACTCCCTGAAGATTATTAGATAAATCTAATCGTTATTTAAATAGGTAGGCACTTCTCATTATTTAATGCAGAGACTGAGTTTCTCAAGTACAGTCATACAGATTTTAGATATAGTGTTCTCACAACAGTATCATTTATTATTCCTGTGTTCTCTCCCCTAACAAATTGTAGATGCAATAAGTTGGAAGTTATTTGTTGTTGCTTAATTGTTATATAATAAGCAAAAGAATGACAGATGGTGACACAAGAAGAGAAAATCTCTGATATTTCTCCATATCCAATGCTGGACAAAATTATGATTTTTTTCAAGTAAATACTTTTGTTGGATTTTAGGTAAGCAAATAGTTAATCCAAAGAAGAGGCAATGCCGCATCCAAGAAAGAAAGGAGAACTGGAAGTGGGAAAACAGAAGAGAGGAAAGGTATAAGAACATAAAAATGGCCATACTGGGTAAGATCAATAGTTCATCTATCCCAGCATCCCGTCTTCTGACAGTGGCCGTTGCCAGAGGCTTCAGAGGGAATGAACAGAACAGGGCAATTTATTGAATGATCCATCGCCTAACATGCAGCCCCAGCTTCTGGCAGTCAGAGGTTTAGGGACACCCAGAGCATGGGGTTGTGTCCCTGACCATCTTGGCTAATAGCCATCGATGGACCCATCTTCCATGAATTTATCTAATTCTTTTTTGACCCTATTTATACTTTTGGCCTTTACAACATCCCCTGGCAACGAGTTCCATGAGCTGACTGTGCACAATGTGAAGAAGTACTTTCATATGTTTGTTTTAAACCTGCTGCCTATTAATTTCATTGAGTGACCCCTGGTTCTTGTGTTATGTGAATGAGTAAATAACACTTCGCTATTCATTTTTCTACACCCTTCATGATTTTATAGACCTTTATCGTATTCCCCCCTTAGTTTTCTGTTTTCTAAGCTGATCAGTCCCAGTCTTTTTAATCTCACCTCATATGGAAACTGTTCCATACCCCCAATCATTTCTGTTGCCCTTCTCTGTACCTTTTCCAATTCTAATATATCTTTTTTGAGATGGGGTGACCAGAATTGTACACCGTATTTAAGGTGTGAGCATACCATGGATTTATATACTAGCATTCTGATGTTTTCTGTTTTATTATCTTTCCGTTTTCTAATTATTCCTAACATCCCATTAGCATTTTTGACTGCTCTTGCACATTGAGCGGATGTTTTCATAATACTGTCCACAATGTTGCCCTCTTTCTTGAGGGGTAATGACTAATTTTGACCCCATCATTTTGTATATATAGTTGGGATTATGTTTTCCAATGTGTATTACTTTGCATTTTTCAACATTGAATTTCATCTGTCATTTTGTTACCCAGTTTTGTGAGATCCCTTTTTAATTCTTAGCAGTCAGCTTTGGATTTAATTACCTTGAGTAATTTTTTATTGTCTGCCAATTTTGCCACCTCATGGTCTACCCCTTTTCCCAGATCATTTATGAATATGTTAACAGCACTGGTCCCAATATAGATCCAATATATACCCCTCTCCCCAGTGAAAACTGAACGTTTATTCCAACCTTCAGGCAGAAGTGAGAAAGACTGAAAGAGAGAAAGTTTGGCCTTGGAACACTTCATAAAGCCTTTCCTGGTATTCTTACTGAAAATATATATTTAATCAGGGGTTAGGCAGGGCTCCTCTGCGTCAGTGTATTGAAGTGAGTCAAACATATGAATGTTGCTAAAGGTCAGGCACAGCCACAGCTTCATAATTACAGTAGAGGTGGTACTGGATGCAACAGGTGGTGATGGCAGTGTGGTGTCTCTCCATAGACAGGTTGTTCCCTGTGTGGATGGGAAGACACAGAGAGAAAAATACCACTGAGGTAACTGGAAGCATGAAATATGTACTTGCCATTGGCTGGAGTCTCTGGCACAAAAATTATAACTCAGCAGGTACCTGTGAATGTCAGTTGCAATTGTAACAGGCAACAAAGGAGATTTTTTTTTTTAAATGGGTTACCTTAAAATCTAGCCCTTCTGTAGCCTGGAACTTCTGAATCACTTGCTCCTTTTAGAACTGCAAGTGGCTTTACTCATGCCGTCCTTATTAAATATAATATTTCTTATTCTGTAGTAACTTGGCTAATTGATGGTATCCCTACGCTCCTGTTATGTAATCTCCCTTTTTGGGGAAAGGTGAAAGTATAGAAAGAGTATAATGAGCAGTTGTTTATCAATGAATATTGTAAAGAAAGCATGCTCTGTAAATAAATAAATAAGAAAATCCCTCCCCATCTCCTTTTATTTCAGCTTGTTTAACTTTGTATAAAGGAATTTCCCATAATTGAGATGTGGGGGGAAAGCCTTTAGTCTATGGTAGCTTTTCCGAATTTTAATTGACTTTGGTATCTGTATGGTCTGGAAGTTTGCTGTGATACTCTCTCATACACAATAATATTAGCTCCCAATGTATTTTTTTTGAGCTTGAGACCTGCCTGGTCTGCACACAGATTTTGTTTCTATTTCGATTAGGGGTGTGATATAGCTATACCGGTACAAGACCTAGTTTGGACACAGTTACACTGGTGTAAAGGTGCCTTACACCAGTATCATTTATTCCCTTGCTGTTAGGGAATAACTATACCAATATATAACACTTATATATTGGTGTAACTGTGTCCACACTAGTTAAACCCCTTTATATGAGTTTTTTGTTAAAGCAGTACAATTTTTGTGTGTAGACAAGGCCTGAGATTACAATACACTGCATGATCCTTTGAATGGGAATACAGTTTATATGTGTGTCTAGAGTTTCTTCCAAATGAGTGCTGGGCATGAAAATATTATGTTCATTGTACGCTCTCCCCTTCTCTCCCCGTTCCTAGCCAGTTTAAACTATTACACAGAGTGCTCACTACTCACGAATTGGCATCCCTTGAAATGTATTTTGTGTTTATTAGGTGACATCAGTGAGGATAATCTCATTTGGCTTTTAACTATAAGGTAAATATTTAATGACCTTCGGATGATCTCTTCACACAACAGTATGTACTGCCAGCTACTTGATGTTGATGGTGATACTGTTTCTGGCATGGTCTCCAAAGTGATAATCCTTGTTGTTGTTAGGGTGACCAGATCGCAAGAGTGAAATATCAGGACACATTGGGCGGGGGGGAAGGAGGGGAGAGACAGACACAGGTGCACAGCCTCCACCGGAGCCAGAGGCACACTGGTCGCCTGGCCCTGTGCTACCAACATGCCCCTTCCTGTTGGGGGTGGGCCCATGCTGCGCCACACAGTTCCCCTGCCCAGCGCCCCCTGGATCCACTATGCCCAGAGGCCCCCCCACAACCCTTCCACCACAAATGCACAGTGCTATGCACACACACCCCGCCCAGTGCCCCCTTGCCCACAGCCCCACCACAGCTGCCCAGCACCCCACACAGAACCCCCCACTCACTAGTTTCCCCAATACACACAGATTTCCCCTCCCTCCCTTCCTCCCTTCCAGTGCCCTTCCCCACAGCCCCGACATCACAACTACACACAGACCCCCCGGTGCCCTGACACACACAGATCTCCCACACTTCCCAGCAGCCCCCTTCAGGCCCCCACTGTCTAGCAGAGCCCCCACACCCTAAGAGCCAGAGGGACCTGCCAGGGGGCGAGGTGGGGAATCCTGGCGGTGCTTACCTGAGGCAGCTCCTGTCCCGGGAAGCATCCGGCAGGCAGGTCCCTCTGGCTCCTAGGGTCGCGGGTTGGGTCGGGTGGGGGGGGGGGGCGGAGGGCTCTCTGCCCGCTCCCGGCACCTGCAAGCCCCGCCCCTGGAGCACGCGGCGCTCCTGCCAGTGGGCGGGCACCAGGAGCTGCCCCAGGAAGCGGTGAGCGGCAGCACTGCGGCGGCAATCTGGATGGTCTCGATATTGGGACAAAGGGCGTCCGGCCAGCGTAAGGTCGGGATGCAGGACAAGTCCCCTAAAATTGGGACTGTCCCGATAAAATCAAGACGTCTGGTCACCCTAGTTGTTTTGAAGTCTGTGTGTTATTGATGACAGGATTATTTTCATCTACTGCCTGGTCCAGGAGACACTTGCTGCTCAGAAACACCTGCTTATTGCCATGCTTTGTTTGTTGTTTTGTTTCTTTTTATTAGGGTTAGAGTTTGGACGTGAAAAGCACCATTATATTAAGCAGGTGACACCAGTCTGAGTCTTCAGTTTAATCTTTTCTCAAGGTTACGGTTAAAATAAACTGCAGTGCAAGTGATGCAGCTGCTATGCTGTTTCGAATGTGCAGTCTGGATGGCTTTTGAAGGGTGTTTGTAAATGGACTGACACCTTAACCCAATTTCTGCACACAGACTCTGAGTTAGTGTCTAAATTCACCCCTTCCTGTGTTTTGACTTACTTGTTAACTTATAATGGTAACATCATAAACCTCAGAATAAGCTTCATCTCTAAACTTGGCTGTTCTAAAGATTACTCTCCAGAACCCTTAATTTCTACCCTGCTTAAATCCTGTTTGGACCCACCTGCCAACAATTAGCGGTAATTGTCTGGAATACAAGATTCTTCACCTGCAATCTAAGGTGACACAATTGAAGAACCATGCATTCTTATACAGGCCCTTAGGCTTTGTCTGCACTGGAAGTTACCCTGGTCACAGCTATTGGTGTACCTGTACTGGTGCAAAACCCTAGTGTAGACTGTCAAAGCTATTATTTACACTGGTGGAGCTTACCTGTGCTTGAAAGTGGGGTAAGCTACATTGGTGAAAATAGCATCTTGGCCTGCCTATGTTAGAGGTAGAACCAGTAATGCTACACTGATGGGTGTATCTGCGTTAAATCTTCACTGCAAATAAAGCCTTAGAGACTTCCATGATATTCCAGGAGTTTTTATTTTAAGACACCAGTTTTACGGGATATTGGACTTCATATCCCATGTTTTGAAGTTTTGCTGCCATTTAACCTTTTTGATGAGGAAATACATACTTACGTATGCATTCTCGAAGCCGTATCTAGTCAGTGTGTTGAAAAGTACTCCGATTTAAAAACTAATGTCACTGCAATTAAGTCTCCTTGAAGAATATTTTGAGGGTGGATTCATAATGTGAGTTAACAACGTGTAGTTGTAATGATTAAATATCTCTGAAGGTTGGAATCTGTTTTGTTGAGTACACTGTGCGAAGATTCTGGGCAGTGGCACCAGATTTTTGATTTTATAGATTGCTATTAAGTTTGTCTTAATTGTTTACTGCATTTCTGTACTTTACTAATATGAATAATTTATCAAGATATCACGCTGTTTCTGACCACATGTTCACAATGGTCTATAACATGGCTAATAAAGGCAGAGAAGCTCCCAGACATGCAGTGGAAGAATGCTGTTCATTAAAGAGCCTTTGGGGAGAGATTGTTTAATGCTACAAATAGTCATGGCAGCTGTGTAGAAACTGTGAGATATATAGCATAGATTAATCTGTTCACATATTATTTAAACTGCAAAAACCAATTACATGCAGTAAGAAAAAAGCATTTGGGTGCATGTTGCCCATGAAGAAGCCATGATATTGGTTAAATCATGAATGATCATTTATTTAACCGAGATCAGGGATTGGCAACCTTTGGCACATGGCCCACCACGGTAAGCCCCCTGGCGGGCCGGGCCGGTTTGTTTACCTGCCACGTCCGCAGGTTCGGCCGATTGCAGCTCCCACTGGCTGCAGTTCGCCGCTCCAGGCCAACTGGGGCTGCGGGAAGCGGTGCGGGCCAAGGGATATGCTGGCCGCTGCTTCCCGCAGCCCCCATTGGCCTGGAGCGGCGAATCGCGGCCAATGGGAGCTGCGATTGACTGAACCTCCAGACGCGGCAGGTAAACAAACCGGCCCAGCCCGCCAGGGGGCTTACTCTGGCGAGCTGAGTGCCAAAGGTTGCTGATCCCTGACCTAGATTATAAACTCTTTGGGGCAGAGTCTGTCTTTTTTAATACGTATTTGTACAATATCTAGCACAACTGGGCCTTCGATTCCAGACTGAAGCCCTTTGGTGCTATCATAATACAACTACATAATTTATTGTTCATTCGTTGAGAAAAGAGGAAAGAGTTTCTGTTTGTGTTAAATGCTCCTTAAAGCACAAAAGATTTAGAAGTTAGGTGCTCCAGCTAAGTGTTGGGTTTTTGTCCCTCTCCTCCTTACTTTGTAGGCAATGGGGTGGTGTTTTCAGTAGAGAGTGAGCAGTGCTTTGGTTTGCTAGGGCTGGAAAGGTTTGCCTTTTTAATAATGCTGTATTTACATATGAACCTATGGCAGAAATACAATAATCCTGGATTATAATTTTTCTGCAAGTTCTACTTCCTTTATTTCCATTGAGTTTATAACTTGGAATGTAAGCGGTCTGGGGCTATGCTTTGTGAATACATTAACTGGAAAATTGGCCTGTGCGCAGAAGAAGATATTTGAGCTGAATTCTCTGGACAGGCCAAGGAACACTCGGGGCAAGTCTGGAGAGGACAAAGGTAGGGCTGCTGGGCTATGGCTTCACGCAGGTTAACACAAGAATTAAGGCTGTTGCTTCTTGCACTAGCTGCGAGAGGTTCCAAGGGTCTGTTAAGAAGATTAGCCAGATGAAGGGGTGCCCCCTAACATTTTGTTTGCCTATTTTATATGCACGCTTCTCTGGATACCCCATCTCTTTATCTGATCAGTACAAATGGCTACCTGACAAAGTTCCTGATTCCTGTTAGGTAAGTGGTGTTGCTTGTCATGTATTACAGCAGAGGTCTGATGGCTTCAAACAATAAGACATGTTGCTATTGTCCCAAGATTATAAGTGCAAGTGTCTTTCAGCTGTGATTACTGGGATGCTGTCTTCCATGCCATCTGATATCTCTTAATCTTTCCCATGTTAGGAGGACATTTCGCTGCAGACATTACCTAGCAACAAAAATAGTTTGAGTCAGTTGGGGGAGAGAAGCAGGAGAATTTTTAATGAATCATGCTGAGGTGATGCATTGTGGTTTTAAAAATGAGAAAGGAAAGGCAAGATTAAATATTGACATTTGCTATATTCCAACTGTGTTACCTTTCAGTTTGTCTGGCATAAAAGCATATATTCAATGAAACCAGGAAATAAAACCTTTGTCTAAATTCTCTTGTACGCCCCAAGCTGAAAAGGTTTAATGATTCATTATCCAGTGTTGCTCCAGCTGTAGCTGTCTGTATACTCCAAAGTATAAGCCACTCAAGCCCCTACAAATACTTTTGTAAGGGCTAGGGGTATTTCAGTGCCAAAGATTACACAACATACTGTATCCAATGAAAAGTTCTATTTTAAATACAAATTTTAATGATACCTTTGAGTTTCATAAAATGGTTTTAATAAATAGATGTGGGTAGTAGTGAGCAACCTGAAAATGTACCCTAAGCCTACAGAAAACTAGACATGCTGTTCTTAACAAGTAACTTTCAATGCATTTGCAGGGTAGTTATAGTAGGTGGAAGCTCTGAAGGGGTATGACTTGTTTTTAGGCAAATGTAGTAAGAAACTGTAACTTCACAAGGCTAAGCCGCTGAAGCAAATCCTCAAGGTAGCACATTTTCTTGATGTGAATTTCATAAGCTGAGTTAGGCACAGGATTGTAATGAGGGTGATACCATGACCTAATTGTGAAAATATAAATAGTCTGTACACGTATGAGAGAAGAATAAGGTGAGAAAAGAGAGGAAAAGGTGCTGTTGCATGCTGAAATACTTTGACATTAAAATTATACTACTCCTGTAATATTAGTGAATTTTCCACCATGATGGTGTTATCCGACTTAGAGGTGATAACTTGGGAATGAGTATTTACCATAAACTAGCCTAAAATCTGGAAAAATGTCAGAAGTGGGTGTTGGTAAGAGTTTGAAATCTTAATTCACTTTTTCATATGATTCTTACTATTTTGAAGTAGAGCCAAATAAGTTATTTTTGTCTTGCTGGAGCTGTTACTTCAAAGTCGTTTCTTATCACTGTGGACATAAGACAAGATTTATACTGGGTGAGTATTTGTTAATATCTGTCTATATAGTTCATTAAGTGGAGATGAATAAGAGGTGGTTCTATAGATGGAATTATGCAATCAGAGAAATGGTTAACATAATCTGATATTGAATTCTATAAAATTGATTTTTTCAAGAAAAAGAAGCTCAAGAAAATACAGTGGATGTACCTTTTAGATCAGAGTTGTCAATGGTACAGTGTTAAAAATCTACTGACAAGGGAAATTCTAAATCATAGAATCATAGACTATCAGGGTTGGAAGGGACCTCAGGAGGTCATCTAGTCCAACCCCCTGCTCAAAGCAAGAACAATCCCTGATTTTTGCCCCTGATCCCTAAATGGCTCCCTCAAGGATTGAGCTCACAACCCTCCGTTTAGCAGGCCAATGCTCAAACCACTGAGCTATCCCTCCCCCCAGTATTTTATGTTTACCACACTCATTTTCAGTCATCAGATGGTTTTCTATTCATCAGCCTGAGAAACAATTTTAGGTATGCAACTTACAAGGAGCTTGCCCATTTGTCTTATATAGGAAGTTTAGTTTTAGAGTGTCTGTAAAGTACAAGATAGAATAACGAACCTGAAAAAATACTGCTTTTCTCTGGAGAGCAGGGATTGCTAAGGGATGATGTAGTTTAGAGCAAATTTTGAAGTTGTGCATTCATTTTTCCCAACTCTGTCTTCGTTAAACTAGGTCTCAGAATTGGTGAAGTATCCTTGAAAGTGATTGTAGAATACCTTGCCTCGTGTAATAACTGTGGTTGATAGCTAACAGGTATCAGAAGCACCGTTGTTTCACACGGATTAGCTTTGAGCTAATATTTGCAGTGTCTGTTTCTGCTCAGCTACTAACAGTAGGGCAGAGGAAAGGGAAGAGCCAGTTATATATGGCAGAGAAGCAAGCAACTGTTCCTTATTTTCTTGTTCATAAAAGTAGCTCTGGAAGTCCTTGTAGCCCTAGTGATAGATGCAAAGGATCCATATCAAATCCAGAACCTTGTTCCTGGACTTCTGGAGTTTGGGAACATCTCAAAGATGCCAGA
Organism: Chelonia mydas; assembly: GCF_015237465.2. Lineage (NCBI taxonomy): Eukaryota > Metazoa > Chordata > Testudines > Cheloniidae > Chelonia > Chelonia mydas. The sequence continues at coordinate 89,782,201 of NC_057850.1, forward strand.
ACAACATCTTGTCAACAGGAGGGTGTAGTGAGTAAATGGGTACTGTAACATAGGGCAAAACTTTTACATAGTCTCAGCATTAATCAGGGAATAGGCTTTTGGGTGAAGTGGAATAAATACAGGATGCTTTCTTTTTAAAGGCTTGATTTTCAGAGAGGTTGAGCACATACAAATTCTATTAGAGCAGAGGTGGGCAAACTACGGCCCGCAGGCCACATCCGGCCGGCGGGACCGTCCTGCCTGGCCCTTGAGCTCCTGGCCGGGGAGGCTAGCCCCCGGCCCCTCCCCTGCTGTCCTTCCTCCCCCCGCAGCCTCAGCGCGCTGCGCCGCCGGCACTCTGGCCCACCGTTCCTGCCATTCTGAGCAGTGTGGTAAGGGGGCGGGGAGGGGTTGGATAAGGGGTGGGTGGTTCCAGGGGGCAGTCAAGGAGCAGGGGTTCTTGGATGGGGTGGAGATTTGGGGGGGGCGGTCAGGGGATGGGGAGCACGGGGGTTGGATGGGGGTGGGGTCCCGGGGACAGTTAGGGGCGAGGGTGTGGATAGGATTCGGGGCAGTCAGGGGACAGGGAGTAGAAGGGGTTGGATAGGGGGTGAGGTCCCGGGGGGCAATCAGGGGGCAGGGGTGTGGATAGGGGTTGGGGCAGTCAGGGGACTGGGAGCAGGGGGTTGGATAGGGGGTAGGGTTCCGGGGGGCAGTTAGGGGCAGGGATCCCAGGAGGGGGCGGTCAGGGGACAAGGAGCGGGGTGGGAGGGTTGCATGGATCGGGGGTTCTGAGGGGGGCAGTCAGGGGGCGGGAAGTGGGAGGAGGCAGATGGGGGCGGGGTCCAGGTTGTTTGGGGAGGCACAGCTTTCCCTACCTGGCCCTCCATAAAGTTTCGCACCCCGATGTGGCCCTCGGGCCAAAAAGTTTTCCCACCTCTGTACTAGAGTCAATAGAGCTAAAAAGTGCTGATACAAAATATCACTGTTGTTTTTCTCCTTGCTCATGTAAGTTTGATGCAGTCTGGCCTGAGATGCTGGCATGGCAGTATTGCTGAAGACTGAATCGTAAGATAAGCAGTGTAGGAATCTGAACCACAATCCAGGTTATCATTTTTACCTAGCAGTCTTTTCAGTCTCACAATAAGCACCACGGGCTTTGCTTGCTATGGCTGGAATTGGAAAAAGTTCCATTAGGGAATCTCTCTTCCCCTCTTTCTCTTCCCCCCGACCTTGCTATTGGGGTATGGGAGAATTTGGCATCAAGCAGAAGTAATGACACTTGTCACTACTTGAGGGGGGATTTTGAGTATTTCATCAGCAGAAGGGAGGGAAGGAGAAAAAGTTCACATCAGCCTGGAGAGATAAGTGAGGTTTGTTGACTGACCCTTGTGACAGACGCCTTTAATATACCCAGCTGCCAAAACCCTCTTGAGCTTCCTCTGTTGTCAGAGTTCTTCTTGCCCCCTTAGTGCCCCCACCTAACCTCCTTTTCTAGATAACTAAACCTTTCCTCAGTAGTGACAGATGCCCCAATTTTCTTCTCCAGCTGCTGAAACCCACCCTGAATTCCCCAGCAGTGACAAGCACACGGATTTCTTTTCCTTTCCTCGCAGGGGCAAAGGTTTGATTTCTCTCCTGGTTGATACAACCATCTCAGTTCATCCCAGTAGTCAGAGTGCCTAACCACACCTTGGTCCCTCCACTTCCATGGGCTATAAAGTCTTCCTAAAAGGCAAACAAGGTCTCACATAAAATACTTTGTGCCCTGCTTTCTTCTCTCCTCTCTGTCTCTCTTCACAGCTGGGAACTCTAAAGGCAATGTTTGGGGTCAATTTGACCTCTCCCACTGCAGTATGTTAGCACATGATCACACTAGCTCATGGGCAGAGCTCTTATTTGTCTTTTCCTCCTTTATTTATTTTTATTTTTTTGCAGTGATATACAGCTAACATTAGTCTGTCAGCAAAGGAATATGCTAAACTTTGTAAACATGTCAGAATAATTTTGAACAACTGTTAAATAACTTGGTCATCCTGAAGATCAAGTGTTGCAATAGGCATTCTTGCTGCAGCCTTGATTTCTTTTTCTCTTGTTATCAGATGTGGCAACCAGTCTGCAGGGTAGAGCGTAATGTGGACAAAGGATTTGGGGATGAGGGGGTGCTCTTTCTTACTGAAATAGAGAGGAAGTGTGTCAAGGGCACAAGACTTAATTATTATCAACCTGTCATAGACCTGCCATTAGGAAGCAGATGTTTCTGAATATTGCGTATTGGTGCCATTATGCCTTAACACTGGAATTAATTAAAACAATCCTAATATTTTACAGTTAATTTAGTATCCTTGGTGAAAGGTGCTGAACTGACTGTCCTAAAGATTGAAACCTGCTGTTTTTCTTCAGACCAGGCGCAGAAGTTTGCATGGAGGTGTGTCAGTGGCATGGTAGTGTGTTGTGATCCAACAATCACCGTCACACTCTTGGGGGCCATTTACACCCTGAGTACAGGCAGCACTAGCCTAACAATAGAAACAAAAAAAATGTAATACAAAATATTGGAAAAATCATTTCCACACCTTTCCTGCCAGACCTGACTTCAGTTTCATTTTTACCTGCCATGTCCCAGATTGCTCTTGCAGCGTCAGAAGACATCACTTGACATCTGAAGCAATGTAAGGAGCAGCGTTCAATATCTTGGCTTTAATTGCTGATTATATCAAGCCGGTGACTCAAGTATTGGCAGGTAAAAAAAATCCTTTTGGTTTGCCTTTATGATCACGAGTAACTCTGAGCATGGTGGCTTCATCGTAGCCTCTGTTTATTCCCAATAGGGGGAGATTTTTCCTTATGTGTTGTGACATATCAGGGTACAATTCCTACTAATGCCATTGGGCTGGGCATGGTAAGCAGAGGAAAGACACGTGCAGACCCCTAGCTGGTGCATGGACTTGCACCAGAACGAGGCCATGAACTGAGACCCCTGATTGGAGGTGATGCGTTCTGGAAGACCATGGCGGCTTTTATGTAATCTATATATTAGACTACATGGCTAATTTATAGCTGGGCTGTCTCTTCACCAGAGGGGAGACCTGTGCAGGGAATGAACTGGGCCATTTTGGTAACGTGGTCCATGACTGCCAAACCTGTTATAAATTTGTTGTTCTCTGGTAATTCTACAATGAAGTCTATGGCAGTCACTACCCAGTGTTGAGGTGAGGGTCCTTTCTGCCCGTTGTCAAATAGCACTGACCTAGCTTGGAAGAAGACCTCCCAGTTCTACAGTGCTGGGCTGTCGCACTCCGAGAAGAAGGTGGCCCAGTCTAATGCTTCCCTGGACAGCAGGCTCACCTTTGCATGATTGGTAGTGTAGGACTAAGAATACATCATGAAAAGGAGGCAGCACGGGTTTACAAAACCCTGGAATTGCTGGCAATTACCATCAAACCGTTCTGGCAGATGTACTGGGGAACAGGGCTGCGTGAGCCATGTCTGGAGTGCAGCATTTTCAGCATGGAGCTGTCTGACTTGCTTCTGTAATAGCAAGGAGCTATTATTCTGTGGTATGGTTCTCTGAAGTTATTTTGACAATCTGGGCCTGCAGGGCTTGGTTGTCCGCCTGAAGGCAGGCGGCCCGCTTAAGCATGTCCCGTGCTCCCAAAGGATTAGCCAGTCCATTCTGCAGGCACCAGGCCTACTCCTGTGGCCTGGGTGGGCCATTCAAACTGTCACAACCGGCACATGGGCAGTCTGACCTAGTAGACAGAGCGGCAGTCGGGAGCTGATACCAGGAGATCAGAGTCTGAGATATGCCAGAGAATACACCTAGAGTGTGTTGTCAGGAGATAGGCAGGGTCAGGTCACCAGGAGGTCAGTTAGGCGGGAGGAGAATGTAGCACAAGGGAAGCAGGCTTCAGCAGGGAAAACGCAGTTGCATGGACAACGACCTATTCCTGTGCACAGTTTAAATACCAGCAATCAGGACCGCCAGCATTCTGCCAATCAAATCCCAGGATTGGAGTCCTTTGTTGGAATTCAGCTTCCAGTTCTGGTGACTTTTAACAGGTCACTGGGTTGCAGGTCAGAATTTACTGGCTCCTATGACCCTTGTGGACAAAGGTTGAAGACCCACAGTCCCTGAGATTACCAGACTAAACAGTTGCTGGATTCCTGCCTAGCAAGATGCTGTTTCAGACAGATGTCTCTGGTTATTCTTCTGCCTCAGTCAGATTCCTTTGGCACACACTATACCAGATACAGGGGCATGTGGAAGGTCTCTGTTTCAGTAGGTTCCTGCAGCTGCAATGCTTGCCACAATAACTGCCTGGAAGCGGGCAGTTCCTCTTGTTCCTTTTCTGCCTCCCCCACAAGGAAGGTGACAGTCTCTCCATCTCCCTGAGTCACTGCAAAGGAGGGGATTAGCGCAAGTCATGACGGAAGTGCATGAATATAACCAGGTGGAAAGTCTGTATCATCCCTTCCCTACAGTACGCTTGGTTGAACCCATCAGAAAGTAGTACCCTGCTTTCATGAGTGCAATAATATATCTAAAATATTAAATCTGGCAACATCGAAATATGTGATAATTTTTTCAACTGGATTGGTAGCGGCAGAACAAAATGGAAAGCCGCAATTTGAGAAGAGAAAGCCTGTTCTCAAAGCAAACAGGAAAAATATATATCCAAGACCTTGAGTACTGTCTTACGTACAGGAATATACATTGCCTCCCATCATGGAGGTACATGCTAGGAGATTTTTGGACATATCATATACTCACATATCTATTAGAATCAAGGGTAAAAAAGATAGATGCAACCATGACATCCACTCCCCCGACTTTAAAGCTGCACTACAGTTTAAAATCGATATATTGTTTTGCCATTTGAGAGGTGAATGGTGGGAAAAGGAACAGTCCTTTTATTCCTATTTCTTTTCCATATGCAATGGATTGTTAGAAAAGATGTTAATCATATTGTCACCTTTAATGCAGAGCAGATTACTTCTGACTTCTGAATGTAACCAGTGACTCAGTATTTCATCCCACATATTACATCTGATCCTACATTTATATGTTTGTGTGTGTAATAGGAAAAAACTAAAATAAATGACTATGGATAGTTTTTAGGTGATGGGGCATGACTCATAGTTTCTGCTCCTGCAGGGGCCTGACTAATCAAGGGGAAAAAAACAAAAGAAAATTAGAGCTAAAGGCAGTTTGTAGCCACAGTAATTTAATGTTGAATAAAACCAACATTGAGTATTCGTTTAAACGTCATTGTAAGGTATTCTCTTCTAAATAAATCTTTACTGATGTCTCTACCCCTGGAAGGTTGTCAGGTGAGCCTGTTATAGAGATCAGTGTGCATCAGATTCTTATTGCCAAACAAGCTGTAAAGCTACAAAACAGATAATCAAAAATAGACAATGGAACGGTTTGGCAGAGGTTTTTTGTTTTGTTTTAAGAAGGACTTTTTGCATATATGGTGATTTTATATATAGATATAATATAGTTGTAAATTCAGCAGCCATTTAAATTTTTTTAAAAAAGGTCTAGCTCCCCTCAGTCATCCTGATAATACTTTACATTTTGCATCTTCAAAGCCTTTTGCAGACATTAACTCACAGCACTCCTGGGAGATTAGCCAAGTGTATATTATTCCCATTTCACTGATGGGAGACTGATTCATAGAGGTTATGACAAGGCCACAGGGGGAGTCCAGAAATCAGGACCAGAATTTGGGAGATCCTGGTGCCCAGTCCTGTGCTTAAACAAGACCATGTCCCTCTCCCTCATGGAGCAGGTTTGACACTTATGGGCCAGCTCTGTCACAGAAGAATTCAGACTTTCATATTCTGTCACTCGTTTAATTTGTCTCCTCATATTATCCACAGTCTTCCATACTCCTGACTTCCTTAAAACATCTCCTGAATTTTGTAGCTCCTGGAGTGTTCCTGAAGCTGCTAGGTAGACAAGTTGTCTCCTGCTTCTCATTAGTGCCATCTCTGGCTCGTCCACTTTCTGCTCTGCATGAGTCTGTCATATTGTGAAGAGTGTGAAGACAGAAGAACTTGGACATAAAAAGGGTGGGTTTTTTTCCCTTCTTGCTTAGCAGTGTTTTGTGAAGAAAGATCTCTGTCCTGGGTCTTTTGTTTTTGGCGGTATGGGTAGAGGAGACATCACTGAGCAGGGACTAGTGGGGCTGCATTAAAGTGTGTGTGTGTGTGTGTGTGTGTGTATGTGTCCGTCTGTGCATGCCCACGTGCATGGGAAGAAATTATGGAGGGCCCTAGTGCTGCCATAATGAGGTAAAAGGCATTTCCCAGTGTTCCAATAATGGGAGTGAGGAGATTAAATACATGTAGTGATGGAAGTGTAGTGACTGCCCAGTACCATAGCATTGGGATAGGGAAGACGACAAATGGGGATGAAGGAGCCCAACCCTACAATCATGGACGAAGGAGGGGAATGTAGTTAAGGAGCCTCTGCTGAGTAATGGGGAGAGAGATTGAAGGGGGAGGCTAATATTGCAATTATCATGCAGGAGGAAATTTGTAGAGGTCTACCTGACCCCATTACATGGTATGAGAAATCTTCCTGCCTCCCACATCCTCAGTCATAACAGGTATGTCTCCTGTGTATTCATATGGATGAAAATAATAACAATAATAAAACTGGTAGCAGAATCAAATTAATATGGTCTCCTGCAGGAGAAATATTTACCCGATGTGTCCTGCCAGTTAGAGAGATTGGCATTAAACCTAGACATTACCTCATCTTCCTGGGCAGACAGCCTATTTCTATGCTAAGCAAGTCTGCAGGAGTGAACAACTGAATACCTGCCTGATTAGCTGTGCAGCAGCAGATCCTGGTTGGAAGCGATTTCCCTTAGCGCTTTTTCTCTCTTGCGCTCTCTCTCTCTCTCTGCAAGGTTTGTCACTATGCGTTATCAAACTGTTTTTCATCTTGAAGGGCACATCGCTGGGAAGATTTTCCAGACAGGTGTGCAAGTATAAATGCTGATCCAAATCAGAAAGGTCAAGATGAACAGAAGGAAGAAAAGTAAAGTGTTTGTGTCCCTCCCTCCCTTTCTCTCTGCATGTATCAGTGCCAACTAGGTGAAAATGGATTAATGAGGAAGGGAGAGATAAGTACAAGGATGGTGCTATAAAAAGGAAATTTTGTTTTTTGAGTGTAGAGGAAGGTTCCGTTCTGAAAACTTTAATTGTCTGCCACTGATAATATCTTTAGCTTTGTTCTTGGGTGACAAATTTTAGGATTCCATGTTAGCATAATTCTAATAGTTGGCACTTGTTTAGTCCTCTCTATCTGAGGATCTCAAAGTGCTTTGCAGCCCTTAAAGAATTAAGCCTCATAATACGCCTTTGGGACAGTTAAGAGCAACAGTAAGGAGCATTGTTGAGCATGCTGTGTCTCAGGCACCCCTGAATCATTCTGCCCTGAGAAGACAGAATGGCTCAGGATCCCTCTGCTTGGCTGTTCTGTTTACCTCTCTGCATGGCTCAGGACAGAATTTTGCCTCAAGAGACTGACCAAGTGATTCAGTGATGTATCCTAGTGATTCAGTGATGTACTTAGGAGCATGACTCCTCATCCCCTGCTGCTGTCACTAGACCACTGGTAACTTTGTCTGGTAAATAGAGTATCTACAGGTGTATAACGTAGGACATATATTTTCATTTAATAATGATACAAAGCTGACCACCTCCACATTTTTTCCTCATTTGGATTCATTTGTCTAATGAAGATTATGTAAGCTAGGTGAGCTCTAGGGAATGTCACAGTAACATTGAGTCCTTTGTTTTTCACCTCTCTCTTTTTGGGATTTAGAAATCTAAAACAGTTAGCATATGGATGGTACTTCTCCAGTAGGAAATGTCTTACCCATTTTTCAGCAGTGAAAATGGGTCTAAACGTCAGCGTGTGCCATTGCTGAAAAAGGGATAAGAAATATCCTAATGGAGAAATGACCCAAGAGGCTTACACTGTCCATCATCCACCCTGCCAACAATTGACATTCATTTCCCTTTACCCATTCAACCCTGCTAACCAAGCAGGTGATAAGGTAACTTGTTCCCTTCTTCACATCAGATACTGGTCTAGATTCTGTGAGAGCAAGTCACTGAATTTCTCCCTGTGCCAGGAGGGTCATGTCGGGTTGGAAACACAGGGCCCAAAGAGAGCACATCTGCACCACCAGAGTGTTCCCCTCCAATAAAGGAATTTTCTTCTGGTTCCACCTCAGGAGTGGCACAAAAGAGCCGGAAATTGATTAGAGAATTCAGCCTATGTTTTTCAGTGAAAACAACAAAAACATTGTACAATAGGTACTGATTCTCCATTCACTCTTTATATAGTGTGGCATACCAGCGTACAAGCCAGACTAATGAGCGGCTGTGGCTCCCCTTTCCTCAGAGGTGGATTTGCAGTAAAACACAGGGTGCCCTGCCACCGGGCCCCCCAACGACAGGGGGTCCCAGGGCCGGGCAGCTGCCAGGGCAGAAGTTTGGTCCTGCCGGCTCCTGGGGCTCCTGCTGCAGGCTCCACACCCACTGGGAGCCAAGCTCCCCCCTCCTCCACCTCTTCCCTGCCTCCTCTCCCGAGCGTGTCATGTTCCTGCTGCTCCCTCTCCCTCCCAGCTCTTCCCCCGCCGCCAGCGCTCAGTTTGCTCGGGAGGGAGCGGGAGAAGCATGGCTGCAGCGCGCTCAGGGGAGGAGGTGGAGAAGAGACAGGGGTGGGGCCTTGGGGAAGGGGGTGGAATGGGGTAGGGTGGAGAAAAGGCGGGGCCCCAGCACTCCCCTACACATACCCCCCCCCGCTGTGAGCCGCTCAGGCCAGGGGGCTGGGAGTACCCTCAAAACCCCAACCCACAGCCCTCTGCCCTATCCCCAGCCCCCTGCCCTCCCTGATTCCCTGACTCCTGCACCCCCCCACATCCCCAGCCCCCCACACCCCATGCCCTGACTCCTGCACCCCCCCACATCCCCATCCCCACTCTGAGCACCAAATGGGAGTTCCTGCACACACACCCCCCACATTCCCACCTGCACCCCTCGCATCAAATGGGAGCTGCCCCAGGTAAGTGCTCCACATCCCAACCTCCTGCCCCAACCCTGAGCCCCCTCCTGCATCCTAACTCCTGGCCAGACCCTACACCCCAGCCTGCTCCTTTTGCCCTCCAGTGATTAAGGTTATATTTGTAAATTGGTTTCTGATCTCTTCTGCCTAATTCCATTCAAAAAATTTATTTGGGTGGAGGGATGAATTGGTATAACACCTTAAACTGATGTTAAGTTAGGCAATTGCAAAGGTGTGTGAGAAGCTTGTAAGATCCAACTTAACATTATTACTTTGCTTACACCACAGGACTTAGATATATTTACAATGAAAACAAGAATAAGTTCATTATCAAAGAATAGAGATTCAAGCAATAGTGAGTAGCAGTAGTAGAAACAAATGGTTACCTATAAAAACAAAAACAAAAAAAAAAACCCGTTCTAAAGCCAAAACTTAACTAACAAGTTACTCGCTTGTCTAAAGAAGTTTATCTCACCCAAAGTTCTCTCCAGCATTGTCAACCAAGCCTGGTTAAGACCCCATTTTCATGAAGCAAAATCTCTGTCCTTTTGCTTTCTCAGGGTGCCTGTGTGTCCCCTTTGTCCCCCCAGGTATACTCAAGCAAACTTTTGGTGTACACCTCAAGATCAGATTCTCTAGCCTTGCTATGTTTCTTTGCCTGTTAGTTCTTTTCTCAAGTTCTCTCTTACAGTCCTTAATTTCCATTCAGTTCAGACTTCTGATAGGGACCCACTGCAAATGAGACAATACTCAATTTACATGTAAACAGCTAGATAGAGAGACATCTCCTATCTGACGATATAGACTTTAAGCACATATTTTCAGTCTATGTAACTCCTTAATAGTATATGTACATACATTTCACAATAATACTGATGACCAGTGTGACTCCAGCTTTCATTTGAGACCTCACACGACATTCTTTGGTGAATCAGAATGTATATATCAGAATCAGCAGATTCCTGTAACCCCCCCTGCACCTCTTTGGCAGCTGGCATTAAGAGGTTTGTGGGTCACGGCATACAGAACTAATTAACACACAACCAACAAACAAGGGGCAGATCCTCAGTTGGTGTAAAATGTCATAGCTCCAGAGAATTTACACTGGCTGAGGATTTGCCCCAAATGTCCATTTTATTTTTGTTGCCGAACTATTTGAAATACTAAAGATTCATGATGTTACTTTATGTATCTTTGGATTTTTCTTAGTCTTTACTCTGTGTACCTGGAACAAATATTTAAGAAAAGATTAAACTACATGAATATTAAAGGATCAGATCTTGAGAAAGAGAATAAGTAATGAGAAGAACACATTCTGTAAACCTTTTTAATTTATGGAAACATATTAGTGAAATATATTCTCTTTTCCTGTCTCTCTCACACTCTCTCTCTCTCTCTCTCTCTCTTTTTGAGTGCCATCCATGTTTATACCTGTTTTAATAACACAAACAGTAAGCACTTGCAAGGGGACTTTAATGAACTACTAGTGGTGGTGCTTCTGGATTATATAGTATTATACAGTATTTGGGAAGAGGAAGAAGAGATTTGTGTTGTGTTAAGCTTCAGTTGTCTAGATTTCCAAGTTCTGGACATTGTAAAGTGTGTGTGTGTTGGAAACCTGAGAGTGAGGGAACGAACTTTAGGGTAATGGACTGACGAGCTTTTCTCGTATTTCTTGACTGTGTAAAGCTCTTTGCTCCTTACATGAATAACAGTACAAATATGCAGCTATAGGAATAACATTTGTGGAATAGGACTGGTTTAACAGGGATAATAACTAGGAGGGCGCATACTTCATAGCTTTTACAGACCGAGCTTATTGCACACGCCACGGGCTTCTTGCATTCCTCCATTTTCCCCTGCCTTCACAAGCTCCCTGCTTGCCACCTCCCCATCCCTTACCCTCTGTGTGCCCCCATTCCTCTTGCTCTCCATACCAGGGTCACCCATTCTCCCCCGTGGCTAGAGCTTTGTGTCAGCCCCTAACTCCCTCCACCATGTCCGGGACTATAGGCACATACCCATTTCCCCTCACCTCACCACCATCATTCTTCCTTCTGTCTGATTGATTAACTCATTCAGGGTGTCAACATGTTAAACTCTATTGGGAGGAAGAGCAGGACTTCTGTTATGCTGAAAGGCATTAATTGTTGCCATCAACCAGTTGTCTCATCTATAGACAATTGCAGAGTTGTTTGAAACTGTAGCTATGCTGATCAAATGGCAGGGGCTCTATTTGTCACCCATTTTTCCCTTCTTGGTTTTCTGATTTCTCCCCCAAATCAGTAGGGTTCTAGCTATTGATGCTTAGAACATTCTCTGAAATTTTGGAATTGTTTGGATGTAGGGGGAAACATTATCGTGTTACAAATAGACAGACAAATGCAGCAATGCTGTTGGGTTGAGTGTAAAGACCTTCACAAACTCAACCAATAATGACTGACATTTTTGTAGTCCCCACCATCTGAGGATCGTGAAGTGATTTACAGACATTACTAAGGGGATGGCTACACTGCCCATGTTACAGTGTGGCCGCGGCAGCCAGGGGAGAGCTCTTCTGACAATAAATAATAACCACCCTGAATGAGCAGCGGTAGCTTTATCTATACTTTATCTATAGCTCTGTCTATACTGGCGCTTTACAGCGCTAAAATTTTTATTGCTCAGGAGAGTGTTTTTTCACACCCCTGAACGACTAAAGTTTTAGCCCTGAAAGTGGCAGTCTAGACACAGCCTAACTTAGGCATCACAACAGTGCTGCTGGATAAAGTAATTATTATCCCCCCCACCCCTTTTCTTCTTCTTGCAAACAGAGAAACTGTTACATAATGAGATTAGGGGCCTTGCCCATTGTTTCACAGGAAATCTGTGGCAGTGTCAAGGTTAGAATCCACATCTCCTGACTTCCAGTCTTGTGCTTTAACCATTAGACTATACATGAACTTTCTTTGGTTCTGATATGAAAACTGATAAACATATAATACAGAACAGAGGATAAAAGATAGTCATACTGCAACAGAAGCCTTGTTTCCAAGATATCTGATTTTTTTATTGTTGTACAGTGATCAAAGGAAAGGTTTGAACCTGAAGCAATTGTTTTAGAAATATGACAATATAAAACTTCTGACACATTAGGTTGGCAGGGCTATACAGTAGAGGCAACTCTGAAGTGCCAGGTTTTACTATCAGGTAATTCAACCAGCTGTCTAGGTGATGGCTTATATCTATTTAATGTAAGGACCACATTATCTCTGAAACATTTGCTCTAAAACTGCTTAAGCACCCGTTTATACACACAAAACCCATACTGGCTTGCACAAATTGGTATTTTCAAATTTAAATTGGATGTCTAGACATGCAATTACCCACTCTCTGCATGGAAAATCTGTTTGTTTGTGAAGAATATGTCCCTGTAAGTCCTTTCTGTGATGCTGCTCAGTATAATAATAATAAAATATGTATAGAGAACTCTTTACAAAAAGTCCATGGGGATTTCAGAATCCAAACATAATATAAAGCGGCATCAAACAGGTATATCTTCAGTTTTGACTGAAAAACTAAAATGGTTTCTGCCTCTGAATAAAGATAAGGAGCAGACTTCATAGCATCTCATTTAGCAGAAATGCTAAATAGCATAATATTTAGCAGAAATGCTAAATACTATAGCCCCAAATGTCTGAAATTATACTAAGTGTACAGCTCTTAGAAGTGTTTCTGTTTTGTGAGGGCTTTCCTTGAGTTTGTTAAAAATATTTTGATTCCTGAAATTCTCAGCACACCAGGGATGAGAGCAGAGCATTATTTAATTTGCACCTTGCTGTTCAAAGCTGAAGAACAAGGCTTTCTAAATTGCCTGGTGTTGAGGTGTTGGAGATTGTTCTCTCAGTTATACTCACAAAGGTGTAATATGCTTGGATGACTAAAGCAGCTAAAGCAGTAAAAATGTGAATTATCTTTATTACTGAAATTCCACAGCAGGTTAGATGATTTATTTTAGGATGGGCTGGAAGCTTTTATATTCAGTGCCTTCCCTTCTTCATTTGCTCATCACAGCAGAATCTAAATCACATAGCTATAGTGTCACAAAAGCACATTATCACACACAATTCCCCTGTGTAATCTAGTGACCCATCATCCCTCCCATGGTGTGGCCTCGATGCTGATGGGAACAAGGTGAGAACTCTTGCTACTAACAAGAAGGAATCCTAGTTTTCCATGATAAAAAACCCCCAAATTCTCCTATAAAAAAAATCTGTGTCTTTCCATGATTAAAATGAAACGCTGAACTTTAGTTTCCCTATCCATAATAGATCTAGGTATCAGTTGAAAACAATATTTTATTGATATATTTACAGTTGTAAAATGCTGGAATGATCCAGTCACAATGCATTGTTTCTTAACTGTTGTCAATGGCCCTGCTGTTTCAGTCTCTTGTTTTTGTTTCTTTTCATTCAGTTTATGTTTAGCATTTTCCATGTGTTCTACAAATGTCTGCCTTCAAATGTAATCTACAGCCTTGCTGTCTACAGTACAGAACAGCACATCAGTGTGAAATCTGGTCCTTGCCAAACTCAGTAACACAGGCTTTAGGCCTGTTTTTTAAAGTTTTCGGCATCTTTTCATGACTTTAACTCATGTCTGGAGACTGAAGCGAAATCTGAGATGCATTAAACTTAAAACACAAATCCCTATATGCTCTTGGGTAACCTCTATACGCTGGGAGCAGTTTATTGGATTCGCTATGTAAATTTTGAAGCACATTCAAAAATCAACCACAAGAGGGGGAGATTGTGCACCTTGAATAAGTGACACTGGTACTTTCAGTAAAATTTAGTTAATAGGATATGTTTTATTTTTTCAAAAAATGTAGAAACGAAAGATGCTCTGTAAAAATGCAAATTCTGCGGTTTTCCATGGCAAATGGATTTCTAGGATCCTTGCTAACAAGTATCAGGAATGATTAGATGCATCTTGCACATGAAGTGCCTTCAGGAATGTTAGTGGGAAGTGTTACTCCCTTAACTGGATACATTTTGTTTTTGAGGAGGAAAAGGAAAAGAATCCCACCAGGAGGAAGGCCCAGTGTGGGACTGTAATTTATCTGTATCTAATCAAATCCTGATTTTTCTGCAAGATAACTCTGGAAGGCAGAATCACAATTTTAGGGCAAGATATGCAGGCTCCATTCACAGTGATAATTTAAAGCTATGTTAAGTATCTCTAACACACTGTAATGATAAAATGTTTTAAAGGAGGCACTCCAAGACCAATCACTGGTTTAAATATGACCTTCAACTGAGCAACCAAAGAGGTAGCCTTGCTGTCCATCGTACCCAGACTGAGCATGAATAAAAAATTATGGTAACCATCCCTGCCTGGATCGACTTGACCCAACAATTGATAATGTTCATTGATACTGACGAGTGTAGTTTTCCAAAAGACAAAAAGAAAAGGAATACTTGTGGCACTTTAGAGACTAACCAATTTATTTGAGCATAAGCTTTCGTGAGCTACAGCTCACTTCATCGGATGCATAAAGTGGAAAATACAGTGAGGATGTTTTATACACACAGACTATGAAAAAATGGGTGTTTATCACTTCAAAAGGTTTTCTCTCCCCCCACCCCACTCTCCTCCTGGTAATAGCTTGTCTAAAGTGTGGGCCCCTTACTGAATGAGGGAGGCAACCTCGTGACACAGGATGTGGAAAAAGCTAATGTACTCAATGCTTTTTTTGCCTCTGTCTTCACGAACAAGGTCAGCTCCCAGACTACTGCACTGGGCAGCACAGCATGGGGAGGAGGTGACCAGCCCTCTGTGGAGAAAGAAGTGGTTCGGGACTATTTAGAAAAGGTGGATGAGCACTAGTCCTTGGGGCCGGATGCGTTGCATCCGAGAGTGCTAAAGGAGTTGGCGGATGTGATTGCAGAGCCATTGGCCATTATCTTTGAAAACTCATGGCGATCGGGGGAGGTCCCAGATGACTGGAAAAAGTCTAATGTAGTGCCCATCTTTAAAAAAGGGAAGAAGGAGGATCCTGGGAAGTACAGGCCAGTCAGCCTCACCTCAGTCCCTGGAAAAATCATGGAGCAGGTCCTCAAGGAATCAGTTCTGAAGCACTTAGAGGAGAGGAAAGTGATCAGGAACAGTCAGCATGGATTCACCAAGGGCAAGTCATGCCTGACTAATCTAATTGCCTTCTATGACGAGATAACTGGCTCTGTGGATGAAGGGAAAGCAGTGGACGTGTTGTTCCTTGACTTTAGCAAAGCTTTTGACACGGTCTCCCACAGTAATCTTGCCAGCAAGTTAAAGAAGTATGGGCTGGATGAATGCACTATAAGGTGGATAGAAAGCTGGCTAGATTGTTGGGCTCGACGGGTAGTGATCAATGGCTCCATGTCTAGTTGGCAGCCGGTATCAAGTGGAGTGCCCCAGGTGTCGGTCCTGGGGCCGGTTTTGTTCAATATCTTCATAAATGATCTGGAGGATGGTGTGGATTGCACCCTCAGCAAGTTTGCAGATGACACTAAATTGGGAGGAGTGGTAGATACGCTGGAGGGTAGGGATAGGATACAGAGGGACCTAGACAAATTGGAGGATTGGGCCAAAAGAAATCTGATGAGGTTCAACAAGGACAAGTGCAGAGTCCTGCACTTAGGACGGAAGAATCCCATGCACCGCTACAGACTAAGGACTGAATGGCTTGGCAGCAGTTCAGCAGAAAAGGACCTAGGGGTTACAGTGGACGAGAAGTTGGATATGAGTCAACAGTGTGCCCTTGTTGCCAAGAAGGCCAGTGGCATTTTGGGATGTATAAGTAGGGGCATTGCCAGCAGCTCGAGGGACGTGATCGTTCCCCTCTATTCGACATTGGTGAGGCCTCACCTGGAGTAGTGTGTCCAGTTTTGGGCCCCACACTACAAGAAGGATGTGAAAAAATTGGAAAGAGTCTAGCGGAGGGCAACAAAAATGATTAGGGGACTGGAACACATGACTTATGAGGAGAGGCTGAGGGAACTGGGGATGTTTAGTCTACGGAAGAGAAGAATGAGGTGGGATTTGATAGCTGCTTTCAACTACCTGAAAGGGGGTTCCAAAGAGGACGGCTCTAGACTGTTCTCAGTGGTAGCAGATGACAGAACAAGGAGTAATGGTCTCAAGTTGCAGTGGGGGAGATTTAGGTTGGATATTAGGAAAAACTTTTTCAGTAGGAGGGTGGTGAAACACTGGAATGCGTTACCTAGGGAGGTGGTGGAATCTCCTTCCCTAGAAGTTTTTAAGGTCAGGCTTGACAAAGCCCTGGCTGGGATGATTTAGTCGGGGATCGGTCCTGCTTTGAGCAGGGGGTTGGACTAGATGACCTCCTGAGGTCCCTTTCAACCCTGATATTGTATGATTCTATGAAAGTGATCACTCTCCTTACAATGTGTATGATAATCAAGGTGGGCCATTTCCAGCACAAATCCAGGGTTTAACAAGAACATCTGAGGAACGGGCGGTGGGGGGGGGGGGGTAGGAAAAAACAAAATAGAGTGCTTCTGCCGACGTGCACAGGCTGAAATTGTGGAAAAGCAGCATCACTTGCCCCATAACCTCAGTCGTGCAGAACACAATGCCATCCACAGTCTCAGAAACAACTCTGACATCATAATCAAAAAGGCTGACAAAGGAGGTGCTGTTGTCATCATGAATAGGTCGGAATATGAACAAGAGGCTCCTCGGCAGCTCTCCAACACCACTTTCTACAAGTCATTACCCTCTGATCCCACTGAGGGTTACCAAAAGAAACTACAGAATTCGCTCAAGAAACTCCCTGAAAAAGCACAAGATCAAATCCGCACAGACACACCCCTGGAACCCCGACCTGGGATATTCTGTCTACTACCCAAGATCCATAAACCTGGAAATCCTGGGCGCCCCATCATCTCAGGCATTGGCACCCTGACAGCAGGATTGTCTGGTTATGTAGACTCCCTCCTCAGGCCCTACGCTACCAGCACTCCCAGCTATCTTCGAGACACCACTGACTTCCTAAGGAAACTACAATCCATTGGTGATCTTCCTGAAAATACCATCCTGGCCACTATGGATGTAGAAGCCCTCTACACTAACATTCCACACAAAGATAGACTGCAAGCCATCAGGAACACTATCCCCGATAATGTTACGGCAAACCTGGTGGCTGAACTTTGTGACTTTGTCCTCACCCATAACTATTTCACATTTGGGGACAATGTGTACCTTCAAATCAGCGGCACTGCTATGTGTACCCGCATGGCCCCACGGTATGCCAACATTTTTAGGGCTGACTTAGAACAACGCTTCCTCAGCTCTCGTCCCCTAACGCCCCTACTGTACTTGCGCTATCTTGATGACATCTTCATCATCTGGACCCATGGAAAAGAAGCCCTTGAGGAATTCCACCATGATTTCAACAATTTCCATCCCGCCATCAACCTCAGCCTGGACCAGTCCACACAAGAGATCCACTTCCTGGACACTACGGTGCTAATAAGCGATGGTCACATAAATACCACCCTATACCAGAAACCTACTGACCGCTATTCCTACCTACATGCCTCCAGCTTTCACCCAGACCACACCACACGATCCATTGTCTACAGCCAAGCTCTACGATACAACCGCATTTGCTCCAACCCCTCAGACAGAGACAAACACCTACAAGATCTCTATCAAGCATTCTTACAACTACAATACCCACCTGCTGAAGTGAAGAAACAGATTGACAGAGCCAGAAGAGTACCCAGAAGTCACCTACTACAGGACAGGCCCAACAAAGAAAATAACAGAACGCCACTAGCTGTCACCTTCAGCCCCCAACTAAAACCTGCGATATTACAACAGAAAAACTTCAAAACCAGACTCCAGCGAGAGACTGGTGAATTGGAATTCATTTGCAAATTGGATACAATTAACTTGAATTAACTTGAATAGAGACTGGGAGTGGCTAAGTCATTATGCAAGGTAACCTATTTCCCCTCGTTTTTTCCTACCCCCCCCCCCGCCACTGTTCCTCAGACGTTCTTGTTAAACCCTGAATTTGTGCTGGAAATGGCCCACCTTGATTATCATACACATTGTAAGGAGAGTGATCACTTTAGATAAGCTATTACCAGCAGGAGAGTGGGGTGGGGGGAGAGAAAACCTTTTGAAGTGGTAAACACCCATTTTTTTCATGGTCCGTGTGTATAAAACATCCTCACTGCATTTTCCACTTTATGCATCTGATGAAGTGAGCTGTAGCTCACGAAAGCTTATGCTCAAATAAATTGGTTAGTCTCTAAGGTGCCGCAAGTACTCCTTTTCTTTTTGCGAATACAGACTAACACGGCTGCTCGTCTGAAACCTTCCAAAAGAAAGTAATAGCTGTGACTTCTGAGGGGGATGAAGGGAAGCTGACCTCCTTTTGTATTCTTGTAGGCATCAAAACATACAGAGATGTGGCTTGTGAACTAAGGATGGGTAGAATACAAGAGTGAAGAAGGTGTGACAATACATAAGTCTAAACCTTTCTCTTCTATGGGTTTTCTCTTAGTTGAGATGGCATTTGGGGAAGATTGCCTCATTTTTAGGCCTTTATTTCAAAACAGTCTTTTAATCTCAATTGAAAGGAAATTTCTGAAGATCTTTTCTGTTGACCAAATGCGTGGATATCATAATCTGAGAAAGCTTATGCTCAAATAAATTGGTTAGTCTCTAAGGTGCCACAAGTACTCCTTTTATTTTTGCGAATACATACTAACACAGCTGCTACTCTGATACCTGTTGATGATTACTGATGTGTACAATTCAGCATCTACTTCAAAAATGCATTGCACAATACTTTGGGCTCTGTTATCATCTATAATTATGATTATTAAGTCGTGTTGGCTTTGCCTGTCTGATGGTTTCCCTTGGCTTATCTTGTTCCTCAACAAAATTTATTTTTACTTCGGAGGATGCTGAATGTGATTTACTCACTCAAGAATTCTGTGAACTGCAGTATAATTAGAAAGTAAATTGATTTGTGTGTGTCTTGTGAATGTGTGATTTGTAATTCCTTATTTTGTTTTTAGTTTGCTTGTTTTTAAATCTAGTAAAGTACATTCAGTCTATCCTGTACTTTGCAAGTACCAGTGAAGGCTTTCAGAATCATACGTGTAGAAGAAATTGATTTGCAGCGCATTTTTGCAGCAGCAGTCAGCAGTTTTCCTTTACACTGAAATATATTATTTTGTCTATGGACAAAGATACAGTAAATTCCGCTGCATGGTGATCCTATAGTATGAGAAATGTACTATGAAACTAGAATATATAGAAAAAAACTGTTCTAAAAGATAGGCCTACGGTGCAAGAGCACTGCACCGAGATTTCATTCGGAAATTCCAAGGATTGGAAGTGACTGCTAGGTCAAAAGGTCAGGTATATGGAAGTATGTTTATTGCTTGATGCAAAAAAAGTTACATTGGAATTAAGGTTGAGAATATACATAATTAATTTCAAAGGTAAAAAATTATAGAAATATTGAAATTATCCTAAGAAAAAAATAATTTAAAAATGTAGGAAACTCAGTTAATGTTAAACCTATAAGAAATCCACACAGTCTTAATTCTCCTCTAGTGGCACCATACAATAAACATACAATTATGATTAAGGCATTTTATTGTTTGTGGTCCCACATTAGATTAATTCATTCTTAAAGGGAGATCAATTATGCTTTATTATCAATTTATGGCAGCACTCTGCCCTGTAGTTAAGGTTTCTTAATTTTCTTAACTGAGCATTTACATGTCTGAAAATGTTTTGATTACTTTAAATTTTAACCTTCTCTCTGAAGTTCCTGGGTTTACAAAGGTTGTTTTGGTGATAATGACAACATTCTTGTAATGTTTTTTCACTCTTAAATTACTGATATGTTCTCTCAACCTTAACTCCAGTTAAGTACCTATTTTTGTCTGGAAATGCACATACATAACAATAGGCAATCAGGAGTGGTGGAAGCACCCTAAAATTAGAGGGGCCACAGGTGCCCAAACTGTGGTCCCACCTTGCCCATGCTGCCCCCCCCAAAGCACTACCCCTTCTCCCCAAGCCCCCGCATTCTCATCCCCCCTCTTCCGCCGAGGCCTCTCTCCCACGCTGCCTCTTCCCCCCAAGGCCCTACCCTCTACTCACTCCTCTTTGCCCCCTGCCCCTTCACTCCCCCGCCCCATTCCTGCACCTCTGGACTGTATAAATGAAAAACGGGGTGAGTTGGAAAAAGAATTTGAACATTATCTCTGAAGTTCTTTGCTTCTGCCAGCTTGTATCTGAGTCTAAATGTTATACCAATGTAGGATTTTTTAAGATTTTATGTCCTGTGGGTGTTTTTTTGTTTTGTTTTTTAAGGTGACATTAAAAAGTAAACAATCCCAATGTGAGTGTGTGAAATATCTCTGTGTATGTTTTCTCCATTTATATTAATGAATCCTTTGCCACTATTAAGATTTCAGTAATATTGTGTTAGTCACTATTTGTTGATGAAGAGAATTAGGGATGCCTTAATGTGCATTTGGGGAATAGAATGCCTTAAATTAAGATTGCTACAGTATAAAATGTGTTTGCAATTTTGCAGTGGTTAACAAATGTAACAATTTATGAAGACATATTAAGGCCATTCAGGGCAGTGAGGACAGATGTTATTTGTTGATTTTTATGGTTTTGAATTTTTTCTTTTCAAGACAAGGGAAAGGATAAATACATTAACAACAAGGAAACTACACCTATAAGATAAAATACCAATAAAACTGTTCCATATTTCATTTAATCATATTTAACTTAATCATTTCTAGACACAGGGTAACAGTGGCAGGGCTTTTCTGATGACCTACCATGTTAGCTGATGTTAAAACCCTCCCTAAAGCTGTCAAAGTTCTGCTGACTCAGGGAGCCAGGTGTGGTTTGTTAAAAATATTCTTGCGTCTAGCATTACAAAGGAACTGTATAGTGGGTCAGGATATGGCCCAAAGGGTCCATCAGAGAAGGCATATATCATAATGTAACATATCTGAAATGAAACACAAAATGGCAGCTGCCCCTCCAGCAGGAAGGAGACATCTCTGCATTTAAAGTTGCAGTACAGAGAAAGGAGAATATTTTCTCCTTTCAAGTCATCCACCAGCTGTCATCCTCCACCCCGTTTAACAAGGGTTTGAATTCAGCCAGACTAGTCTGACGAGCAATATTTAAAACATTTTAAAGTGAAAATGGGTCCCTTTCATCCCCAAATAGTTCTTTGACCATGATACTTCATGTATTTTTCATGAAACTGGACCATTCGATATATATAAAATGCAAAAACCTTAAGGCTTTGGATCCTGATCTGAATTTTTACTCTCACCTTTGCTTGTGTTATATTGGGTTTCAACAACCTTATTTTGAATTCCGTGATTATCCTTTGTAACTGTTTATTGTAATTTTCAGGCAATTGCAACAGTAGATTACTGAATAAATAGTCTGATTGTGGTGCAACAACCATTTAAGTGATCTCTATGCAAAGCAACATATAGTGAGTGCAGGGACTTTATGTAATTTAATGCTTGTGTACATAATGGGGCAGATTTTTCAATTTGCTTATTTCCCTTTGTACCCCTGGAGTGGCACATAAGGTGCGAGAACTGGCCAACCCTTAGTCCTAGTTAGGGACAACTTTGGCATGAGAGCATCCCAAACAGGTATAGAACCAAGGCAGTCAGCTTCCATGCCAGCCTCCCCGCAGCCCTGGACATAGGAGGCCTTATGGGGTATGTTGGAGGTATAGAGAGTGCATTGCATTCCAGCTGTCCTCAGCTGGTACCTTGGAAATTGTTGCAAGCTGGTACATGCTAAAGCAGTCCCCAGATTGCTCTAAGCTACCTAGAGCTGGGCAGATAATCAGGGAGCAGATGTCTCCTTGGTTATCCTCCCTTTCGGTTGTGCCAAGCAGGAACTCTTCACTGCAGAGAATCTCTCCCATTGTCTTTAATCACCGAGTAACCTGTACCAACCATATCATCCACTGTTCTGTTCAGATACTGTTCTTTAGTCACTGAAATAACTCTTGAGGCGCAGTTACATATGGGTGTATCATTGTTAGAATTTTTTATTCACAAATTCAGAAAACTTAGCTACTAACAACATTAAAATGACCTGTGAGTAACAGCAGCACTCTGTGAGCATAAGATAATTATTTATATACTGTATTTCTCATGTTAGTTGCTTTTATTCATGCTTTGTCTACAAATTGCTGTTGCCACAAGTTCTAAAGCCCAAATAAATAAAGAAGAGACAGTGAGCAATTTTGTCTAATGCCTTGAATGGTGGGGAACAGGTACCATTTCACAAAGCAGATTCTTCTGGGTTAGGGTAAAGAAGATAAACATGTCAATAAAATTAGATCAAAATGTGTAGATAATAAGAATATTGAACCAATTACTCCACTCCACTCTTTCAAAAGCCCTTTCATTATCTAGCAACAGAGCTATGACATACAGTCACCTCCAATATCAAATGGAATCATGCTTTTACATTTGTTTTTGGTTTCTTATCTTTTACAAAGACCAACTCCCTTACTTTCACTTAATTTGGTATTAAGGCTATTTTGTTCTTTGGCATACATCTTAAACTCCACTTGTATTGTGAAACTGGAAGATAATTCTCATGATGATCTGTCTATCTAGGTTCATACACTGCATCCACCAACATGGTATCTAAGCACCTTCACATGGGTCCCAGTCCTATCAAAGAAATGACAGCTTTATACAGACTGATTGCAAAAATCTGTTTTTTCTCCGCTTCCTCTGATGCTGCCTGTAAAATTGGAGCCACCTGTTCTTGATGGGCTTTATAGAACTCGGCAACCCCTCATCATCTGGCACTTTTCCAGTATTTAAGGACTTAATTGCCTCACTGGTTTCCATCTTCTAAAAGCCTTTTCTCTTTATTAGTAATAGATGCTATGTCAAGTCCATCCTGGCAAATATGCTAGCAAATTTGAGTAATTATCACAATCAGATGTGTATAATTTGAAAAAAATGCATGAGTTGCTGGCTATATGAACAGTCACAGCTAATGATCTGTCATCTTAAATGTGCTCTTAGGCCTATTTCTGTGGGCCTGGTGGGTTTTATGCCGAGTTGACAGTAACTTCCTAGCTTGTTCCCCACATTTGCTCTGCCTTGGTCTGTTTCAGGTACCTCTTTATAGAATACTAGATCAAGATGATATTTAACTTATGCCAAATTAATCTGTATGTGGCAGTTTGTAATTTTCCATTAAAAACTGTATTTTGGTCTCACATTCTTCAGTGTAATCTTTTCCCTTTTATTTTTATTAAGTTTATATGCAAAACCCTATGTATGTCTTACAAGGTGCCCTTGCATTTTATGCCCTGAAATCAAAGATTATGATTTTTTTTTTCAACATTAACAAATTCCTTCCTGGAAAAAGCCACAGTCTACATTGAGGGAGGGTAACAAGAGTTAAAGTGACCGCAGTTTGTACAAAAAAGTTCCTAACGATAGATGGGTGCATTTTAAAACATATAAATAAATAATAAAGTTCCTGCAAGTCTCCAGGAACAGAGGTGCTCTGGTACTGATAACACAAAATATAGGGCTGTCAGAAACGTGGAAGACAGTACAACTAGGTGCAAGAAAGAGATGTATTTCCTCGAGTCAACAAAGATGATTCTTTTTAAATAGAATTTTACCTTATTTTGTGATAGTCATGTGTGAGGTCTTGACATCTGGAGTCTGGTCATTTCCAGTATAACTGATGTGTACCTACCCAAGCTAAACATGAACCCACAAATCTTGAAGTTTTAAAAACCAGAGGAGGCAATCCAATTCTTGGTCTCAGAATGCAAACTCATTAACTTCTTTCTGTCACGCACCCTCTGTTTACACTCTTGCTCACTTTTTCTTTCTTCAGGTGGCTGGTTATGGGATGGTGTGGCAGCTTCAGATGAGCTTGCGCTGTCTCTTGGCCAGAGGGTGAGTGCAGTGTCTGTGCAGAGCGTGTGCATCTGTACAAATATGTAGTGAGAGACAGCCCCTGTACTGCCGAGCTTATAGTCTAAATGGACAATGCAAACAAATGTGGGAAAGGGTGAGTGGTTTCTCCATTTTACAGATGGGGAACTGAGGCAGAGGGTGAGCAGGTTACATGAATTCTATGGAAAGGCTGGAAAGTTAACCCAGATCACTTGAGCCCCAGTCCAGGATCTTAACCACAAGATCATCCTTCCACTCAAAGGGATAGAAGGGAGGAGCTTGGATACCTGGAACTCAAAATTGCTGAAAAAAATGTGCAGAAAATGAAGGAGATTGTTTTGGAATTGAAAACAAGATCGACAATCATTTCATTACTCTAAGAAGAGAGTTGAGTATGTAAATGCTTGTCTTCTGCAGTCTCCTGTAGCAGTGAAGTTATGGCCCGGTGCCTGCTTTGCAGCAACAGTGGCCTTTCAAGAAGAGTTGGAGAATTTCAGATTTATTCCCTGTGGACTCCAGGCAGAATGCTACCCCAGAATGAAATAATGAAAACTGCCTTTAAAACATAGATGGACTATGATTATTGAAAGCTACCTGGAAGTTCTGCTCTTTTTTAAAGAAGGTCATCCACGTGTGAAAAACGATATGTACATCAAGACTTTGACAGACAAAAAGACAGGTGCTGTATGGCATAGTACTTATGAAAAGCCTTGTAGGAAGTTTGACTGCTTCAGAGATGAGATCACAAAGCTGATGTAAATAATACATGCTGCTAAGATGAAATCTATCAAGTTGTTTTGTGAAGTGTGTTCTTTATATTTCTGTGCCAAGAAGCAGGAGTAGAACGGACAGCCATTGCAATATTAAACACAGTGAGAAAATGAACCTCCAGATCAATAAAGATTTCTTTTTCTTTCAAACATGGGTGAGATGCATCAAAACACATGTACAGCAGATAATCTGCTGATGTTACATCTTGCTCACAAACATCACACATAATTTCATTACATATACTTTAGTAACATTATATATGTGGGGAAAAAACAACCCACATGAGTAAAAATTTTGAAGAATTTGGGCCTGATTCTGATCTCTCTCACATCATTATAAATCATGAATAACCAAGTTGAAAGTCAGCAGAATTATTCGCATGTGAAATCAGATGCAAAATCAGAATCAGGTCCTCAAGAACTAACTTTTAAAAAGTGACTATTGCTTTTTGGTGCCCAACTTAACACACTTTAAAAAGGGGTATCTTTGTACTCATCTGCAAAGTGTCTTGCATGCTGTTGATGATATATCGTAGAAGATGAAGGAAGTTGTATCTTTGTTTAACTCATACATGGAATATGACCTCCCAGAAGGTATCTCAAATAATGTCATGGTTACCTAGTACCATTTTAATATGACCATAGTGCACACTTAGTCCCTTTTTATTTTAAACCAGAAATGTCATTATTTCTGAACTTATCCAAACTTGACATCCAAGACAGAACAGCAATTTTCTTTTAGTTTCGTAGCAATGTATCTCCAGTGCAGTCAGTTTGGAACCTAATTTGTAGCGCTACTGTAGTCCCAGCAATGCGGAGATGCAGAATCAGTATAACCATGTTGAAACACCATATGTAGCAGAACGTAGTTGAAAGAGGATGCGGGTTAAGGACCATTAGCAAACACAAGTGGCCTCCAGTTCAGTGGACCTAGTAACTATGTAGCTTTATGAGTATTCTATTATGCTGTGCATGGTACTTTTACTACCTTTCATTGTAACCAAATAGATCTCTCAGTTTTCCATTAAGAAACAATAGACTTCTTTCTAGTGCAGCTGCTGGAGATGAAATATTGAAATAACTCACAATGTTTTATTTTGTAGTTGGGTCTGCAGAAATATATGCAGTTGCAAAGAGAAGCCTGTGAAGCCTCAAATAAACAAACAAAAAGCAGCATCAGCTTTTGGTAGATTTCCTGATTTGCCCTGTGCTTGCAAGGAGGGGAATGACTGCTTTAGCTGTCTTAAGTGAAGGAAGAGAAACGCTTTTGTCACACAAATTCTTAGGATTTATCCCTAGGCTATATATTGTGAATTTAGGATCATGTACATATAAACATTTGTTGCCAACCCAGAAAAGGATCCTCCAGTGAGAACTTTGGATTAATGTAATGGACAGAAAATAAGCACGTGGCGATCTTTGGAGGATTGCACATTTCAACCAAGGAGCTATTCTGATAACATTTATCTTCTTGTCATGTCTAACCAGCTTTGACAGTATGCCTTTGATGTTCACAAGTAAATACCATGTATTTTTCATGTATAACAATTAAGATCAGTGTCCTACCAAAGCTTCTGTTAACTGATCCTCCCTCCCCACTTTCTCCCATATCATTCATATTTTATCTAAGTAGATGCAGGGCTTAACTATGTCACTATGTTTTGAGATTGGCTGCCCTGAAAAACCCAGGCATTTCTGGCTCGGTTTAAATGTTTGCCAGCTCATTATGTTGTATCAGCTTGCTGTATTTGATTATACACAGAAAACTGTGTCATAGGTCATGATTAAATTGACAAAAAGAGAAAAAAAGAAAAAAAGACTGAACTCAGATTTAGAGCAGACTGCAGGAATTGCAATAGTAGTTCAGGCCCCAGCTCTAGATGTGTAATCCTTCATTTACCTAATGTGGGATGATCTGTCCCTCTCCCCCACATTAGGTCTCATCCTGGCATCTAATAATCAGAGATTAGTTTAAACCCTGAAGTAAGAGGTTTAATTTCCCTTCTCAAATTTTTTGTTAGTGTTATTTATTATAAATCTGGATAGCCGTGTTATCCATATAGATGTCCAGTCCCTTTTTTAATTTTGCTGAATTCTTGGTCTCAAAGGCTTACTGTGGTAGTGAGTTCCATAGTCTAATTATACATGTGTAAAATTTTTTCCCTTTTTCATAGTAACTGAAACACCATTCTTAACCTGTTGGATTGTGCTGATTTATATCTTCACTCTCCACTTCATTATCCAGGTCATTAATGAAAATACTGAATAGTATAGATATATAGAATAGAATAGAATAGACCCCACTAGATATGCCTGCCCAGTTTGACAGAGAACCACTGATGATTACTCTTTAAGTATGATCTTTCAACCAGTTGTGCACCCACCAATAAGTAATTTCATCAAGACCACTTTTCTCTAATTTGCTTACAAGAATGTCATGTTGGGACTGTGTCAAAAGCCTTACTGAAATCAAGATAGATCATATTTACAGCTTCCCCCATCCAGTTGGCCAGTAACCCCGTCAAAGAAGGATATTAGGTTGGTTTGGCATGACTTGTTCTTGACAAATCCATGCCGGCCATTCCTTATTACCCTATTAGCCTCTATGTGCTTACAAATTGATTGTTTAATCATTTGTTCCAGTATCTTTCCAGGTAGTGAAGTTAAGCTGCTTGTCTATAATTCCTTCAGTCCTCCTTGTTCACCTTTTTCAATATAGGTATTTTTTTTGCCCAGTCTTCTGGGACTTCACCCATCCTCCATGAGTTCTCGAAGGTAATTGCAACGGTTGCTTCAGCTAGTTCCTTACATACACTAGGGTGAATTTCAGCAGGCCATGCTGACTTGAATACATCCAACTTATCTATATATTCTTTAACTTGTTCTTTCCCTATTTTAGCTTCCATTCCTTCCCCCTTGCTGGTATTAACTGTGTTGAGTATCTGGTCCCACTTAACCTTTTTGGTGAAGACTGAAGCAAAATATGCATTTAACATCTCAGCCTTCTTAATGGCATCACTAATATTTTTTGTAAGATTCCTTTTTAATTTTCAGGTCATTGAAGAGCTCCTGATGGAGTCATATTGGCCTCTTACTTTTCTTCCTATTTTTCCTTTGCATCAGAACCTCCTAGTCTGAATGTGTTAATTGTTTGAACGTTCATTGAATGAGTCACATTTTATTTTGGAAAGTTTGGTACATTTTAAATTAAACCTTTATTTAAATTCTCCATGCATTTTTGGTTTGTTTTAGTTTATGCAGAATGTATTTTTAACCGAATGAATGAAAGTTCTGAATAGTTTTACAAATTTTGGAGAGATGAACAATAAATTGGAAAGTTATCTTTAACTAAAAGCAAAAACGAAAAGAGGACTACAAATCCGCCTGTGTTTTGCATGGTTTGATTTGTAATTCTGAATGACTTTTGTGCAGTAAGTTCAGTAGGGAAATGCAACAGGTATTGGTTGGGAGTTCCCAGAGATGGAATGGGGTTTTCTTTTAGTTTTTTTCTTTTTGTTATTTGCGCATCTGCCACCTCAGTTATAGAGAAACTAAGCTGGTTTCTCCTTCCATTCAGTATTTGTAGAGTGGCTTCTTTATGGAGAGGTGTGTGGGGATGGAAGGGGGTTGAGAAAGGGTTATTCCTATTCACATCTGATGGAGCTCAGCAGCTCCTAAGCTACAGGATCGTGCAGGGGGTAGCTATTTCCGTTATACCCCAGTGATTAGCCACAGTGGCTGAGCCGAAGGAATTCCCCTGCCTTGCTCTTTCCTTCCTTTGTGCCATGGTTACTGTCACGAGTAGTCGCAGCTCCTCTGTGCTGTGGATGTTATGCTGCTCTGTTTGGTGCTGTTTCCTGACCGAGCACACTCAGAACAGACATTTAAAAAAACAAACAATCCAAACTCCAAGTGGGAGACTTAGGACACGTCTACACTAGCGAGCGTACAATGACATAGCTGTCCTGATGCAGATGCACTGCTGTGAGATCGCTTGTGTAGCTGCTCTATGTCGACGAGAGAGAGCTCTTCCGTTGACATAATAAAACTACCTTCACGAGTGGCAGCAGCTATGACGGCGGGAGAAGCTTTCCCATCGACATAATGCTGTCAACGCCCACACTTCTGTTGGTGTAACTTATGTTGCCCAGGGTGTTTTTCTTTTAAATTCAAATACATGGTTTGATTTTTCCATCTCTCTTGGAAATGGAAAAACAGGGATGTGCATAGGTGTGGTTGACGGGGGGTGAGGGGGATAAATGCAGCAAAAGTGGAAGTGATAGTTAATCATAGCATTATATCTGTATTAACTTTGTCTGACCTACTTGAAGGAGGAAAGTATGTTGCCGTTCAGCCTACTTGGTGATTGATGATAGCCCTCCCCTGCTACTGCTTCTAAGGCCAATCCCCAGCCCCTCTTCCCTGCTAGAGTGCTCACGCAGTGTGTACATTGTAGTTTTGCTCTGCATGTGGGGGTTCGGTGACGGCACAATGCTGCAACCTCCCTAGCATAGCAGCAATAACAGACCTCACTGTAACTTCTACAAGCTCCTATGTCTCCTGCTCCTAAAGCTGCTGCACCTCGGTTGCTGATTCCCACTATCCAGCACTGGGCTAGAACTCACAACTTGCAGTTGTACCTCTCCTCTTTGTCATTTTTCTATGAATCCCACCGCCAACCTCTGGCCAGCCCATGTATTGCCCTTGTTGTGCTGCCATTAGTTGATTGATTTGTGAAGGCATGAGGAAAATTTTGCATTTGCTTTGTTGTGAGCCTCTCAAGTGCAAGACAGTAATGATAGTTTTCTGCACTACACCAACCCTGCCTTCAGTTCTTTCATTTATATTGAGGAACGAAGACTCACTTAGTTGGAATTAATTTTAAGACAGTTTTTAAAATCTCAAGTATTGCCAACGCCAAATGTTCAAAAATCATGAGATTGGCCCAAAAATCACGAGATTTTTTCAGAAATAAATATTGCATTCCTCTTCGTTGCCTTCTAGTTTTTGAGCCTTTAGGGTGCACTCTGGTCACGATTTCAAGCTTTTCTCTGCACCATGAAGTGTACTAGAAATATATATATATATATTTTTTTGCAAATGAAAGCTGAGATTCTCGGGTAATCACTTGTCACTAGGAGCTACAGTTTAAGTAAAACATAAAATATTATGAGACTTGCAATAAAATTGTAAGTGTTGGCAAAACTGACTGTCTCTCCTTACATAGCAGGACTTTGCTATGCTTTAGATGTTTCAGTTAGACATTTAAAATAAAATCTTCCATTTAAACAGTTAACGCAGCTTGCAACATAGCCCTGATATTACAAGGTTCACAGAGATTCCAACTTGCTTTCCTATGTGACCCAGACATCCTGTCCCTTAAAATGTACCAGACAGACAACAGTTTACTGAGAAATAGCTGCACTTTTCCCAGACTCTGGTGTTCAGCTTTATTAACAAATATGTAGCTGGGGTAATGTCACAATGGATATTTACTTGTACCTCTTGTCCAAACATCATATTTGTATGGTATTTAAATAAAGGAACCTTGTTGCAGGCTCATTTTTGCTGCTTTCCCTCTATTACTTGTTCAGGAAAATTTTAAGGGACTTGCTTACAGCTTAAGAGTCAGATATTTGATTGAAGTACAATGAAAGTCTGAATATTAGTATGATTTATTCTTATTGATCTTATGGTATCACTTAGAGGTCCGTACTGAGATCAGGGTCCCTTCTAGGTGTGTATGGACACACAGTGTGAGAGAGTTCCTGACCCCAAAATGTTTACTCTCTAAATCAGAGGTGGGCAAACTACGACCTGTGGGCCACATCCGGCCCGCGGGACCCTCCTGCCCTGTCCCAGGAGGCTAGCCTCCAGTCCTTCCCCTGCTGTTCCCCGCCGGTGCAATGCTCTGGGCAGCAGGGTTGCGAGCTCCTGGGGCAGCACAGCTGCAGAGCCCAGCCTGACCCGGTGCTCTGTGGTGCGTGGCTGTAGCACCGCCAGCCACTGGTGCTCCAGGCAGCATGGTAGGGGGGCAGGGAGCGGAGGAGGCGGGGGTTGGATAGAGGGCAGTGGAGTTCGAGGGGGTGGTCAGGGGCGGGGGGGGCGGTCAGAGGGCGGGAAACAGGGGGGTTGAATGGGGGCCGGGGTCCCTGGGGGGCAGTCAGGAAGGAGAGGGGGTATTGGATGGGGTGGCGGGGGGCAGTCAGGGGCAGGGGTTCCGGGGGCGGTCAGGGGACAGGGAGAAGGGGCGGTTGGATGGGGCAGGGGTCCGGGGGGGCAGTCAGGAATGAGAGGAGGGGTTGGATGGGGCGGTGGGGGGCAGTCAGGGGTGGGGGGTCTGGGGCCGGTCAGGGGACAGGGGGTGGTGGATGGGGCAGGAGTCCCAGGGGGGCCATCAGAGGACAGGGAACCAGGGGGTTGGATGGGGTAAGAGTCCTGGGGGGGCCATCGGGGGTGAGAAGCGGGGGGGCCAGGCTGCTGTTTGGGGAGGCACAGCCTCCCCTAACCAGCCCTCCATGCAATTTTGGAAACCCGATGTGGCCCTCAGGCCAAAAAGTTTGCCCGCCCCTGCTCTAAATAGAGAAGACAGAGGCAGAGGGAGGTGAAGTGACTTGCATGCAGTCGCACAGCACCTTAGTGGCAGAGCCAGGATTAAAAACCTCCTTCATCCCAGTTGAGTGCTCTATTCACTAGAGTAGGATATTCAAACTTTATCATAGTTTTGACAGATATGACAATTTCCTGCCATATCTTGGGGAGACCTTATTGAATTAAGTTTGTGTCTTTGGGGGTCCATTGTATAAAATAAATGGGTTATGTATTATTGTGGGCCCGGATTATATGTAACCTCTTGAGTGGGGAGATGAGAGAGATGTGAGACCTGGGGGTTCAAAGGACTGTATTGAACAATGTGCCAGGAACAAAAGTGTTAAGTTACTTTCCTCAGGATATCTAGGGAGAGGTAAATGCAAATTCCCCACCTAGGATTATGTAAAAAACTAAGCCTTTTGAAACTGCTCTCTGAGGAGTGGGCCATTGTCTGCTGATTACCTGTTACATGAGGTCCATATCAAAGGCCCAAACCATATACCGGAAAGACTGAACTATTCTGGTTCTGAATCTGAGCCAGTTATGAACTTGTAACCATAGTGGAAATCCAGTTGTGGGTTTTGAAGTACTGACACCTACCAGAGCTGGAGGTTGATGTTGTAGTGACTTTTTTGGTAAGCTTTTTAGCATGGGTATAGGTTATTTTATTGTTTTTAATACATTTTCTCTGTAATGCTTTCCCCTTAAGAATAAATGTGCTTGTTTAGAAAGAGCTGTGTGGTAACTTTTTACTGTGAGCAGTACATTAGGCATAGCCCTTGGAGAGAAAGCAAAGTGTAGACACTGGCCTTTTAAGCAGTCTGGCTTGCTGAGAATATCACAGTCTAGGCAAGGAACTGGTGCAGCCTTTAAAGATCCTGTAGCCAGGAGGGAAAGAGATGACAGCTGAGCAGCCAGGAGCCTAGACTTAGTGCCATCGAGGGACCACGAGGGGGGAATACAGGTGCAGTTACCCTGGATCCATGACAGTAGAAAAAAAGAAAAACAAAAAATAATTGCACTTCCCCATAGTTTACTAAGGCAGCACAAAGAAGTGAAAATCCTATACTCTGCAAGAATAGAAGTAATAAAGTAAAAAGGCTTTGATCAAAAATGTTGTTATAATGAGAGTGTAAGTGTCAAAAATACTAATTTTCTTTCATAAAGCACCTTTCATGTTATCTCCCAGTTCTGTTAAAAAAAGAGTACAATTTGCAACAATTAAAATAAAACTGGTGAGATCAACTGCAGAAGTGATGTTTAGGGCTAAAAGGAATGGTGCCAGCCTGTAAAGAAGCAGGATGTGAGTACATTAGTGTAAGTAGCTGGGTCCACTCACTGGGAACGGCCTGTATTGTAGGCTTGCTTGATTTACAGTCAGAGCACCCAGTGCAGGAATGCCTGTAGCCCAAAGACCCCATGCACTGGAGTACACATCAGATGCGCTCTCACCGTTAGCCTGCCTGCCTCTCTCTAGGTACCGTTGTGGCCCCATCATTGCGCTGCCTGATGCACCAAAGAGGGCAGTGCAGCTGACAGGCAAGGTGGCTGCCACTGAGGCCTGTTGTGATGGCGGCAAGGGTTGGTCCCTAAACAAGGAGGGCCCTGGCATCTGTGTCTGGCTTGTGTCCACGACAGATGCTCCGACTGCATGGCAAAGCAGGGCAGGTCTGTCTCCCAGTGTGCCCGGCGCTGCTGTTCTAGGTGGACACTCCACTGCTGGGGATCGGTGGATGAATGGACCCTGACATACTTGCACACTGTGCCACCAGTAAGTAAGTAAAGTTATTGCATTTGTAAACTTGCATCACAGCTAATGCCCAAAAGGATTGTTAGGCCCTTAACAAAGATGGTGTCTGCGGCTTTTTGACGCTTCGTGTCTCTCGTTCCATGGGCCCTGCTTTGCCATGTAGCCTTGCCGTGTACAGGGCAGTGAGTCCCACTGGCTTCATCCCAGTGGCCCTATGGTCAATTTAACTCTTGCAGGACAGGAGCTGGTGTTGCTGTTGAATATGCTTGGAGGGGGGCAATGCAAAAAATAATGGGGGAGCAGGAGGAGGGAGAGCTATGTGAGGGGTTTCAGTATTGGAGGCGGGAGGAGAGGGGATGGGAGTTGGAGGAGGGCAGAGGGGTTGATGGCGGAGCCCTGGCTGAGCTGGAGAGTGAAGACCAGTGGCATGGGAGGCCCTGTGATGCTGATGGGAAGATGAGGAAAGAGGTGAACCTCTGCACTGCTGCTGCCTGGGCAAGCTGGGGAGCAGAGTACTGGGTAGAGTGGGAGAGCTCCTGCAAGCTGCTCCCCCATGTGTCCGCACACCCCTGGCCTGCCCCATCTCAGAGTTGCTCCCCCAGGTGGAGGACTGACTCCCTCTATCCCACCCCCAGGCTCAGCGTAGCTTTGGATCTGCTCTGCCAGCATTCTTGAGCAAAAGACAGGCTACTATTGCCTCCCCTGGGACATGCCCATACCTCCCCATGGAGGCACACCCCATAGTTGGAGAACCTCTGCACTAGAAAACTCTGCCTCCTTAACTTTAAAAAGTTATTCGCTGCCTGGTAACTTCATTCTGATTTTGAGAGAACACACCATGTCAAATGGCACATTTACTGAATCTTTCCTCATGTCTGCTTACCATAGGGCAACTGAAACATCCTTACAGTGTATACTGAGTGGCTCTTGCAGCTCCAGGGGCAGAGTGAAAGTTATGGGGTAGGGCTGTGATAGGTACCAGATAAGGCATTGTATTTCCTGGTTTTCAAAGGGTAAGTATAGGTGCACTTGACATTCTGGAAGAGTAAGAGACACTGCCGGTCAACCTTAGCTCTGCATTAATGAAGTGTTTGGACAGTGATTTTCCCTTGCTACTGCCCCACTATAATCATTAGGAGCTTGAGTTGGTGCTTCCTTGCTCTGAATTATTTTAATATAAGTATCAGGAACCACTGAATCCAATTGGCTTGTATGACATTCATCATCTTTTTTTTTAAAAAGAAAAAAAGATGATGGACATCAGGAAAAGCCGGTATGTGTCTCATTTTATGATTGGAAAGACCCTATAATTTTATGTTTGGAAAGACCCTATAATAAGAATCATGGTAGCAACACAAAACATTCTTTTTGATGCTCATGCAAGTGTTTGTTTTTAAAATGACCTCTTTTTCATTGTGGTATTTCTTTAGTAAGTTCGATGGAATATACAGATATGGTTGCCTTCTGAGTCCAAAGTGCTGAAACTAACATGGCGCTAATAGCGTGGAAGGTACTACAGAAGAAGTATGGATTAAACCAGAAACAATTAAAGGTTTTTATGACGGAATGTTTCATTACTTGTCTTATCTTCCCTAAAGTTGAGTTGGGTTTGCGTTTTAAAATAAACAAATGTTAAATAAATCACACTGATTATTATGTTCTTTTAAAGAAAGATTGGATAGTTAGATGCTGGTATTTGTAGATAACTAGATCAGTCTGAGAGATATAATGAGCTGGAGAGCATGTATATTTTTTTCTGAAAAAAAAAAAAAAAAAAAACCAACCCAGTCCTTTCAAACATGTCCTTTAAAGCCTTTCTTCTCTTCAGATACACTCATAACTAACACACTTTCTGAAAGGTAGTCAATCCTGGTTGAAAGCTGGAGATGTGTTTATGCTGTAGGTTGTTAAATATATTTACAGTCTTTTCTGGGAGCTCAATGGGGATTCTGCTGTGGTTATTTATTAGTCTGCTGCAGCAGCTGCTGGTTGAAATTAAAGAAAATCGATCCATGTGATTTGCAGAAACATTAGAAATTGCTTCATATTATAATGAGTGGTAGGAAAGCCAATTTGAGTGAAGCCCAACACCTGTTGTTAGTTACAGTATGTCAAAAGAAGTGCCTAGTGTGAAATATACAGTTAATCAGTGTCAGTGGACCAACTGTTTTTAAGACATAAAAACACTTTTGATGACTGAACTCATAGTTTGTATTTCTTTTGTCACTTCTTGAGCTGCCCGCAGAAACCTAAGAAGAGGTCTCCCCTAAAAACCTCGTGGAATTTCCTATTCAGCACTCCGTACTCAGCAAAACCCCCACTAACTTCCATGGCAGATTTGCCAGTGTAAGGAATTTTGAATAGGGTCTTCAGTGAAGGGGTCAGGGTAAAACAGACCCAGCTGCTGACTCCTGTGGTTGCTGGACTTTGCCAGCTTTTCTGCTAATAACTACAAGAGACACTCTATTGTTTTAGACTAATGGGAACCTTACCATTTTTCTCCCTGTGATTCTTGTGGCTGGTTGATAGGAAGAATAAAGCACCTACATGAATTAAGGCACCTGCACGTAAACTTGGGACTTTGATAACAGGAAGCCTAAACAGTTTAGAGAAGTAGTTTCTGAGCCAATAGAGAGGGTGGGTGTAAAAATATCATGGTGGGTGGGTGTGTATGTGATCAGTTTTGTAGAGCAGGGACTCTGTACCACATTTTATTTTAGGCTACTTATAGAAATACATGGTTGTAGATCATCCGTTGTCTTCAGTAAAATCTTTCAACAATAAAGACACATACGGAACGACTCACTGGTGAAGTCCAGGTGGCTTCAGCAGGTCACTGATCGTCTTCCTCTGTAATATTAAGCTCATCTCCCTTATTCTGCCAAAAGAGGCATTAATTAGACATACTACAAACATTTATGGTTGTGATAATGGATGGCAGATGAGCCATCAGTGGGAGTGTGGATTAGTGGTTTGCACAGGACACTGGGTATGTCTCAGGTGGTCTTCATTTTATTCCTGGCTCTGTTAACACCTCAGTGTTTGACCTTGGCAAGTCACTGAACTGTTCTGTACCTCAGTTTCTTCATCTGTGAAATAAATATAACAATGCTTCCCTCCTTTGCAGAGGTGTGTGGTGGAGCCTGAGGAAAAAGTGCTCTGAGATCTCTGGGTGAAAGGTCGCTAGTAGGTGTGCAAACGATTGCATTTTTGGATAGGCACCACATCAGCCTTTTCCTTTCCACTAATTTTACCACAAAAGCTAGTTTGGGTTGGCACATACTCTATCTCCATATCCTAAAATAATGTGCAGCTTGAAACTGTAGCAGCTATAGTTTAAGAACTCACAAATAGGCGTTTCCCAGATATTTACCTCTTTGAAGATTCAGTAAGGCCTGATCTTTTCTTTTTTATTCTGACCGCACAAGGAGCTTTTATATTTTCCCAGCTATTTTTGTCTCCAGTTGTTACATGGTTGTTTCTGATCCAAATGGATTTAATGCTGTTGGGGTAGTGCAAAGAGTTGAACAAGTTTGAAAAATGCTAAATGTAGTCAGGCAGGCTGCAGTCATTCTGTCTTTCTCTTATTTTGAGAACTAGAGAGAGTTTAGAGCCCCATGAACTGTAAACATAGTGTCATTCCTCTGTAGGTTTTTGCAACAACATGAAAGTCCCGACTGGTGGTTTTGGCCCATTTTACTGAAACCTTGCTGGTGTAGAACCTACTAGGCCATATATCTTTTGTTCTCATGTAGTTCCAACAAGAACAAAAGTTTGAGATACAAATACTAATTCAGGCTGGTTTTAGAAGTTGTACTTGGCAGCTGAAGTGGAAAAGTGGTTTGCTTCTCTCCATGGCATTGCTTGATTGCGTATGTGTAGAATGAGTCTTTTAAGGACAGCTGATGAAGCATACTAGTTCTTTAGGGCTGCAGTGCTTTGTTAGCACATGACCAGATCCTGGTCACCACAGACTTTTGGAACTGAAGGTGCAGAGAAGCAGAGATAACCCACCACATGCAAGTTCAAGTCAAAAATGACAGTACACACTGCACTGTTGTCAGTGGAGGAATGCCCTCTATACTTATCCACCTTTAAAGAAAGTCTTCTAAATCATTATATTTTGCCAAAATGACTCCTCAACTGACGCATCTAAATATCTCAATTCTCCAGATTTTATAATCCTAGAAATTAGAATTGGAAAAAATTTATTAGATAACCTTGATCATCTCCTTGCAATGCAGGAGTGTTCCCTATAGTATATCTCAAATGCTTTGTCCAGTCCTTTTTTTTAAAGACTCAAGCAGATTTCATTTTATTATGGATAATTGTATGCTCCTTTAGTTCCCTAAACAACTCATTTTCTTCCTAGGTCCTTGTGCCTTTCAAATGCTTGCAGACAATTATAAAGTCTCCCTAACCTAATATTATCTTTCCTCAAACATCAGTCCCCCTAATCCCATAATAATTGTTTTGCTTTTCTCTGAAAGTCTCCAATTTGTAGACATTTTTCTGGGATTCAAACGCCTTTAACTGTTCAGTGTTCTATCTGTGGCTGCTCTATAGAAATGCTTACCTCCCTGCTTTGTGACATGGTGCTTTTGTATTTGCAGCCCAAAACGTCACTGCCTCATCATACCTTAAGCTTGTTGTATCCAGTTGATTGTGCTCTGTCACCCCTAGATGTCAGTGTTGTCAACTCTTTCTATTTTATTGAGTGTCTTGTGATAATTATTTACGCCTGGGGGTATTTTGTGCCAAAAAATTAAAAATTATGCGCACAATATTTTAAAATTCTGCAAATGTTATTTTTCAAATAAATGTGGAGGCTCCAGCATGGCATTGGGGAGCACAGGCCACTGGCTGCACAGAGGTGGGAGATCACTGTGCAGCTCCCCCCACCGCGGGACACAGACTCAGCAATGAGGCTGCACCCAACCCTGGCACAGTGTGAGGATGGGGTCTGCCCCAAAAACACCCCAGCGCCCTGCCCCTCCGTGCCAGGGGCACCAGGTGTGGGTAGGCATGCTCAGCAAGGCAGGATCCAAGTATGGAGGGGCTTAATGTGGGGGGGGATCCAGGTGTGGGTTGAGAGGGTTCTGTGTGGGGTAATCTGGGTGCGGTGGCTCAGTGGGGGATCTGAATATGGGGGGATCTGGATGCACGGGGCTTATTGGGGGATTCTGTGTGCAACGGTAATGGGACTCTGCAGAGGGGTCCAGGTGAAGGTGGTTGGGGCTCAGCAGGGGGGAGTCTGGATGTGGGGGGATAGAGCTTAGTGGGGTGGTCTTGGTGTGGGGGGCTCAGCAGGGGGTCCAGCTGGGGGACTGGGGCTCGGCAGGGCGGGGATCCAGGTGCAGGCGGCTCGGCAGGGTGGTCCAGCTGCAGGGGGAATGGGGCTCGTCAAGGGAGGTTCTGGGTGTGTGTGGGAGGCTGAAGCTCGGCGGGAGGGTCTGGGTATGAATAGGTCTGGAAGCATGGGGGTTGGGCGGATGGGGGAGCAGCTCCCCGTACAGAGATCCCTCCCCCTGCAGCTGAGGAGGGATGGGTGCAGGAAGTGTGGGGTTGGGGGAGAGTTTGCAGAGCTTTCTACAACCAGGGGAAAAATCTGGGGGTGGGTCTGACACGGCCCCAGATGCTGTGCAAGGGAAGAGGAAGTCCCATCCTCCCCAGCCCAGCCGGAACTAGCAGCTGAGCGCAGCACTGGGTAGAAGCCACCAGCTGGGTCTTCCCCAGTCCCACCCCCTGTCCCACAGTGATTTACCTCTCTGCAGTCTGCCCTGGGCACCCGAAACATACTGCCGGGGAGGGTCTCGTGCCTGCTCTTGTGGCTTCCCTTTGCTTCCCCATCAGAAAGTCATTTTTCTATAGGGAAGCAAAGAAATCTGCGGCGGACATAGTCTGTGCATGTTCAGTGGTGCAGAATTTCCCCAGGAGTAATAATTGGTGTTTTTCTTAAACTTGCTTCCAGAGTCTAGTGAGGACATGGGAATCTTACCTTTCATTTAAAAAAGTTAGCTTCTAACCCTCATTGTTCCAAAGAAAAGCTTGAAAATGTGATTGTTAGAAGCTCAGAAACTGATACAGATACATTTTTGGTTCTTTTCATTTTAATAAAATCTCATAACTTTTAAGCCAATCTCATGGTTTTGGGGGGAGGGTCTGACTTACGATTTTTGAACACGTGGGATTGGCCCCACTGTGAAATACTTTTCATACTAATGCATTCCAAGTGTCTCTCTCTCATTAAATACCTGGTGTGTTTTTAATTACGTTTATTTCAATTTCAACATACAGACATAAAACTAATGGTTACTCCAGGCTCTAGTCACTTTATTGAACGGTTACAACACAATCAAATTAAGACAGAGGGTAGGTCTAAACATATGGCATCCTGTGGAATATAGACACTGCATACCCAGTTAGCGTTGGTATACATAGCAGTGTAGATGGTGAGGCATGGCTTAGGCGAGTACAGTAAAGCAGTACCCTACATGCCTGAACCCTAGGGTTTATACCCAACTTGGCTGTCTTTGCATCCAAGCAATACGTCCTGTGTCTACACTGCTGTTTTTAGCAGAGTCGTGTCTGCATGTAGCCACAGACTGCAGTGTGTGGACACAGCCTGCCTTTCTCTGTGGCATGTAGCTACATGTACCCTGCATGCTGCATAAGTGTAGACAAGGTCATAAATAGCAATAAGAAACATCCTTTTACTTCGTGGCCTTACTGATAGCTTGTCTAGGTCTCATTAATATTTCTCCAGCTTGGGTGTTTACAGACATATTGGATACATGTTCAGAGAGTCATTAGTGGGCTGCTTACCTCCACTTTCCATTCACTACTAACGTTATTAAATGAAACCGAACCTCACGCAGATTCTTGTAGCATCCCACTGGAAGACTTCCCCTCCTCTCCCTACTGAGAAATTCTTTGGTCATAGTTGTTCCTGGAATGCTATCAGTCCAATAAAATAGATCTTACAGTTAGTAGTTTTGCATTTGTGGTTAACATTGGGAAATCCTAACTGCTGACAAAACTCCACTGGACTCCAGTGGGAACAGGATTAGGCTTGTAATAGCCAATAGAAGTCTGTAGGGATTTCCTTTCAAGACCTGTAGGAATCTACAGAATTTTGTACCTAGAATGTGCAGAATTTCAGTAGCAGTTTTTTTTCTCTGTGTTCTGTTTCACTTGCCCCATGTTTTATTATGGAAGTCTCCAAATTAGCTACGTTTATACTAACAGGAACCAAATGTTATAATAGTCAGTCAGTGGTGAAACTATTCAAACTCTGGCAAAAACGCTGCTGATTTTTGTTAAATAACAGAATTTTGTTGATTGGTAATTTGACCACTTTGTTCCTTAAAAAGGAGCTGCCAGTTTTATAATGTGTGTTTCAGAAGTGTGAGAGAAATATCAGTATCATATTTGCTGTCTACACCCAACATGAATATTTATCTTGTCTTTACTAAAAATGTGTATATTCTTATAATTATTATTGGAATCAACTAAGCTAGCTCTGGTCACACATTTAATTTTATGTTAATTTTTATGTTTGCACATGACCCTCCCAGTTCAAAAGAATATCAGACACCACTGTTCCTGGAATACATGGAGAAAACAGATTCCAATCGAACATCCATTCAAACAAAAGGACTTGCCAAATATGTCATGCACAGTAGACAAGGATATTTTCTGAATATATTAGATCCTCTCCCACAGAGCTAAATGGCTGATCAGAGGTCATGATTCCTTAAAACAATAGTAACTTAGGCAGTATATCTGGTTTGGTAAAAAACACATGTGATTCCAAACCTTAAGCATGTTTGCATTGGTTCCAATCAAAAATTTAGTCATCCAACTCTGCCAGTAAGTAAGTGCATATGGAAAATATAGCCCATAATTATTTAAATGTATGCAAAATAGTGAGTACCAAAAGGGTGGCAGAGTGAAGCCCAAAGTGAAGTATGGCTCCATTGTATGCACATTTTCCATGACTGAAAGAGAGGAAGGAGAGAGTTACCTTACTGTAGTGTAGGAAGAAGCATAGCGTTGGCATTACTCTTCAGTGTGCTTTGCCAGTAGACTTACAAAGATTTTTTTGCATTTGTTCCAGTGAAAGTCCATGGCAGTTTTTGTTTTTTTTTAGGGACAGTGGCAGAAATGATGTGGGAACAAATTGAGAAATAAGAGGCTTAATGATGTGCTTTGCTCTTGCTTTTGAAATTGATGTTTAAAATGCTGGATTGAGAAGACTGGAGAATCTGTCAAACAAATAGTTTTACCTCAAAAGCAAGCAAACAAATTCCTCTCCTCCCCTGCTGCCCAGCTCTGTAGTTACCCTTTAATGAGAAACATGTTTTCATATGGGACTTTTGGGGGGGAGGGGCAGGTAGGAAGGAAGAGTACTACAGAATCTTCTCCTTCTTATTCCCTTGACAGAAAAGGCTCCCTGGGGTTAAGAATGGTGCTAGAGTTCAGTGAGTAACTAAGCTGTCTGTTGTTGTGTTTATTATTAATTTGTTATAGCAGCACCTGGAGCCTCCAAACAGGATTAGGGGACTGTTGTCAGGTGCTGTACAAGCATAGAGAGGGGGAAAAAAGCCGTTTCTTTCCCCAGTGAGCCAAACCTTTCTTTCAGCATACCTCTTTCTGTTTTTATACAGGTGTATACTTTTTTACCCTAGGATGCAGGGGATGAACTTCTAAATGCAAATTCCTTATCCTCTTTCCTTCAGTCTTTTCTACCCTATCCTCTGTATGAAGTCCAAGAGCCATTCTAGCTAAAAGGAGTTGGATCTACATATCTTAGGAGTCTGATCAGTGCTGCTTCTGAGCCAGAGGAACCCCTATAGAGTGGTATGAAGCTTTTTCTCCACCAGGGGTTGAACAAACTGACTTGGTAATGTTCCTAACCCAGGAGCCGGTGATTAAGCTAGAATCTCTAACTCTGATTCCCACACGAGGTAGCCATTTGGATGGCCAATTTGGATCTGTTTTTAAGAGATGAATAAGAGTTGCTTTTTTCAGCTGGCTACATCTTTTGAGCACAAAGTATTTCCTTCGCCATTTGTGGAGTGAGCCGCCCACCCATTTACCCAGCATATGTAGGAAGGTTTCTGAGATTTGTGGCAGTCTCTTGACATCAGAATAGTGTGGCTGTTCAATTCACATTGCAGGAAAATCTGACATAGAAGGCTCAATGATTGCAGAAAAGTCTAGGGAGATTGGACAAATATTTGATTCATGTTGCTCAGATCAGCTAAAAAGTAGAAGTTTTAAGACATTTTAGAAGGACGTTTTTTCAAACCTCACCAAAATCTTTGATCTCACTGTTCACAACTTGTTTTGTTGATCTCCCCATTTGGCCTGTACATGAACGTATCATTTGCCACTTTGATTATGTCTCAGTGACATTTGATCTGCATACAGTTCATCCTGTCTGTGGCGGGATAGCTCTACTCACTGCTGGACAACGCCACCTACAGGCTGTTCTGGGGTTTAGCTCAGTCAGGCTGATGCTCCTTCTAGCAGTTATCCCATCAGTTTTTTCTCTTCAGTCCCTCTCTCGCTCTCAGGAGCCGCAACTATCCAGCCCTTTGGCCAGGTCACTGTTGTGGTTTCCCCTTCTGCGGTGGTGGGGGCTGCATAAAGGTTCCTTCTCTCCAACAGTCTCAGGCAGTCTTCTGCTTCACTGCCTCATAGCACCACTCCCACACTGGCTAGCAGGGGAACCTGGGCCCACCCTCTACTCCGGGTTTCGGCTCAGGGACCCTCTATACCTTAGAGGTTTTTAAGGTCAGGCTTGACAAAGCCCTGGCTGGGATGATTTAACTGGGACTTGGTCCTGCTTTGAGCAGGGGGTTGGACTAGATGACCTTCTGGGGTCCCTTCCAACCCTGATATTCTATGATTCTATGATTCTATACAGCAGCCAAGGTCCATTTCCTGCAGCTTGCTGTCTTTCCCTGAGCCACTTCCATACCTCCTGGCCCTCCCCACTCCTCTGGGTTTGCCAGTCTCTTCACTCCCTCCTCCCAAGGAGTAACTTTAGGCAACTCATCTCTGCAGCTCCCCAAACACTTCTTCCTCTTCCCACAGAGGGACTGCAACCTTTCCCAGCCACCCCTTCTGTTGCTAGCCTCCTGGCTTATATAGGCCCCACCTGTTCCTGCACAGGGGAGCCGCCTCTCTCTAATTAGCTGCCTCCATCCTAACGCTCCCCCATATGCAACCTAATTAGATGTTTAAGCTCTTGCAGGGCCAGTGTTCAGAGCTCACCCCATCACACTGTCAAAGAAATTTTATTTTCTGATGCTGTATTGCTGGTGCAGTTAAATACACTCCTGCATGGCAAATGGGTTGGAAAAGGATTCCTAAAAGCTCTATTGTGACAGCCTTTGTTTTTACTTAGTCCTACAGAGAAATAAACAGTCTTTGTGTTCTAATGCATGTGTTAAAAACACACACATGCAATGGAGTGAGTTTGCCCGCACAGTGGAGGGGGATGGACAAAGACCTTCTGCCAAAGTCTCCAGCATTTCCTTTGGTGCTTTCTGCTCTCTGTGACTTTCTTCTGGTTCCCCAGCAATCTGATCCTCCCCTGTGTTCCTCCACATTTTTGTGCCAGCAGCGGCTTTTGGCTTATGTTTTTGGTTTCCAGTAACTGCTCCTCTGTTCTCCCTCCTCCACAAATCCTCTTGGGATTAGTGCCCTGTTGTGGTAGGAGCTGTGTGCCCTGAGATCTTGCAATCTAAAAATGAGCCTAATGGTGTCTAGATAAGAACATAATATTTAGTACTTGTGCTTTCCATCTCCACAGCATCCATCCGACATTAACTGGTTAACATACTTGGCCAGCTGTTGGTATTTACCTTTTTGTGCAAGCGAAATTACTGTTTCGCTTTATTACCTCATGTGGCTATCGTTATGGCATTGTACAAAGGGCTGGTGAAGACATACCCACACTTGTCTAGAGTATAATTTTGCCCTGAGTCTTAACCCTGTGTCCTGAGGCTCTCTCTCTAACCTGAGTAGTTGAGATTGGACTCTTTTTTTTGGCCTCTGGTCTCTAGAAGCTGTTACTCCCATGGCTGCCCAAGACTGCTGCTTCTCTTGTTACTTTGCAGAAGAACTTAACTCTTTCTTGTCCTGGTATCTATAAGCAGGGAAGCAGCCAACATGACAGAAGCTCCAGCTCAGCATGCTTCTGGAGGAGGGAGAGGAAAAGTATCAGTTGGAGCAGACAAAGTGGTAGGAATCCATAGAGGAGGAGAAGGACGAGCAGATGTGCCTTCTATCCAGCTCTTGTTTATTCCCTCAATTCTTTCACTCTTCGATGTACGATCTTTTTGTCTGGCTATCACTCTTCTTTGCTTCTCCCTTGGCAAAGTGGCTAATTTTGTTAAGTGAGAGTTGCCTACATATAGACTTGCGTCGATTTAATTAAACGGATGCAAATTCCTATGTGGACATGCTTATTTCAGTTTGACTGGCTTATTTGGTTTCATCTTAGGTCTGTTCCTAATTGATTCATGTTAAAATGATACAAGCCTGCTGTCAGCTGAAATAAGAGTGTCCACATATCCTTTTGCGCCACTTTAA
The DNA here is from genome assembly GCF_015237465.2 of Chelonia mydas. NCBI lineage: Eukaryota > Metazoa > Chordata > Testudines > Cheloniidae > Chelonia > Chelonia mydas. Next base: position 89,827,006 of record NC_057850.1, read on the forward strand.
GCTGCATATAAGCTGTACTGAAAGGTCAGTTGATGCAGTAGGTCATCTGTGTGTGTCTTTACACCGAATCAGCTGTGCCTTGGAACTCAAACCCGATATTATTAACAAGTGTGTGGAAAAACAGTTGTGAAACATGACCCTAGAACATAAGAATGGCTACACTGGGTCAGACCAAAGGTCTGTCTAGCCCAGTATCCTGTCTTCTGACAGTGACAAGTGCCAGGTGCTCCAGAGGGAATGAACAGAACAGGTAATCATCAAGTGATCCATCCCCTGTTGCCCATTCCCAGCTTCTGATAAACAGAGGCTAGGGATACCATCCCTGCCTATCCTGGCTAATAGCCATTGGTGGATCTATCTTCCATGAATTTATCTACTTCTTTTTTGAACCCCATTATAGTCTTGGCGTTCACAACATCCTCTGGCAAAGACTTCCACGGGTTGACTGTGCGTTGTATGAAGAAATATTTCCTTTTGTTTGTTTTAAACCTGCTGCCTATTAATTTCATTTGGTGACCCCTAGTTCGTGTGTTATGAGGAGTAAATAACACTTCCTTATTTACTTTCTCCACACCAGTCATGATTTTATAGACCTCTATCATATCCTCCCTTAGTTGTCTCTTTTCTAAGATGAAAAGGCCTAGTCTTATTAATCTCGCCTCATACTGAAGCTGTTCCATACCCCTAATCATTTTTGTTGCCCTTTTCTGAACCTTTAGCATCTCAATCGCCAGTGGCCCCACTGGTTGTTTAGCAGGGTTCCTGCTTCTGCTGTACTTAAAATTATTTTTGCTATTACTTTTTGACTCTTTGGCTAGCTGTTCCTCAAATTCTTTTTTGGCCTTCCTAATTATATTTTTACACTTCACTTGCAAGAGTTTATGCTCCTTTCTATTTGCCTCACTAGAATTTAACTTCCACTTTTTAAAGGATGCTTTTTTGCCTCTCACTGCTTCTTTTACTTTGTTGTTTAGCCACGGTGGCTCTTTTTTGCTTCTCTTACTATGTTTTTTAATTTGGGGTATACATTTAAGTTGAGCCTCTACTATGGTGTCTTTAAAAAGTTTCCATGCATCTTGCAGGGATTTTACTTTTCGTGCTGTACCTTTTATTTTCTGTTTAACTAACCTCCTCATTTTTGTATAGTTCTCCTTTCTGAAATTAAATGCTACAGTGTTGGGCCGCTGTGGTGTTCTCCCCACCACAGGGATGTTAAATTTAATTATATTAGGGTCACTATTACCAAGAGGTCCAGCTATATTCACCTCTTGGACCAGATCCTGTGCTCCACTTAGGACTAAATCAAGAATTGCCTCTCCTCCTCTGGGTTCCAGAACTAGCTGCTCCAAGAAACAGTCATTTAAGGTGTCAAGAAACTTTATCTCTGCATCCTGTCCTGAGGTGACATGTTCCCAATCAATATGGGGATAGCTGAAATCCCCCATTATTATTGAGTTTTTTATTTTAATAGCCTCTCTAATCTCCCTGAGCATTTCATAGTCACTATCACTATCCTTGTCGGGTGGCTGGTAATATATCCCTGCTGCTATATTCTTATTATTCGAGCATGGAATTACTATCCATAGAGATTCTATGGTACAGTTTGGTTCATTTAAGATTTTTACTTCATTTAATTCTACGTTTTCTTTCACATATAGTGCCACTCCCCCACCATCATGACCTATTCTGTCCTTCCGATATATTTTGTACTCTGGTATTATTGTGTCCCATTGATTATCCTCATTCCACCAAGTTTCTGTGATGTCTATTATATCAATATCCTTATTTAATATGAGGCACTCTAGTTCACCCATCTTATTATTTAGACTTCTAGCATTGGTATATAAGCACTTCAAAAACTTGTCACTTTTTATCTGTCTGCCATTACATGATGTAATTGAATGGGATTTTTTTTCATTTGACTCTTTCTCATCAGATCCTACATGTATTTTATCATCTTCCATCCTCTCCTCCTTATTAGGACACAGGGAATCTCCATTAATAGATCCTCCCCTAAGGGATGTCGATGTCCGAACCATGTGCACCTCTGCAACGGTCAGCTTTCCCCCAGCCCTTAGTTTAAAAACTGCTCTATGACCTGTTCAATTTTAAGTGCCAGCAATTTATTCCATTTTGGTTTAGGTGGAGCCCATCCTTCCTGTACAGGCTCCCCCCTTTCCCAAATGTTTCTCCAGTTCCTAATAAATTTAAACCCTTCCTTCCTACACCATCACCTCATCCACACATTGAGACCCCGTGGTTCTGCCTGTCTAACTAGCCCTGTGTGTGGAACTGGAAGCATTTCAGAGAATGCTACCATAGAGGTCCTGGACTTCAATCTCTTACCTAGCAGCCTAAATTTGGCCTCCAGGATCTCTTTCCTATCCTTCCTTATGTCATTGGTACCTACATGTACCACGACCCTAGAAGAAAAGTAGTTGACAACTTTTTTTTTAAAAAAAAGTTTGTTGCTGGCCTAGTTTACACCATAGTTTTGGTTAGAGCTCAAGGGAGTTTATAAGAAATTTCTTTATGCAGAGCTTAATTAGTGTGCAAAACAGACTACCAAAGGTAGCAGATAAATCCACAACTAGAGAAAATATTCCCACAAAAGGTTTAGATCAGCATTTAGAAGAAACAAATAACATTAGTGTATATGTACAGCTACAGATCTGGACAGACCTTAATACATACACTGCTTGTTTTTGGTGAAGAGCTTTCATTATGCATCTGAGCTATGTTGTAGGTGTGATGAACAGAAATTTGATATGAGAGGGCTCTTCAGTGTAGCAGACTAAGGCAGTGAAAGTACCTGGCTGGATGTTGAAGATAGACAAATTCAGACTAGAAATAGGGTATAAACTTTTAACAATGAGGGTAATTAACCACTGAAGCAACTTACCACGGGGTTATGGTAGATTCCCCATCACTGGAATTCTTTAATCAAGTTTGGATGTTTTCTAAAACATGTGCTCTGATCCAACCACAACTATTGGGTTTGAAATACAAATTAATTCAGAGAAGTCTTGTGGCCTTTTTTGTGTAGGACGTCCTACTAGATGACCATAGAGGTTTTTTCTGACCCTAAAATCTGTGAATAGAGCCAAAGCCTGTCCTTGTGGCAGCACATCAGCGTAGTGAAGATAACCACACACTCTGGCAAGTATGTTATCTGCACAAGGAATCCTATCCATGCAAGCCAGGAATTGACAAGACTGGGTTCTGCAACATGCTGTCAGATGCATGCATATGCTGATCTTGACCTGCTGCCAGTGACTACTTGCTGCTGATGACAGTGTTGGGTAACATGGTGTATGGACATGCCCCTCTTCTATGAGACTAGAACCACTTTGGGACACAGTGCTCAGCATTGCATGTTACTTGGCTGTCTTTCTTATCAGTTCTTGTGTCCCAATGAAGTATTCTGCCGAACCGCTTACTCACCAGAGCCGCAGAGGTCAGAAATTAGCCCCAAGAATTGGTGATCTCTTTAGTCATTCACTGGGCTATCCAAGAGGGGAAAACACAGAGCAAGAGTGTGGCTTCTTGTTGACGATCAAACATACACCCCTAGTTCTGCAGTCACTTAGGTGCAATCTTAAAAGATACTGAGCACCTTCTGCAAACTGCTGAGCACCATCCATTCTAGCTGGAACGAAAGAGGGGTGAGAGCTTTCCACCCCATGTAGATTTCAGCCTTCTGTATGCAATCCCATTGTTGTCAATGGCAGTTTTGCCTGTGAAGAACAGTATGAGGATGTACAATAAAAAAATGTGGTCTACAAACAGCCCCCACCATGTATGAACTCCATCCACGTACTCATGTGGGTCTGAAGTTTTCATGTTGAGAACAGAACATACATATTTTCAAAAATGCATCAGCATCTCTACATTCTGTCATGAAAGAGTCTCCCGTGGTAACTGTAAGCATGGGGAGAGTGTTGGGATGTTATGGTCCTTCCCTCTGTATCTTTACTCTCTTGTTAATGCTCCCTCGGCTCTGTTGCAGGATTCATGCATTCTCAACCCTGGTCTCCTTTCCCTATCTCCCAACTTTTTTTTATGTGGCTAAAACTCTGAAGTGTCTTTACGTAGAATCATAGAATATCATGGTTGGAAGGGACCTCAGGAGGTCATCTAGTCCAACCCCCTGCTCAAAGCAGGACCAATACCCAACTAACTCATCCCAGCCAGGGCTTTGTCAAGCCTGACCTTAAAAACTTCTAAGGAAGGAGATTCCACCACCTCCCTAGGTAATGCATTCCAGTGTTTCACCACTCTCCTAGTGAAAAAGTTTTTCCTAATATCCAACCTAAACCTCCCCCACTGCAACTTGAGACCATTACTCCTTGTCCTGTCATCTGCTGCCACTGAGAACAGTCTAGATCCATCCTCTTTGGAACCCCCTTTCAGGTAGTTGAAAGCATCTATCAAATCCCCCCTCATTCTTCTCTTCTGCAGACTGAACAATCCCAGTTCCCTCAGCCTCTCCTCATAAGTCATGTGTTCCAGTCCCCTAATCATTTTTGTTGCCCTCCGCTAGACTCTTTCCAATTTTTCCACATCCTTCTTGTAGTGTGGGGCCCAAAACTGGACACAGTACTCCAGATGAGGTCTTACCAATGTCAAATAGAGGAGAACAATCACGTCCCTCGATCTGCTGGCAATGCTCCTACTTATACATCCCAAAATGCCATTGGCTTTCTTGGCAACAAGGGCACACTGTTGACTCGTATCCAGCTTCTCGTCCACTGTAACCCCTAGGTCCTTTTCTGCAGAACTGCTGCCTAGCCATTCGGTCCCTAGTCTGTAGCAGTGCATGGGATTCTTCCGTCCTAAGCGCAGGACTCTGCACTTGTCCTTGTTGAACCTCATCAGATTTCTTTTGGCCCAGTCCTCTAATTTGTCTAGGGCCCTCTGTATCCTATCTTTACCCTCCAGTGTATCTACCTCTCCTCCCAGTTTAGTGTCATCTACAAACTTGCTGAGGGTGCAATCCACACCATCCTGCAGATCATTTATGAAGATATTGAACAAAACCGGCCCGAGGACTGACCCTTGGGGCACTCCACTTGATACCGGCTGCCAACTAGACATGGAGCCATTGATCACTACCCGTTGAGCCCGACAATCTAGCCAACTTTCTATCCACCTTATAGTCCATTCATCCAGCCCATATTTCTTTAACTTGCTGGCAAGAATACTGTGGGAGACCGTGTCAAAAGCTTTGCTAAAGCTTGTTCAAGGTTCAATGTTCAAGGTATCTCACCAAAATAAATTCAGACACTTTTAGAAGAACAGTTTCACTTTATTTCATAAATTAATGGTGCTGTGCACTGTATGATGGTTCAAAGCCTCACATTAGGGGAAAGGGAGAGAGAGGTGTTCTGTCTAGCTGCAATAACATTATGATGTTTCTGAAAAGCTGTACAAAGATGAGAAATATTTGCATGTCGGCACAGGGGGAGGTACCATGCAAGTGTCTAATTTGTGACGCTCCCTGCTGGCTGTTTTTAACGCTCTGTTGAGTTTATTAAACATTCTTAATAAGAAATTGGAGTTTTGTTTAGGGCAAAAACCATAATAGAAACAGCAGTCTTCATTCCTCAGATTACTAAAGTATATACAGTTTGGGAAAGGAAACACTTGATAGCTGATACAGTAAGTTGTATTGTTCTAGGTATAAACAAAATGAAAGTGAATTGGTTTCTACACAGAATGCTAGTCATCTCTGTGTGTGTTCATATATATATGTGTGTGTGTGTGTGTGTAATAGATTATAAATTTTAATTGCACAAAGTATATTATTCTATATATACAGAATGTATGTGGGGTGATATTTATGTCATGAAGCTCAGAGCCATGTGATGTGTTATTAATGTTCTTTATCCCTAATCAACTTCAGACAGCTGTATTTGTGGGAAAAATTCATTATAAACATTTTCTTCTTCACTCCCCAAATGTGGAATTTTCCTGAAAACTCTCCCCACTCAAAGCCTAGAAGGCTCAAGGATAAGTCCTGGACCAGACAGTGACAGGTTTTCTATACATAAAAATAACTGCTGATATCTTGCAGCCCTGGGATTTTTATCCCATTGGGGAGATTCACAGCTTAGCACAGGCAGACTCAGTACTTGCTTTTAGCTCAGGAAGGATCCAAATTACTGGATTTTAAGGATGTGACACTTTTAGTTATACAGAAGTTACTTTAGATCATTATTAGCTGTTTTAATAGCTCGTTCTGACTTCTGCCTGGTCATATGATAACCTTAGCACCTGCCTTTATAGGGGGAGACAGAAGAATATTCTCAATCAAGTACTGTATTTTAAAACTCGCTAAAACATTGCTCACATCATTTTTTGGTAACATATATGGCCTATGCAGAGTACAGGATGAGGTGGTATACAGATTTATCTATGCTTATTTGGGATGGTCTGTAAAATGTACTCATGGTTTTGCTACTTCTAAGTAATGTTTCCATCCTAAGCTCATTCTGGTAAAACCTTTACACCCCATCATTTATTCCAGACACATACAGTTTGTGTTTCAGTTCTCGGAATAGACTAAATATTTTGCTGGAGATAATTTCCTTCACTTTAAAAGGACTTCAGTAGAAAAGCAATAATATCACAAAGTGTCCATATGCTATAAATAAGGTGTAAAATTCCACATTAAAGATGTGTATATATTACAAGCGCCTTCAGAGCAGTGTGAAATATAATTAGAACCTTCTTCTGAAGCATGAAGTTATGAGTAAATACATGATCTTTTTTGCTTGGAGTGAGGTGGAAATACATTTTTCAGGACATCCTTCAAAATATTTAAATTCATTACATCTGACTTCCCAGTCGCACTTGTGTGACTTGATACTTGCTCTTTGTCATCTTCTCCCCCGGTGGCCCATAAGGCTTATGCCTCTGTGTCGACAAAACAAGAGCCATAAGATAATTATGATTAAGAAAAGTGTAATTGGAAATAGGTTTTAAAAACAAAAGGAAGAAGAAAAATAATGGATAATTATATGTATGTAATTTAAATGACATGGTATGATGTATGCTGTGGTGTTTTCCAGACCAGATCACATCAGTTGATAAAGGCAGAACCAAACAGTTCTGACCAGTCAGGAGGTTCAATTACCTTTAATTCACTTTGTCCAAAGTGTCTTATCGCAGTTTTAGATAGATGCCTTTGAAAAAATGTTTTTAATTTATTAAAATAATTTTAAATATATTAGTGTCAATCTATTATAATGAAATAAAACAATTCTGTGGGCTTTGTGTCCACTCTTCCCCCCCTTAATACTCATTCAAGTGCAGCTGGAAACATAATTCTTCTATTTGAGATGGCTGATTTGGTGCGTAAAGACTAATAATTTTCTCTCTTGTTTACTTCCTCCCATCTCCCTGGGTCTTGTATCATAGCGTACGTTTATCAGCCAAGAAGGATTTGGATATGGCTCCCTCTGGAGAGGAGTAATGAGTGCTGTGCCCAATACTGGTCACAAGCACTCACTTTGACTGTAACAATAATACTCCTGCTCTTTGATGTTAAGAGTTTAAAATAATGGTTCATTGTGTGGAAGATGTTCCCATTCTACAGATGGGTAAACCGAGAAATGGAGAAGTTCAGTGACTCGTACAGTGAGTTTTTGGGGGAACAAAGAAGGAACTCAGTAATCTTGACTCTCCAATTTCCTGCTTATTAATACTGCCATGTCTGATGAGGCTCAATAAACAGAAAATAGTTCTGAGCAACCCTGCTGTGGGTATTATGATGTATCATGACTTCTGTTGACCGATTGCATTTTAGAATATTGATTTTTAAACTCTCAGTTATTTGAACAATATACAAAGAGACAGAAATTGGGCAGAACTGTGTGCACATGATAATTGCTAATAGAATTTTATTCCTTTGTGTTATAATTTCTTATGTGACTTGCAGCAATTTACATCAAATGAAATGTTTGAACTTTTCTTTTTACCTGAATCAGTGCTTAAGTTAGTGTGGAGCTCATAATAACATTTGTAGTAATGCAGAGGCAGTGTGTAAAAGGTTCTAGAACTGATGTCCTCAGACTGTGGTCTGTTCAGGGCTGGCTTAATCACGTGCTGTTGGCTTTCATCTCAGTGTCCAGCCACTGCTTTAAAAGGCTAAAATACATTCATTACTTTCCTTATATTTTCCATGCAAGCAGTTGCTGTAGTTGCCACACGGATGAGACATGATGACAAGTGAGAGGGGAGATAGTCTGTGACACAGCTTCTCTGTTAAGATGTGGTTAGCTCTATGAATTGAGCCGGTCAAAAATTTTCTGACAGAACCTTCTTTCCTTTTGGAAAACACCTATTTGTTGAAGTCAAAATGTTCTGCCAGGTCATGTCAGTTTTGACTAAACCTTCGAGGAAAACAGTGAGGATTCTGATAGAGACTTTCCTAGTTTTTTGCCAGCTCATTTGCCTGCCCAGGTTTCAAGGGGCTCAGGGTCCCTAGCTCTGGGGCAGCCCACTAGACAGCCTGCCTTGGGGCCAGGTGCCCCAGGGCTTCCAGGTTGCCCAAGCACTCTGGCAGATCTCCTGGAAGGTTGCCATGGAGCCAGAACTCGCAGGCTCCTGGGGAGCCTGGAAGCCAGGAGAGCATATTTAATTTTGCAAACGCCAGAATGTTAGCACTGTAGAGACCTTTTTCTGTTTCGAAGAGGAAATAAAGTGGACTTCCAGTTCCACAAAATATTTCAAGATTGCAGATTTTTGTCCCAATTTGGGATTACATTTTTTTGAAAACCTTGACATTTTGCATGGAACGGAGAGTCCCTTCCCCACTGTATCTATAAAGAAGGTTGGTCTAGCAAACTATAAGCTAGCCTGTTCATTTTTTCCATACTGTATGGAATTTAAATGGATTTTGGGGTAAACAAGTAGAGTCCATTCTTTACTGTCTGATACTATGGTATGGATGGTTTTTTCCAGTTTGCCAGTAATGAACTAGACATGTTCATGTAGTATAAATACATCTAGTCATGATTTTCATTTTAAAAAACTATTGTTAAGTCCAATTCTGAATATGTTGTGAAAATGTACAGAGTTCTTTAAAAATATGTTTGGTTTTTATTAGTAAACAAAAGCAAGAATAATATGGAGTGATGGAATGATTCAGGATGGCCTATATATAGAGTTCCTCTTACATATTTTTTTCTTCTGATTCTCTGGGGAAAAATAGAAGAAAGGTATTAGGTTGATATTATAGTCATAGTAAATTGGTTCCCTTTGCAATTTTAAACTAGCAGAGTCCATGCAGCTCTGCAACACCAGTGCATTGTTTTGAGACAGACAGAAATAAACAAACACAAAGAATTATAGCTAGAGACCAGCTGTGTATCACTTAGCAACATCAATATTTTTGTGCACAAATAAAGGTCTCCTACTTGGTGCATGTTGAAAGTAAGTGTGTGTGGAGGGGGGTGGGGGGTTAACATTATCTGCAGAAGGATTGGTTTGTTGATGACTAGTCAGTACTTAATTTGGCAGTCTAGACACTTCAGTCAGAGAGAGTGAAAGGCAGATGTCTGAAAACGTGAGAAGAGATTTTAAGGGACTCAGGGATCTTTAAAGTAATTCTACATCAAACCTGTAAACATATTTTTTCATTTTAAAAGTACAATGATTTATTGAAATTCATGACCATAGGATTTAGATCTTTTTAAAAAACTAAAATACTTATTGGCAAATTTTTGGTGACTGGGATATACAAATAGACAAAGCGTCCTTGGGGACCACATGCCAGCACACGGTAGTAAATATAACGAATGGCTGGCTGTCTTTCTAAAAATGTGAATTCTTAATGTATAAGAATGAATTAGAACATTTTAAAAATAAAGTGTCTGAGTTTTAAATGTTCATTTATTTGATGTTTAAGCACAGCCAAAAATACACAGGAATGTCATCGCACAGAGCATAATTTTAGTGAAAATGGAATTTACCAACCAGCTACATTTTCTTTAAAATCCTTGTGTGCGTGTGCATGCTTGTATGCACTCTTACGTGTAAGATAGGCTCAGTCCTGCAGGGTGCTGACCAACCTCAATGTCCATTCATTTCAATCAGAGTTGAGAGCTCTCAGCATTTTACAGGACGGAGTCCCAAATTTGCAAAATGCTAGTATTTACATTTTTTACTACATGCAGATATAATGGGACAAATTTTTCAGCAGTGCCTTATGTGTGTTTGTGCAAATGAGGTAGTCAATCACCCCAGTTCCGATTCGCATGAACAACTGCTGAATATTTGTATTGTGGGTGAATGTTTAGAAGCCACAGATAGAAAAAAGGGCCCCATATATATAAATGTAAAATATTTCAGTAAATCTCCATACTTTCTTTTGTCATAATGAAAGTCTAGAGCTCCTTGCATCCTTCAGTGGGTCAGAACTTACCTTTTGAACAGTTAATTAGGTGGGAAAATGTTATTTGATTAACCTGAATGATATTTTTTCTGTATAACATTATTTGGAATGTTAGCACTCAAGAGAACTTTTAATATCCTCTGGAGATCTGCTTAACTTTCTTTGTTTTTAATTATTAAGTCCTAAAATCAGAAAGCCGCAACCACCCGAACCAGCCCTTAGTCATCCCTCTCATTTCATTGTCTCTTTTTTCTTTCCTTTTAAACTTTGTCTAAATTACCTCTGATTAACCATCTTGATGTTCAATGACCTGTTGAATGCAGCATCAGATAAATTGTAGATCTGCAGTCTAGCACTGCAGAAATGGGCTTCTGCAGCAAATCAATGTCTAGACTTCAATTGAGTCACCCAGCAGGGTACCCTCTCTCCCTTAATAATCCAAAAAAGGAGTTGTCTTTCCTTGGGGAAGGTAGATTTGTTAATTTTTGGTTGAATATTCTTAGTTGAATACTCTCACTGTCTGTGTCCATTTCCCAGGAAGAGAGGGGACCTTGGTGTCCTGTTTCCGGAGGCATACAATGATTACTGCAAATCATAATAATTATTCATGTGTATCCTTCCTGTGCAGCACTTTAAGTATGTGAGAGAAACATTTACTGTTTTGAGTTGGAAGTTATTCTAGCGGCATGACTACACTTGAAATGAGGTTACAGATCCTGACAAAAAATACATCTCTGAGATAGGTCCAAGACAAGCCCGCCAGTGAGGGGGATAATTAATTAATTGGAACATGCCACCTTAACATCTTGTTACAAACTACTGAAATTTCAGCATCAGGCAATGACAGATTCAGAGCTTTGTGGAGATTGCTTCATGCCCTCAAGTCACATTGATTCTTCTGTGGTGGCTCCCATCAGTCCTGGACAAGCAATGCACCAGGTTGCTCTAATCACAGAAAAATCCATAGGAAGGGGCTTTATAGTTTTCCTCAGAAGCTTCTCTCCACCTTCCTCCAGCAGGTTTGTCCCTACACAGAACTGGCAGTGGATTCAGACCCCAAACAGGGGTTCCTTAATGTTTTCTCCATATTCCTTGCTTTTTTAGTCAAGATCTGTGTTGCTGATGGGTCCACCTGCAGCCCCATAGAGTGTATCTAGATTAGGATAAAGGTGTTTTGAAAAACATTTTAAACCCTAACATAGACAGGGCAACTTTGTTTCGACATGACATTTTGACTGATTGAAGTGAACCTGCTTGGGTTGCTTAGGGTTCTCATGAACCAGCTCTATTCAAATTCAAATACAATTTGCCCATGTCTGTGCTAGGATTTTAAGAAGTGCTAGTTGCAGTGCTGCTAGCTCTTGTGATTTTATCGCAAGCGTCAGGGTATTTTATGTGTTTTTAGAAGTCCCAGAATCTCTGTGCTGTCATTTATTTAAAAAAAGGTAAGTTCTTTTTAGGGCGATGGTCCCTATATGGATTCCATACCTGGGTGGGCGTGCATGCACTAGCCATCATAGTAACAGAAGGGGTTTATCTCCAGGACTTTTAAAACATCTGAGTTTTGCAGTACTATAGTTAAAACATGTTAGCTGCCATTGCTAGCTCGTTTTTTAAAAAGCACCTTTTATCGTAATCTAGACATATCCTTACAGAGGAGTCAAACTGCATGGCTGGCGGTTCCTTCAGCTTCGGTACAAACTAAGCTTAGATATATTAGGGGTGATCTGTCTCCCATAGGCTCTAAGAAGTTAATTCTCTTGCATATATTCATGGAGCATTCAATTAAAAGATAGTGGCTGAGTACTTTGTACACAGCCAGAAAGGCTAAAAGGTGATATCCTCCTGTTTTCTGAGCTTTTAGGATGTGTGATGTGAAAAGACGCTTCTTTTTTTTTAGAGCAGTTATTGACACCTTTGAATCTTTGTATTTGTATTGCTTTGTGTTTCATCTGAAATGGCAGTGCTAGCATTTGACTTATAAAAGTGTGGTTTTGAATGGTTTCCGTGGCTTTATGAGTGGTTGGACAGGGTATATTATTTAGTTTGATTAAACAGAGTAGTTAACTGAACCTCTGCTTTTAACTGGTCAGCCCTCTAATGTTTGTATTTCCCTATTTGCCACACTGGGAGTATATTTTATTTTAGTAGGACAGTGCCTTTTAGCAGATCTTTCATTTCTGTATTGGTTGGTAAACATAAAATGTGCTCCCTTATCAGATCCTTTAACCAAGTATTCTATTAAGTGAGCGCAACAAAATTATTTAATTCCCGTTCCCTCCTTTCTTTTTCCTTCTTGTCTGTAGTGTTCCCAGCTATGGAGTAGCCAGGATTTAATTTCTGTCAGAAATGATACTGCTTCAGTCTTGTCTCTGTACCTCTCCGCAGGGAGGTTGGAGGGTGGCTATCCTCGGGTTGGTCTGGACTTGGTCCAGCATTTAGTGAGAATACAAATCCCCTGGCAAGTAGATACCTTTTCTGCAGTAAGATTGTCTTTATGCTGTGTGTGTATCAGGGAGCTTATGGTAAATTTACATTTGCATTGAAATATTCTTTCTTAAAGGTATCCAATCTCTTGCTCTTCTAAAAGTGTAATAAATGTTCTAATTCTCTTTTTCTTTTTAACAAGAGAAATGTGTGGATATGGTTGACTCAGGGCCTTGCCACAGGAGTTAAGGAGCTTATTGCAACTGCTTGATGGGAACAAAAGTTTTGATTGTCAAGGTTTTTGCTCAGGTTTAGCAAATTAGCTTTTGTGAGAGTTGGATTCTAAATCTCCCTTATTTTGTAGTGTGTGTGGAGTGGGGGAGAATAGTTGAGCTTTCCTTTGCATCCTTCCTGAATCCATGGTCAGGTGGAATTTGTCCAGAGTCTCCACATCAGCTGTCACGGTGTAGATATTTGTACCACTGAATCTAAACATTAGAGCCTGGTTCAAACAGGTGCTGAGGTGATTTCCATCAGCATACACCCTAGAGCACGGTTGCTGGATGTTGGAAAGTCCAATGGGGTCCTTGTGGCATAAGGTGCCGACTACCTTCACTCCAGTAGAGGGCTTATGAGCAACCAGCATACCCTCGTTTGGGAAAGGGTGTGGTCAATGTGTCCTGAGGATGTGCTCATTCAGTACATCACTGCTGCATCCTCTGCAAAACTCCTTGCTGTGCATCCTAGTGTTGGTAGAGGTGGTTGAGAATTTTTCGGTGAAACATTTTTCCCCTGAAAGTCCTGCTTTGTCAAAACTGAAACTTTTTGCAGAAATGTATGGGTTTGGACTAAAATTTCTCAGGTCCAGGATGGAATTTCTGGTCAGAGAGAGAGAGAGAGACCCAACCCAGAATAGCCAATATCCCAGTGGAACTCCCAAATATACCGGACCCTCGCTAGAATACACATCTATATAATGTGAATTTGGATATAATGCGGTCGCGGCCATGGATCCCAAATTTCAGTACAGTACAATTTTTTTGAATATAGACGTGATAAATTGTCCGCTGAGCACTCTCCTGTCGACTCCTGCCACCAGAATGAGGAGCGCAAGCGCAGTCGACAGGAGAGCATCAGCTAGTCACATAGCTGAAGTTGTGTATCTTAGATCGACCCTGCGCGGTAGTGTAGATAAGCCCTAAGACGATTGCTGTAGGCCTAGAACGCCATTCATGTAATAAAATAGGCCTAATAATAATAATAATAATAGGCCTAGAATGCCAGTAATGTAATAAAAATTTACAGGTACAGTACTGTATTTATCTTTAGAAAGATGTCAAAAATGTCGGGCAAAAGGAAGGCTTACTCGGTGCAGGAGAAATTGGATGCTATCGAACTACTTAGAAATGGCGAAACCCAGGCAAAGATTAGCCATGATATTGGCATTAACAAGTCCACCTTTCGTGGATGGCTAAAGAATGCTGACAAGCTCGGAATTTACATTCGTAACCTGGATGAAGAGCATGGCCTTCAAAGAAAATGAGCCTGTTTAGCAAATGATGCCAATCTTGATTCTGCGGTGTACATGTGGTTTGTGCAAGAACAGCAGAAAGGCATTCCGATCTCCGGTCCACTTATAGCCATGCAAGCAGAAAAATTCGACCGGGAACTTAATGGCGAATTCAGCAATTTTAAGGTGAGTTCGGGTTGGCTATGGCGATTTCAGAAAAGACATGGAATCTCTCAGATTTCGGGAGAAAAATGCTCTGCTGACGACGACGATGCGCAATCGTACCCTGCGAAGCTGAGGGAAATTTTACAGGCAGAGGGTTACTCGGAGGAACAGGTTTACAATGCAGACAAAACAGGAATTTATTATAAAATGTTGCCCGATAAAAACCCTGGCTGTCAGAACAGATGAACGTAAGAAAGAAGGATATAAACAGGCAAAAGATAGCCTTACTTTATTGTTTTGTGTGAAAGCAACAGGCAAGCATAAATTAAAACCATTGTGCATTGGAAAGTCTCGCATGCCTCGGTGCTTTCATCACGTAAATGTGAATTGCCTGCCATTTTCATACAAGAACTCCAAAAATTCCTGGATGACCAGAGAGATTTTTGAACAATGGTTCTTCACTGAATTTGTCCCTTCATTGCGAAAACGTTTGCGGGCAAAACGCTCAGAAGAAAAGGTCGTTCTTTTGCTAGACAACTGTCCAGCTCATCCTGTGGCTGAAAGACTCAGAACCCATGACGGTAAAATATGGGTTGAATACTTACCTTAAAACACGACTTCCAAAATCCAGCTGCTTGATCAAGGTGTTATCGCCATTTTTAAGCAGCACTGTCAACGGAACTTGATACAACAAAGATAGAAAGCGAGTTGTCTGTCACCAATTTTCTGAGGAAGTTGACAATAAAAGACTTCTTTTACATTGGCAGCAATTCCTGGAATTTATTACACACTGAAACGATAAACCGCTGTTGGATGGTGGGACTGAGAGAGTCGTTTGGCCACCCGCTCCCGGAAGAAAATGAAGAAAGCAGATCACAGTCTGACGAGGAATTTGACTTCGAGGGATTTACAGAGGAGGAAGTTGGAAGAACAGACATGGAGTGGATGCAGGAGCTGTGCCAGCAACTGTCCAGGCTTGGGGTAATTGTTCTGCCACAAAATATTGAGTCCTGGATAAGAGGCAACGATGAAGCAGAAGAATTTTGTCCCGTTGCTGAAAGTCTAACGGATGACCAAATTCTTCAGGCAGTACGACCAAACAACATTCCAGAAGCTGAAGAATTGGCCTTCGCCGTGGAAGAAGAAAAGGAAGATGAAGTGGAAGTCGTTCCAACGTCAACTGCGACCGTAGCTGGCTTAGAGACTGTTTTGAGATGGTTTGAGACGCAAGACGTTGAGCCTATAAAAATTATGCAGCTATGTAGTCTTTTGCAGTTTGCTAAGGGGAAGCAGCACAGCAGCAAGAAGCAAAAGCAACTCACCGACTTTTTAAAGAAAAGCTAGACTAGTTTATTGTAATGTCTACTTTAAATCTCTAATAAAGCAACACTTTTTTTCTCGTTTATTGTTTCCTTCAAGTAGGAGTTTATTTTCTAAGGTTTTTCTATACTTTATGGATGTGACATTTACTGTATACAGTAATTTTATTTTAACTAGGTCCCCGCTATAACACGGTACTTGGCATGGATCCCAAATCCTGCGTTCTAGCGAGGGTTCGGTGTATGGGGGAGACAGGTTCAAGTCCCTGCTCTCCCTGATTTGGACAGGGACTTGACCCTGGGTCACCCACATTCCAGATGAGTATCCCAACTATTGGGCTATAGAGTCAGTCTCTCTCTCCCAGCCCTCCACCCCCCCCCCCATCCTGGAATATTCAATTATGTATACAAAGTGGAACAGTTTCAACAGGAGAGAGAGAGAGAGAGAGAGAGACTCTAGAGGCTGTGGGATGGGATATGGGAAAAGTGGGTTCAAGTCCCCCTTCTGACTGATTCAGAGGTAATGGGTCTTCCAAATCCCAGGGAGTGTCCTAAACACCGGGCTATTGGTAGTTCTGGGTTGGAGTCTCTCTCTCTCTCTCTTTCTCTCTCTCTCTCTTGCCCCTGACCTGGAAAGCTTTTGAAAGTTCTGAGTTTCATTCTGCATAAAACCAGAAATAAATGGCAAAACCTCAGTTTTTTTGTGCGAAACAGAATTCTTGTTTTCCAGGCAGCCCTAGTTGCTAGCACAGACTTCACCTTTTGCCAGCCATGGTGAATCTGGACTGAGGCTAGGTAGCAGGACAACAGGAAGGAAGAAAATGCCAAATACATATTAGCAATTAGGTTTAATTCCCTGTTTAGACATTCTGGGCCTGAATCCCATTTATTAAAAACCCCTTTACTGTGCTCTGGCAATATATATGGGCTTTGAAGTTATTGTAATTTAGTGACGTAAGGGGTCCTTAGTGTAAATGAGAATCAGACCCTCTGAATCCAAGTTTTATATTCATGCTGTTCAAAAAATAGTCTATAATCTTTAGCTTTATATGGAGAAACTCTAGGCCTGCAGACAGGCTTACAGCTGTATATTTAAAAGATCCAGATAGTTCAGTATACTGTAGCTAATGCTGATTGCTGACATAATAATGCATCTAAAAAAATCAGCTGAATCAAACTTCCCTATACATAAAACGGTCTGTTGATTGCATTGTTGTCACTCCCTTAACAACCATCACCACGTTTTGTTTTCACGTCATACAACTCCTATCTATTCAAGGCTTGTTGTAATGCTTCCAGAAAAAGAAACTAAAGCTCAATGAAGGACAAGTCATGGCTCTTGCTGACAAAGATTTTTATTGTATGAACTCTTTTTTGCCAATAGGTGCCACTGTAGTGGAAGGAAAATAGTAGTAAATGATTATGAAGGGAGTGTGTGTGTGTGTGTGTGTGTGTGTCCGTCCCCAATAGTACCTACCTTTCTTATATAGCCCTCGAAAGCTTATGCTGTAATACATTTGTTAGTCTCTAAGGTGCCACAAGTACTCCTGTTCTTTTTGCAGATACAGACGAACACGGCTGCTACTCTGAAACCTTTCTTATATATTTTTTGTCATCAGCAGAAGTGTAAAAACCTAAACCCCTCAGTATATACCGCATAACAGAATTTTTTTTTTATTGCATAAGTATCAGAATTTTGCAAAAAGAAAAGGAGGACTTGTGGCACCTTAGAGACTAACAAATTTATTTGAGCATAAGCTTTCGTGAGCTACAGCTCATTTCATCCGATGAAGTGAGCTGTAGCTCACAAAAGCTTATGCTCAAATAAATTTGTTAGTCTCTAAGGTGCCACAAGTCCTCCTTTTCTTTTTTGCGAATACAGACTAACACAGCTGCTACTCTGAAACCTATCAGAATTTTGTCACCTGCAGAAAATTTACACATCCTACGTGATGTCATTGATTAATATCTGAGTAATCTAGATCAGTGGTTCTCAACTTGTTTTATACTGTAACCTTATATTAAAGGAGAAAAAAGGTTTGCGGACCCACCCCTCCTATCTGGCCATAATAAAAGAGAGGGTCACTGCAATCACTGTTTGTGATTCTCCTGGGTATGTTTAAGAAAAGATAGCTTAATGTCACTCTGTCTGCCCTCCCTCCCAAAAAAGCCCCCCTAAAATCCCCAAAAGCTCCTCCAAGCTTTGCTTAAACTCTACATTTTCCGCAATTTGAAAAAAATAAATGAAATTTTGGAATTAAACGTCTTTTTTCCTAATAATAATAATAGTGGTTGTTATTTTGGTAGCACCCAAAGGTTCCAAAGTGGACAGAGGACCCCATTGTACTAGGCATTTTACAATCATCTAGGATGACACAGTCCGTCTTCTGAAGAGCTTAAAATCTAAAGAGACAAGACAATCAAACTGTATATTTGCTTATATGTTGTTACAGGCAGACAACATGTAAGCAAAATGTCACTAGTATGTATCTTTGTTAGTTACATTTTCATCTTTGCTGACTTAAGGTGACACTTTTCCATCCTGCCTGCTTTGCAGATGATTTATTTTGGTTTTAACTGTTTCACTACTTAATTAGCATCGGCCCAGAGTACTTTTTCATATGTACTCTGGGGGTTCTGAAATTATCCTGAGTTCCTGCTTCCCCTGTCCTACAGCTCCTGCTGCTGCCCCAAGTGCCTCTCCCTGGGAGACAGGGGCCTTTACAGATTCTCCCTATATATACTGGGGGCTGAGTGGGGCAGAGAGTCAATTGCTCACCCCTTGTAATGCTGCCTACCCGATCCTAAAGAGCTCCTCTCCAGCTGTGGAGGAGTCAGGGTGCTTTCTCTGGAACCCGGCAGAGGCAGATTAGGGGTTTGTGGGGCCCTGGGCCAGAGCAAGCTGGGGCCCCTCCCCACCCCTTTTGTGTGCAGTCCCCCGGTGCTCCTGCTGGGGAGTGGGGTGGGGCATGGGGGGCTTGCCCTGCTGCTCCTGCCCAGCGCTTCTGCTGGGGAGGAGGTTCGGAGTGCGGGGGCATCCCCTGCCCCTGGCAGGAGCACCGATGAGCAGAGCGGGGCAAGCGCCCACGCCCCGACCCTGGGCAGACAGAGCAGGTCAATGTGCCGGGGCCCAGTTGGCCCAGTGGCTAATCTGCCACTGGGACCCGTTCTCCCTTAGAGCATGTCTAGACTAGAAAAATAGGTTGTGTTTTAACATAAGTTAACCGGCAAGTTTAATTAGTCCAGTTTAAGTGGGATCTTTGACCAGTGTAGGGAGGGCAAGTTGTGTTTAAAAGCCTGTTAGAGGATCATGGTCAACCCTATTGATGGTGTATGGGCTTGGGAAGTTTTGACTTCTGTACGTGAGTAGAGGACCTCATTCTCCATGAATGTTAGCCCAGCTCTTGATTGTCAGAGCTGCTATACACTTGCTAGTCCCAGAGGAGTCACCAGGACATAGAAGTGCTCAGCACTCTGGAAAGTCAGGCCATTACTTGTTAGAGATTTATCTTCTTTAAAAGCATGCAAGTGTGTGAATAGTAAAATGTGATAGGACATGTGTGTCTGATCATAGCTCAAGCAAGCATGCCCATTAAAAGTTAACAGCAGGCACTCCGCAGCTTCGGTTAAGAGATGACAAAATGTGTGTGGTCTGGTTGTAGTTTCTTGTGGAGGGGCCTTTTCTCTGTACCTCACAGAAGATTCATGTTGTCTTCCAACTTTGACTTATTGTTCAATTAACTAAATTAAGATAATTTTGAGCCTGTCTTTTTTTTTTTAACCAAAGTGAAAATGCCAAAAGATTATCACTTCTGCCAATTTGTAGCATGTGTGTGTCGCAGGGGGAGGGGAAGGGAGTACTCTCCAGAGTTTTATATATTGAGTTGAAAACAATAGGAGTTGCTGGTACGGAGCACTTCTAAAAATCTGGCCCCTTAATTCCTAAATGGAAGCTGAGTCCTTTTGAAAATGTGGACAAAATTTTGGGTGCTAAGCACTTCTGAAAACGTGGCCCATCATAGTGAAATATTGAATATCACCACTTTGAAAAAGTTAAGTCATTACAAGATACAAGTCCAGGCAGCCACAAGGGCATTGTAGGCAATTGCACAGGGACCTGGACAGGGAGTCAGGAGGCATAGTTTCTGTTCCCAGCTCAGCCACTGACTTGCTGTGTGATGTTGGGAGAATCACTTCACCTCTGCATACTTGCTTCCCCTTTGTCTGCCTGAAGTATTTAGTCTGTAAGCTCTTTAATGCAGGAATTGTCTCTTGTTATGTGTTTGTACAACGGCCTGGCACAATAAGGCCTCAGTATTAGTTAGGACTTGTTGGTGCTACTGTAATACAAATAGTAAATAATAGTAATAGGAGTATGTGCTTTATATACTTAGCTTTATGTAAAAACATTGTGCCACTGGACTATTAAAAAAAACTTCTTCAACTTTGTGTGCGTATGTAGAAGTATTGTTACATTTTAAGGTCAAAACAACTATCTTCCTCATATTCTTTCTACACTTGACAGGCTGCATCATCAACTTTTACAGGATGGTAAGAAGACTGGCTTCAGCACTAATCCTTGTGGCATCACACCAGCTGGATACATTCCTCTTTGTTTACAGTCCTTCAGACAGTTTTCCACCCATTTGACGAAGCTCCACGCTCAGATCCAGGCCATTCTCACTATTAGCTTGTCTACATTAGCATCAGATGTTGTAGCAGCAGATTCTTTCCCCCATCCTTTTACTTTTCATTTCCATGGCTGTTTATTGTCAAAGATCCGAGTTAAAGTGTTGACGGTGAAGATACGGAAGTTTAACATGTTAATACGTTCCGTGTGTCTCCATTCATCAGTTCATAATATCCTATATAATTAGTCTATCAGGGACTAATAGTACTTATATATTCTTATATAGCATTTTACATCCATAAATCTTAAAGTGTCTTTACAAAGAGAGGTAAATATCATTGTTCCCATTTTACTGAATGGGAAGCTGGTCACAGAGGTGAAGTGACTTGTGCAAGATAGGTAGGTTATACAGAGCTTTATATAGAAGGTTGCTGACAGAGACAGGATCTGTTCCTAGTCTCCCCCAGCTTCTAGTTCCATTTCCCATCCTTTAGACCAGTGATTCTCAAAGCTGGTCCACCGCTTGTTCAGGGAAAGCCCCTGGCGGGCTGAACCGATTTCTTTACCTGCCGCGTCCGCAGGTTTGGCCAATCGCGGCTCCCATTGGCCGCGGTTCGCCGTTCCAGGCCAATGGGGGCTGTGGGAAGGGCGGCCAGCACATCCCTTGGCCCGCGCCACTTCCCGCAGCCCCCATTGGCCTGGAGCGGTGAACCGCGGCCAGTGGGAGCCGCGATTGGCCGAATGCAGACACGGCAGGTAAACAAATCGGTCCCGCCCACCAGGGGCTTTCCCTGAACAAGCGGCGGACCGGCTTTGAGAACCACTGCTTTAGACCATGCTGCCTATCAACTAAAACTAGTATACGGTATTTTCATCCCTATTATGCTTGATGTCTAAACTGGTAAAAGTTTAGGTTAAAGTTTAGCGTGTTTAAGCAAGAGTTTAACAACAGGAGATTGTCTTGTGCCTTACCTGAACTCCAAAACTGAGTCTTATTGGAGCCTGATTTCATTCTCTCTAGTTCATGCTTTGCTTCCTTAACAAATTGTATCTGTGACTCCCGTAATTAGCTGTAGAGATATCTACTACGGAGTACCGAGGTATCAATGAATATCTACCACATTCCCCCTTCCATTGCTTATAATTTCAGCTAGTCATCTTCTATAGCTTCCACACTTCCGGTTTATTCATACTAAGCTATTGTGGCCAGTGGTCAGTTTTGTCTTCTTCATCTAATTTACCTGGCAACAAAGATTAATGTCAGTTCTCTCAGTACGTCACTGGTGTTAGTGAGGGTCCTCAAGAGTGAAGAAGACCTAAGCATGGTATGGTTTCCATGCAGTATAAGTAGGGTTTCAGTACACATATGCTATTGAAGTCTCAAAGTTTTTGAAAATCTTTTTCATTTTTTTAATAAGCTCTCTTCCAACTTAATCTCATCCCACATGCAGCTGAAGCACACTACTGACTAATCTCATTTGCTGAACTTGTTTATTAAACCAATTCATTGAATTGTCCCCTGATGCTGGGGATAATAAATGAAGGTGACTCAGATACAGCTGAATAATATCGAGAAGCTGAAAGTGGGAATAAAATTGTGTAGAGTAAATGGTAGATGTTTGAGCAAGTACCGATGCAAAAGAACTGTTACTCACCGAGCTAAAAACAGCATGTGTCTTTGATACAGCACCAACAGGGCTGACCCATCAGTCTGTTGGTGCCCTGTGTTGGCAGTGGGCCCTCTTATGATCTTGATCATGGATTTCTCACATCTGATACGCAGTCAGTATTTCAGTCTCTTTTTAGTCACTTCCACCAGTCTTTGCTGTGCTTTCTGGCCTTAGGGAGAGTCTTACAAGACTTCTTGACATCGCCAAAGGCTAGAAGTCTTCATCTGTCTAATACTGTTTAAAAGATGGCATCATAGGCTTGTTTACACAATGTTGTTTGGTTTTTTGTTGTTTCCCCCCCCCGCACAAATGTCCCACTTTGGGGACATTTTATTACTACCGGTGGCAACAAAGATATAGACAAGACACTGGCAGCCATCCGCCTTTTCAGCTGTGTACTGGGCTCTGATCAGGGATCAGCTAAAGCTATTTATGTTAGTGCTCCCAGTGTTGCTACCACCAGCATGGTTCCTAGTTCCAAATGTACAGTAGACACAGGCCATGCCTGATAGATAGGCATATTGACTGTAAATTGTCATATTCCACCTATGTTCACGCAGAGCTCCCACTGACGTTAATGGAAGTTACACAAATGCTTTGGGGGAAGAATGGCTCTGGAGTTAGTACTTTGAACATTTTGGGACTCCAGAATTTTGGTGCACACAGTAATTGCTCATTTTCTTTTCTTAAAGTTAGCCCTGCAGGTCAATGATAAATAATCATAATTTTCATATATAAAACAAATTTCATCCTGAAGTATCCCAAAGTGTTTTTTACATATGGCAGCTTCTGTGTGGACGTCACAATAGTACAGCAATCAAGCACAGAAAAGAGAAATTTTGGCCAAGAAAACTAGGCCAAACTCCCACGTATGTGAAAAGAACCATGAGATCTTTCTTGTCTGTGCAGAACGGAGAGTACCTGCCTCAAAAGTCAGGAAATGGAACATTAAGGTTGTATGTGTAACCCACACACCTCCTGGGTGTGGTGTTGTGTCCTATCTAGTGGCACCGAGACCACTTAGAGAGAGCGAGAGAGAGAAAACGAGTCTGCTCCACATTCTTTTAGCTCATGCGGTAGAGGCTCATGCACTAAGCTCCAGAGGGCCCAGGTTTGATCCTGCCCAACCACGACCGGGGTCTGTCAGCATTACAAGTGGGGGCTCGGCCAGGATTTCAACTGGGAAGTCTCTGAAGCTTGGGACACACTTCCTTAGCTAGGGGAAGTATGTAACCCAAACACCTTCTGGGTGTGATGTTCTGTCACATGTAGTGGCCCTGAGATACTTAGAGAGACAGAAAGATAAAATGAGTGCTCTACAGCCTGAGCGAAGAGTCAGTTGACTTTTAGCTCATGCGGTAGATGCTCATGCACTAAGCTCCAGAGGCCCCAGGTTCAATCCCGCCTGCCGACGACCAGGGTCTGTTGGTTTTACATATACACAACCAAATTCTGTCGTCTTGTGTGTAGGCATTATAGTATTGTTATTAAATAACCAAATACTATTTCCCACTTATACGGTGTGTCCTGCCAATTTTATCTAAAATTTTAGATGCAGATGTATACCATAGTATCTTGAAATATTTCCCCATCCTTTTCTGCTTACACTAGTTCAATCATAATAATTATTCTACAGAGCTCTGTTGACTTAGGCCTGTGAAGTGCTGAGCACTCACAAGTGCCCTTAGTTGTCTTGTCGGACAAGTGATAATTTTATCAGAAACCAGATACTGTACGTTGTTTTCCAGCATCACCACAGCTTTTCTTAGGTGTGATACAGAGGATGAGACAATTCACTACAAAGCTAATTTACATGCACCCACATGTGTAGTTCATCTTTTAGGTACAGTTAAGCTTATTTAGCTGCAAATTTATATGAACTATATATGCCACAAATTTTCACTATTACTGTTTGTTGTATGTTTAATCTGTAGTAAATTGACAATAAAGTTTTTCTGTACTTTGTCATACAATTTACTTTTATGGATACTGCTTATCAGACATACAAGGAGTAAGTAATACACGCTGCTGAAAGATGCTATGTGTGTATCTAAGATTGTAGAAGAAAAGGTGTGATATTTATTCATTCATGAGGATTACTTGAGAAATCCTATTTGATCGTAATATTAAAGTTTATTGTAATTCATACTCATATGGGGCCAGAGTTAAGGCTACAAATGCAACCATAACATTGTCATTTCCTGGCAAATGTGGAAGCATGAAGCCTTAATGTTCTCTTGACATTGTGTTTTTTTCCCTAATGGAATTTGCTAGGTTTTCTAAAAAAAAAGTTAGGGGAAAAAAAATCCATAACACAGAAATATTTTTCCTGGTAATGGTTTGAAGGCAGGAACTCTCTCTCTCACACATGTATACTCACAATTTCATGCACCCAGGGCTGTTAACAAATGGTAAACTAATGTGAATGTTGTAAGTTTAAAACTTAATAAAATATCCACCCACAACTGAATATTTTTACTATTTCAGTGACTTCTGCATTAGTTTTATTATGCTCTTAAATTTATTTTGTTCTTAAATAAGCTAAATGGTATCTCTTCTCTCCCCTCAAAATTGTCTCTGCTCTGAGCTGGGCCCTTATAAATGATCTGAACTTGTGGAAGTGGCAGCGGGGGGAACTTTCGGAAACATTTAGCTGCCAAGTTTCCTGTGCTGTGATCTTAAAATAAACCAGACTGGGAAAAGAGGGGAGGACTTTCACCAACTGCTGCACTGCATGTCAGGACTGTTTTTACTTGATCTGTATTGGCTGGCAAGGTTCTTTGTGAGAAGAAGAAAGAAACTCACCCCCACCCGTTTCCTCTTTTCAGTCTATTTTGGGACTGCCGTGAAGTTCACAGTGTACTTTCTCATCCAGAGCAGCACTTTTTTTTTTATTTTTTATTTTTGTAGACTCTTTCTGGTAAATCATGTTTTTATCTTTGGGGAAGGGCAGGGGGGAGTGACCTGTGGTTTGAATGGCCTATTATTGTTCTCCGTGTGTGCATATGTTTTAAGAACACATTCACAGTCCCATTAAAGGTTGGTATCTTTTTGCTGATCGAGTCCATATTCAGACTTTGAAGCCTGGTGGATTTACATAAATAGCACCCACTAATGCTGTGGGGTGTGTTAGTGTCCATTAAAAAAGAAAGAAAGAAAAGTAGTCATCACACCTAACGAAGAGCTAGTTCTGGGCAGAGCATTAGGAACTTCAGGGATTTGTTTAATATTCAGGCTACATATTCCGAAATAGTCTGTGCATGTTTGAAAAGTCACTGCACAAACTTGCATCATTGTCCCATTTTTGTAGTGACCAGGGGCCTGATTCTGATGTTTTTACACTGCTGTAGCTCACTGAGTTCAGTTAAGTTATTGCTGATTTAACACCACTGTAAGAGACATCAGAATCACATGCTTGGTGTTTTGCAGGCAAATTCTCTAGGTATCAATAGGAGAACAGACCTATGAATGGTCTTGACTTTATGAAATAGACACTTAAAGTAAAACATCCAAAGCAGAAATCCTCCTAAAGGTGACCTGCAAAGGTGGATCGTCTGATGGGTTTTCATATTAAAAAAGGAAAAGGAGGAGAGGAGAGGAAATTTCTGCCTTTTTTTTTTTTAAATCTTTTTTTCAACAGAAAATCAGGTCTTATCTACCCTGGGAGCCTCTTTGGTGACTGGAATGCTAATGAATATATGACATCACTCAAAGCTGAGTGAGAAGAGAAGGGCTGCTTGGTTTTGTTAACATCTGTTTAATTCCTGTGATTAATAAATACCTGGTTGAAAAATTGGCTTTGTTAAAGTTTCAGCATCCCTGACCTTTCAGTTAAGCGGTGAGAGTTCATAATACCCTGTGGCACCCCCTCCACCCCCCATTAAAAATGTCAGAGAAGGCCTGATTAGACATTCCTGATATTTGTAAAAAAATCAATTAATTTTAAAAAGTAGTACATCATAGTAAAACAGCTGAAGCAGGGGTGCTGGAACAGTTTTTATAGTGGGGGTGCTGAGAGCCATTGAACCGAATTATAAACCCTGTATATGATGGAAACCATTTCAAAACCCAGGTGCGTCAGCACCCCCCGCACCTCTAGTTCCAGCACCTAGGAACTGTAGTGTCCTAAAAATAGTTTTCAGGCCATCTTTAGTAGAGAATTCCTTATTATCAGGCGTGATGGAGAATGTTGAGATTTCATGGCTCCTCTCCATTTTACAGCTAGCTAGCTATCTTGAATTGTTGATTCTACATATATTTGGATTCAAAGAAGTGGTGAGGATAACAGCACATCTATGTGTGTGTGCACAAAACAGCAGATTTCTGATAACCTTTAAACTGGGGTTGTTGTACACATGCACTCAGCAACAGCAGGTGATATTGACACACTAATTTTTAAATCTTTTGCACCATTTTGCCTATGAATGTAATTTCATATGACATGGAAAATAACTAGTTTGGCATCTTTCCTGGAAGATTCAGTTTCTCTATTGTTTTTACTTTAGTTCCACCCCACCTTTTTGATCAGGCTTCAATGCACTTGGAAAAAAGTTTTAATTCTAAATTCAAGTGTGGCATCCTTAGTTTTGCTTAGTCTGTATCAAAACCTTAGACAAAAAGTCCATGTTTTACTATTAATACATGAGAATATTTTGCAGCTGTAGTGAGTTGGAACCAGTCCTGATAGCACATTCATCACATCTGTGTCCTTCTGGTTCTTTTATCTCATCCCTTTCCCCTCCCTTCCCCAAGCTGAGGCACATTGCCTAGAACATCTTATTACTTTCATTATGGTGGCAGCCCTCCAAGCTTCTCTTACTAGTCCTCCTGTGACCTGAGGGGTTAACGTAGCTCAGAATGGAGGGTTGTTTGTTTTTTTTTTACAGTATCATAGCTTGTTTTTCCTACAAAAATGTGGTGCTGTGTTTTGCAGATGTGATTCTTAGCCGGCAGATTAAGGTTCTTGTGAGCACCGTAAATAACATATTTTCTGTCACAGTCCTTTCGTTGTCCCTTATGTCCCAGGATCCTGTTCTGTACTTTCTTCCCTAAAGAACACAGAGAGGTCTAAGGGAACCCCTGGGAAAACTCAGGGAGCTGATGGAAAAGAAAAACAGACAATGGGCTTTCCAGACCTGTCTTTCCCAATTGGTTATTTGGGCAGGCAGGAGTGGAACTAAAGCCAAAGATGTTATATAAAATTAAGCTGCCTTGAAAGAAAGTACTCATTTTTTGCCCCTGTGATTTTGTTCACAATTCTGCTGTATAATGTCTTCCTTCTAACCTCCACACCAAAGGAACTATACTATTGTAAAATGATATTTTGCTTTCGTGGTGGTTTAATTCTTTCGAGGTAGCTAATCTACCCCTGAGGTCCGTCACACTTAGAGTGCCACTAAACAAGCTTAGAAACAAATACATATCAATATTTCTCGTCAACGTATTTGTTTCTAGGCACTCTCGGGAGTGGGGAGGGGGTAGATCACGGGATCAGATTGGCAGCAGGGTGCAGGAGGAGAAAGGAAAAGTGTGCATAAAACTACATGCATGATCCTGGAATTTCTTTGTGATGTGGGGAGGGAAACTTCCTACTTTAATGATCCCAAGTACAGACAGTATATCCCAGCTGATGCTGTTTTATGTGAGGGGTTATTGTAAGCAGCTGAAGCATACAGAGTCATAGATTCTGGGATGCATCAACATCTCAGCCAGTGTCAGTCTGAGAGCAGGACCTTCTCTAATTCAGGCACTGTTCCAGGGTGCACGGGATAAAACAGGATTACATATTTACAGCCACAACAGCCTGTTGCTAGAGCTTGCTACCACTGAGCAATAGTTCCTATTTGTAGTAGCTGGGTCATGGCACTGGCATAAGCTGCTTCACACAGCTGGGCCATGCCAGCGCCAGATATGAGTCTCATGGCATAAGCTGACCCCAGCTGTGCTGAGAGGCTCATTCTTTTCTCCGTTTGTTGTCAGCAGCGTGAAAGGGGGTTACTAATACAGACCATTGCGCACGCACATTCACACACACACACACACACACACACACACACACACACACATTCTGCAAATACAAACTTCTTCTCAGTGTGGAAAGGGAGTGATTGTAAAGGTTTCTTGTTAAACACCTGCAGTTGTGCAAGCTGCATATTTTGTTCTCCATAAGGGACTGAAGGGGTTCGGGTGGGTGTGGGGAGAGGAAATCTGTGTTTTCCATTTCATTTCCTCTAAGGGTAGAACTGTTTTGTGCATTGAGATCATACAAGCTGAATGCTTTTCCGATGGGTATCATTTTGTTTTAGTTGGAAATACTGAAACAGTACAAGTTACAGAGGTCAGTAACTAGGGCACTACTGTGTATTTATTTGTAACATATCTAGTTGAAAAGGTCAGTAATTCAGGTTTTCTAAAAGTTAATCAAAAAGTTGCTGTAAGGTATATGAATGTGTGTGTATTATATGCATACTCTTCACAACGACTTCGTACATTTATAATACTTTCCAGAGTGTCTTGGGTATTTTTTTTCAATTGTTAGTCAGAAAAAGGCCTTTGTCTTACAAGTGTAAGAGTCTCTGATTCACAATCATCAAATAGCATAGCAAACTGGCCCTTTTTTTTTTTTTTTTTTTTCATATTTTTGAAGGTAGATAGGAGTTTCTATCTCCAATCTGTTCTTTTAACATTTGAATCAAAACTTCATTCACAGGGTTATCCTTTTGATCCAGTAACTAAAGTTACAGCAGTAGTATATAAACTACATACAACAATGCAAATAAGGAATGTTAGCTAGTATTACATTGGCCAACAACAGGGGGGGACAAAACAGGGGAACCTTGGGGTCGGGAGTTATTTTATTGTGTTTTACATCAGCAGTGCTATTCCAATTTACATCACCTCAGGATCTGGCCTAGAGCAGTATTGCCAACATCCAAGCTTTCAAAAATCAGGAGATTGGCTTAAAAAGCATGAGATTTAAAAAATAATGAGGTTCTTTTGTCTTCTGGGTTTTGAACCTTTGGGATATACTGAGGACTTTCAAGCTTTTCTTTGCAGCCATGAGGGCCAGAAACTACTTGTTTTTAAAGGAAAGCTGAGATTCTTAAGAAATAACATGACTCCCGGACCTGGGGTTTTAAGAAAAATGGCAAATATCATGATGTTCATGGCAAAAGTACTCCTGCATGAGTACAGGTTGCAAAACTGTGTTCATAGTGCCAAGGAAGCCAAACAAATAGAATAGTATATTGCTATCATTAAGAACCATAATCCAATGGCCTTATCTGGCAATTGGGAGTAGTAGGTGCTAAGCACCTTGCAGGATCAGTCAAGGAATGACAAAGGATTTTGAATGGGTATGGGAGAGCTCGTGTTACAACAGAGAGAAATCATAAGATAAGCTTAGTGTTAGGCTATGTCTACACTACAGCTTCTGTTGGCATAACTTATGTCACTCAGGGGTGTGAATAACCCCCCCCCCCCCAGCAACATAAGTTACACTGTCATAAGCGCAGGTGTGTACGCTCTATGTCGGCCGGAGAGCTTCTCCCACCGACATAGCTACCACCACTTACAGAGGTGGTTTTATTTAGGGTTGCCAATTTTCGAAAACTGGATACCCCTGCTCTGCCCCATCCCCTTAAAGCTCCACCCTCTGCTTCACCCCCTCCCCCAAGGCCCTGCCCTCTCCTCTCCCCCCCTTTCCCCACCCTGCACCCAGCCCTGGCACCACCACACTCTCCCCACCCTACCAGTTACTGGAGTGCGGGGGAGGCTTTCTCCATAAGCCACTCACTCAACCCATACAACAAGTCTTTGGAGGAGCTGGGACTAGAACCCAAGAGTCCTGACTTCCAGCCCCCACTGCTCTAACCCACTAGCCCCCACTCACCTCCCAGAGCCAGGGATAGAACCCAGGAGTCCTGGCTCCAAGACCCCCTCCCCCAACCACAAAACACCATTCTCCTCTCTTAGCCAGGAATAAAGCTCAGGAGCCCTGTGTCCCAGCCCCCTGCTTTAACCCACTATCCCCCACTCCCCTCCGCTCCCTGAGCCAGGGAGAGAACCCAGGTGTACTGGCTCCCAGCTCCTCCAGGCCCCCAATGCCGAGGCAAGGGACCGTCCCAAACATGCCCAGGCATCCCTTGCCTGTCTGGGTCCATGGAACTGGGGGCAGGGGGCTACTCGCTTCCCTCTGAGGAACTTGCCCCATTGTTTTTGCCATCCCCACCTCCCCCGACAGCCGCAACCCATACACCCTGGCTGGCTCCAAAAAATTTACATGGATATATTGGTTCTCCCCACTTCTCCCAAGGGGCTTAATGAGCCTCCGCTCCTGATTCCTCTGCACCCTATGGTGATGGGCTCTTGGGGCCATGGCTCCCAGGCTACGAGTTCCCACGGAGCGGTGCCGGAGGTGGCCAGGCTCCTACCTGGTTGGTGATCTCACCATGCTTGGAGCTGGGATTAGCAGCCCTGCCTGGCCCTTCAGGGGTAAGCGGTCCCGTACCGAGCCTGGGCCCCTCTTCAGTCAGCAGGGGGTGAGTGGAGCAGAGCCAGGGCTGCTTTCTGAACGGCCCTTCTCCTGACATTCATGCCCCGCAGGTAGTGGGGCTGCCCCCTTCCTTCCTTCAGGCTCTCTGGAGTACTTGGAGCTTGCCCTCCCCTTGTCTGCTCTGCTTGCAGTGCCCGTGCAAACCTGCGGGCGCTCCCCATCCCCAAGCCAGCCCCTTCCTCAGCTGAAGCCACTTCCCCGAGCTGCATGAGGCCCCCTGTAGCCACCACTGAGGCGCTCCGTCAGCAGCTGAGCAGCTGCTGGTCTTCCCACCCTCTTGGCGGGGAGGCTGATCACAGTTATTCTGGTAACTGGACTTTTAGTGTCCGATCAGCACTGCTGACTGGACACTGCCAGGTCCCCTTTTCAACCGGACTTTCTGGGTCAAAAACCAGATACCTGGCAAGCCTAGTTTATTATGCTGACAGGAGAGCTCTCTTCCGTCGGCAATAGTGTCTTCACCAGATGCGCTGCAGTGGTGTAGGTGTAGACATGCCCTTAGACACACATCTAGTTAGTTCCAAGTTATCTTTATTTTAAAAATATTAAAATGTGGAATAATGTCAAAAATGAAGGGTGGAGTTGAAGTAGTTGCATGAGTAAGGTTTGCAGGACTGGGCCTGATCTTCTTTTCGTTGAAATAAACAGGATTCTTGCCAGTAACATCAGTGGGAGCAGGAACTGGGGCAGCAAGGGAAAGGAAAACTGACTAGACTATTTTCATTGCCCATTCTGAGAGAAAGGGAAAAGGCAAACAAGCAGCATAGATCATGGAAAATAAATTAATATTTTTGAATGACATGTTTCTGCTAATATAGGTAAGGACATGCATTTTAAAAGAAATATATACATTTAATTCTGTCCGTCTCCGCCTCAGTGGCCAAGAAACATGACTTCCATCACTTCCTCTGGGAGATGGGTCCACAGTGTAACGTGATATTTCCCAGAATGTGGGGCACAAAGGACTAGCTAGGAGATGTGGCAGATATGTATACTAAGAGTATGTCTTCACTACACAGTTACCCTAAGCTCTTTACCTGAGTTTTAGCCCAACTTCCCCACCATACTCACAGATAAACCCTCTGACCCTGGTTTGGAATTTTGTTAACCCCAGCTACCTTATCTGGGCTGGGGGAGGTTAGAGCCCAGATGCTGCTTTAACTCTAACTCTAACTAGAACCTGCCCACTTTACAGTGAGGACACAAGCAAAATCACTTGAGTGCTGATAGTACTCCAATTTCCTCCCATAATTGCCCCCGAAGGACAGACAAGTTCTCCCAGAATTGACTGGGGGAAAAAAATCCTAGAGCCTCAGCACAAAGAAGTATGGACTGTGCCCCCCAAGACACACATGGATAAATGCAGAAACAGTCAGGATACAGAAGTGCAGGAGAGCTTTGCTGCGGGAATCTGGACTAGGCTAACCTGGGTGCTCAGACCTTGATGTCAATCGCTGGCATTAACTGTGCAATGATGACATACCATGGTTAGGCCTTTAACAACCCATGGTAGGCCTGTGTTTAAGGTGTGTGTTTTGGGAGGAGGGGTGATTGGTTTAATTTTCTGCAAAGAGGAACAATGTTAATTTTCAAAAGCTTGGGTAACACTGGTCTACTACATATCACTGTGGGAATTTTTCCTTATTATTCAGCTTACATTTTTCTTTTTTACAAAATTTTTCCTATTACTCCTCCTCATTTTACTCCCTTCTGTCAAATTGTTCTCTGCAGATTTTAGCTGATGATGGCATTCCTATTACTCCTTCAACTTTTCATTTTTCAAGAGACAGTTTAAAATGATCACCTGGAATTACTTTTAGAAGTATTGTGTATTATAGAAGAAATAGGTCAGTCAATTAATAATTGCTGTTTTTTTTAAATCACATTATAAACAGTTTTATTATCATTAGAATACATGCCAGGTATATGTGTAATTTAGCTCATGAGAAGGGCAATGGGTTGTTTTAGAGGGAGGGAATAAACAAACTTTCTGTATTCAGTTGTGATGGTAGAGCTAAGAAGAATAAAAGCACATGTAATTATCTCCTAAAAAATCTGATTTCTGGTGAGATCTCAGGAATTCCACTTTCAAGACAATCACAGCTCTATGAAGTATGGAAAAAATGGTAAACAGGGAGGGGGCAAATTTTGCAGATGATACAAAACTACTCAAGATAGTTAAGTTCAAAGTGGACTTCAAAGAGTTACAAAGGGATCTCACAACACTGGGTGACTGGGCAACAAAATGGCAGATGAAATTCATTGTTGATAAATGCAAAGTAATGCACATTGGAAAACATAATCCAATCCACACATATAAAATGATGGGGTTTAAATTAGCTGTTACTGCTCAAGAAAGAGATCTTGGAGTCATTTTGGATAGTTCTCCGAAAACATCCACTCAATGTGCAGCAGCAGTCAAAAAAGCGAACAGAATGTTGGGAATCATTGGGAAGAGATAGATTGTAAGACAGAAAATATCATATTGCCTCTACATAAATTCATGGTATGCCCTCATCTTGAATACTGTGTGAGCCCCGTGGGTGCTCGACCCTACCCTTCCCCACCCTGGCCCTGCGCCTGCACCACTCTCGCCCCGCCCCAATTCCACCCCCTTCCCCCAAGTCCCTGCCCCTGCCCCGCCTCTTTACCACCTCCTCCCCTGAGCACACCATGTCCCCACTCCTTCCCCTCCCTCCCGGAAAGTCCTAAGCGCTGCCAAACAGCTGTTAAGTGGCGGGCAGGAAGCCCTGGGAGGGGGAGGAGCAGGGATGCTGCGCTCAGGGGAGAAGGAGGGGCTGGGGGCAGGGGGAGCTTGGCTGCCAGTGGGTGCAGAGCACCCACTAATTTTTCCCTGTGGGTGCTCCAACCCCGCAGAACCCATGGAGTCGGTGCCTATGGATGTGATTGCCCCATCTCAAGATATATTGGAATTGGAAAAGGTATAGAAAAGGGCAACAAAAATTATTAGGGGTATGGAACAGCGTCCATATGAGGAGACATTAATAAGACTGGGACTTTTCAGCTTGAAAAAGGGACGACTAAGGGGCGATATGGTAGAGGTCTAAAAATCATGACTGGTGTGGAGAAAGTAAGTAAGGAAGTTTTAGAGTAGCAGCCACGTTAGTCTGTATTCGCAAAAAGAAAAGGAGTACTAGTGGCACCTTAGAGACTAACCCATTTATTTGAGCATAAGCTTTCGTGAGCTACAGCTAAGTGAGCTGTAGCTCACGAAAGCTTATGCTCAAATTGGTTAGTCTCTAAGGTGCCACTAGTACTCCTTTTCTTTTTGTAAATAAGGAAGTGTTATTTACTCCTTCTCATAACACAAGAACTAGGGTTCACCAAATGAAATTAATAGGCAGCAGGTTTAAAACAAACAAAAGAAAGTATTTCTTCATACAAACCTGTGGAACTCTTTGCCAAAGGATGTTGTGAAGCTGAAGACTGTAACAGGGTTCAAAAAAGAAATAGACAAGTTCACGGAGGAATGGCTATTAGCTAGGATGGCTATTAGCTAGGATAGACAGGGATGGTGTCCTCAGACTCTGTTTGCCAGAAACTGGGAATGGTTGACAGGAGAGGGATCACTGGATGATTACCTGTTTTGTTCATCCCCTCTGAAGCACTGGACACTGTCAGCAGACAAGATTCTGGGCTAGATGGACCACTGGTCCATTGAAAATTGTTCAGTTCTGTAATAGGAGACTTAGCATACTGCAAATACAATTCATTGTCTGATTTGAAAAAAGGATTTTCACAAAAATATTTGCCAATTTGCCTCTTTTGTCACTGTCAGCTAGTGGGCCACATAGTGAGCAGTACTTTACAGTAATTGCTCATCTGAAATCGTATGTTTTCATGTTGCCTAGAGAGTTCTTCAGATATCAAGTATGCAGACACTGATAATACTGATACTGTACTGATGATGATCTCAAAGGTGAAAAATTATATACTGTGTTTCCCCAAATCATAATACAAACTATATGTTTTTACTGGGAAAATATCCCTCTACTGCTCCAACAGTGTTAATTTTGTTATACCCTTAAAAAGTGTAAGGTGTTTTTTCAAATTTTAATCCTACCACAAATGATCTCAGCATCAGTCTGTGTGATTTAAAATTGTGTGAACTTTTATCTACGTAGTAAGCCATAATGGCTGTGATAGAGGTACTGACTTGAATTTACAAAGGAAGGAGGAAAGACCCCATTTGTGACTTGTTTGTTGTACTTTAAAGGACAGAATTGCTTGAAAGTTTCAATATGGATGGTTAAAATGAAACAGAAAATCATTTTTTTATATGCAGAGGAACATGCCACATAGACAGCTGTGCTCTACCAACCAAATCCCTCAGCACCCCAACTGAGTAGTTTTGCATGGAGCAACTTTCATAAACTCCTAGATAAAACGGGGGTAACACAGTGTGCTGATGCAGCTCTCAAGGTTTTAAAGTTTTCCAGGATCTTTTCTTCCCTTTTATCTTCCATGCCACATAGCTGAGATGATCATCTGGCCCTATAAAAATGTACTCTCCTCAGAGCTCAAGAGTCAGGTGAGAATCCCACAATTCTTAAGTTACCACATGTATTTGATCCTTTAGCAGGGGTTTTAGGCTAAGTTGTAAAGTACTTTATACCTGATCCAATGCCTGTTGAAATCAATGGGAGTTTTTCCATGACCTTCAGTGGGTATTGGATCAAGTTCTTTGAGAAGTGCAAAATATTATATTATTATTTTATTTAGCTATGAACATCAGACTGCCTCATCTGGATCCTAATATGTTTCCAGACTGCTTGGTCTAGGAGGCATTTATAAATTAAATTGTATAACTACTCTACAATAGCTGAAAAGTGATGGCCAACTGAAATATAGTGCTCTTATATCAGATGCTTTATTGTATTTAATGTAAGTAATTTTATTTAATTACTTTTAAGAACCCAATAATATGTGAAAGATTTAGATTCATTTTACAAATTGGTCATCCTTCATGGCCTGTACTCAAGTTTAAATTGGCTTCCACTGAAATTAAAGCATAATTTCCATTATATGAATTTCATTTTAAAGGCTGTTATATGTGAGTTTTATTTACATAGTGTGATATCTTATGTTACTTTTACCTATTTGCTCAGGAGGGTTGACTCCTAGGCCTTTCAAGCATTTCTAAAAGGGCGCTTGCAACTAAATCTTTTCCTTTTTTAAAAGTCCTTCTTCCCAGACAGTGTTGCCATTAGATCTCTGATTACTTTCTACTACAGCATCTGCTATTGTAAAGAAAAAATCTTTGAAATCTTTTATTATCAGATGCACCTTGTACCAAATTGGCTCTGTCTTGTTTACAGTCCTGTTCTCAGGGTAAAGTCAACATATAGTCCCAGTCTGCTCCAGAGGAACTCTCAGCACCTAATGGAGGGAAAATTCTTGTGGGAGCAGTCCAAATGATACATAAACAGTGACTTACATTGGACTTTAAAGGAAAGAAGCCAGCTGACATTAATTTGGTCCTCATAAAAGTGAGAAACTGGTATGTATGTGGGCAGGCACAGTGCATCTTAATATATGTTCCATTCTATGCATCCGATGAAGTGGGCTGTAGCCCACGAAAGCTTATGCTCTAATAAATTTGTTAGTCTCTAAGGTGCCACATGTACTCCTGTTCTTTTTAAGGATACAGACGAACACGGCTGCTACTCTGAAACCTTCTATACACAGTAGCAATGCCCCAAATCCTAATCTGTGATACCCTTCTATAGGTTGGTGGGTTAACTTGCTTGCCACTGTGTCAAAACAAAGCTCCCAACAGTGGCAGAATTTCAATCCTTTTCTTCAGGGATGTGTTTGTTGTACAAAACTAAAACAGCCCACCACAAATCAAGAGAGAGAAACCAAGTCCTACTGCCTGGCCCTTCTAAAGCCTCTTCCTTATAAGGCTGCAGCCCATACAACAGGCATCTCCAGCCAGGTCTTCCATCTAGCTAGAGTGGAGGGCCCCCTTCTAGAGCTTTTTCCCTGTCCCTGTGTCTCCAGCAAGGGCCTTCCTGCTCCCTGCAGGTCTCTCTTTTCCTAACTGAACAGCTTTCTGGCCTCTTATTTGAGGACCAGGTGACTTGCAGAGCTATCACCTGATCCCTGGCCTCAAATCCATCTCCTTGGATGCAGTTAATTTGTCATAGATGGGGCTAAACTGCTTTTAATGCACAAGTGTACACAGCTGAGCAAACCCTTTGGAAAATACAGTAACTTACTCCTCCCTTTTTATCAGCTCCTCTTTCTTCACCCTCTTTCTGGCCGGTATGCTTTCTAGAAGTAGCAAGTTATCATAAGAAATAATTAATACAAGATATCCTAACAAATCTTTCAACTTCTCTCTTTGCTGTTGTGTATGATGGGCAGACATTTATATTCCATTTA
This sequence comes from Chelonia mydas, assembly GCF_015237465.2. Classification (NCBI taxonomy): domain Eukaryota; kingdom Metazoa; phylum Chordata; order Testudines; family Cheloniidae; genus Chelonia; species Chelonia mydas. Next base: position 89,864,088 of record NC_057850.1, read on the forward strand.
TATTCTAGCACAAACCTATACAGTCCTTTCTGTTTCTGAGGCAGCTATCACCTTGGCATTTATTGGTAAGCACTAATTTCCTAAAAACTCATAACCAGCTTATTAATGATATCCTGTTCTAATTATTTAATTTTGTTACTCCTGGTTGAGCATATGTTCATATTATTGAAGAATGGATATTTCTGTGGTTAATGTGTAGGACTGGAAGTCAGTAAACCCAAGTTTTATTCCTGGCTCTGCCACAGATTTCCTGGGGGACCTTTAGCAAGTCACTTAACCTCTCTGTCCCTTGGTTTGTCCATCTGTAAAATGGGTATAATCATATCTACTTGAAAGGGTTGTTTTGTGGTTAAATTCCTTAATGTTTGGAAAGGCTTTGGGTTTCCTCAGGTGTAAGGTGCTATAGAAATACAAAGCATTGTTATTTTTATGAATACTGATTACAATTAGCCTAATCATAGTTAAGTAATTATCATCGAATACTTGCTGTGTCTAATATTCAGATTATTATTTTATACAGCTGGAGATGAAGTGAATATTTTCTAATAGGTTTAACATTACTGCTTTTTGGGGGAAATGTATCAAGGCAGGAATAGGGGTCAGTTATCAGAGCTACACATTTTACTTTTACAAGTAGCATCCCATTTCTGACTGCTGTATTTCTGGATCAGTCATACAATTGATGGAGACTCCCTGCCATTCCACCTTTAAGGAGACAGTGTAATGATTATAGTTGCTAGCAGGGAGTTAGAACAGCACTGTATGGTAATGATCCATAACACTTCATTTTACAGCTGTGTTCCTGTGTTGTTTGGACCATCACTGTAAAATATTTTGGTATCTTTTATTTTATAAGTGAGGGAACAGTGTCAGCCTGTCTACACTAGAATGATCTATCTACTTAATTATGCTGCTCTCGTCTCTGTAGTATCATATGATGAAAGACATGGCACTGCCTTTCTGACTTACTAAATTTGTACGTTAGTCACTGTCTTAGGGAGATAGTGACTGTTCCTCACCTCCCCACCCTAGTTATAATCTTTTAATTGGGTCTAATGTGGGTAAGGAAGGCTAATGACTGGGACCCTTTGGCTCCTAAATGGAAATAATAATTCCATAAACATTATGGCCTGGTTTTGTCTTATTAGCCTGGTAGCATGTACATTCAGTTATTTTTGGCACCTTCCCCTCCCCCCATCTTACTGTTACAGTATGGTGAATTGTGTAATTTTAATAAGATTAAAGATATTTGCATTTTAAGGTGTTCAGGGTATTAGCTAGTTGTGTGTCAGTTTAATCTGTCTGAGCTGGCTATAATCACCTCCCATAAAGGTTAGAGGGTTCAAGAATATTTACCTTGCAGAACTGAGAGTCTAGACATGTCTGGAGTGGTCCTTAATTTTCAAGCTTTGTCTGAGATTTATGCCAACAGAAGAATGACACATAGAAAAGGTGACAGAGGCAGTAGATACAAAGTTCTTAACAAATCATTTGTGTAAGCTGTGTGTGATAGTGTGCCTGTGTCCGTGTGTGTGTGTGTGTGTGTGTGTATAGCAAAAGGAACAATCCATGGTGAAGATTAGGGTTGCCAGGTGTTCAGTTACCTGGTCAAAAAGGGACCCTGGCAGCTCCAGTCAGCTCCGCTGACCTGGCCATTAAAAGTCCGGTTGGCTCCCAGCTGGCCGGCTCCCTAAATGGCTCCGTGTGGCTCCGAGGAAGCAACCAGCATGTCCCTCCGGCTCCTAGGCATAGGGGCGGCCATAGGGGCTCTGTGCTCTGTCACCACCCCTAGCACTTGCTCCACAGCCTGCAGGCGGGAGCAGTGCGCTGAACCCCCAAGCCTCCTAGGAACCGGAGAGACATGATGCCGCTTCCTGGGAGCCACCTGAGGTAAGCGCCACCCAGAGCCTGCACCCCTCATCCTCTCCTGCACTCGGAACCCCTCAGCCCTAGCCCAGAGTCCCCTGCTGCACCCCAAATCCCTCATCACCAGCTCCAGCCCAGAGCCCGGAGCTCTCACACTCTCCCCTCCCCCGGCATCCCAACCCCTTACCCTAGCCCCCTCCCACACTCCGAACCCCTTGACCCCTCCTGCACCCCAAATCCCTCATCATCGGCCTCTGCCCAGAGCTCACACCCCCAGCCAGAGCCTTCACCTCCTTCCGCACCCCAAACCCCTGTCCCAGCTTGGTGAAAATGAGCGAGTGAGTGAGGAGAAAATGAGCAAATGGGGGAGAGCGAGCAATAGAGGGAGGGGGAGATGGAGTGAGCAGGGAAGGGTGCAGGGCAGGGGTGTTTGGTTTTCTGCTATTCAAAAGTTGGCAACTTTAGTGAAGATCTGTACTGTGCATTACACAATTGTGATTTGTTACGGAAAAGTACCGTCAAATGACTGACCCTGAAACCTTAAACTCGAGCAAAGAACTGGACTCAGAGATCTGGGTCCTGTTCCTGACTCTGCTGCTGACTCATCATGACCCCTAGGTATGTCATTTAACAGTTCTGTGCCTCAGCTTTCCCCATCTACAAATTAGGAATGATAATACATGACTATCCCTCCTGGGTGCTGAGGCTTAAGTAATAGGTGTTTGTAAGGCGAAAGGAGCAATGGAAGTGCAAAATATTATTATAAAAGGAGAAACTAAAGGGATAAATAAAATATTCACTGAAGTTATTACTTATCTATAATACTCTACCATGTTTTCCTTTATATGTTTGGAGTGTTGTGAATACTCTTTGAATCAGCTGAAGACAGTGGAAATAATCCATGCCCCACTGCTTTGGAACAAAAGCATTTTCCCAGAGATTACTCTTCTCAAGGGGAAGAGGTCTTGAAACAGGCAGAATGTTTGTATATTGCACATATACCAAAAACTCTTCTTAGAACATCACTTCATTTAATGGGTTTTAACAGCAATGCTAGGGTCGCCCTATTCTTTTTGTGGTTTGGCATATGATGTTGTATGTATCTTACGGGCTTCTGCTGAGAATGGGCCATATCCACCCTGATTGAATTGGCCTCGTTAGCACCGACCCCCCACTCGGTAAGGCAACTCCCATCTTTTCATGTGCTGTGTATTTATACCTGCCTACTGTATTTTTTACTCCATGCATCTGATGAAGTGGGTTATAGCCCATGAAAGCTTATGCCCAAATAAATTTGTTAGTCTCTAAGGTACCGCAAGGACTCCTCATTGTAATATTATCACTTTCTTTTGGAGACCACGTATTCCCTGCCCAAGGAGCTCAAAATGTAGGTAAGGAGCAACAGTTGGCTGAAGAAAACTGGGTGGTAGAACTAAGGGCTGGTCTACACTACTGCGGTAAATCGATCTAACTTACGCAACTTCAGTTACGTGAATAACATAACTGAAGTTGAAGTAGTTAGATCCACTTACCATGGTGGCGACACTGCACTATGTCGACAGGAGAGCATCTCCCATCGACTTCTCTTACTCTTCTTGGGGAGGTGGAATATACAGATTGATGGCAGAGTGCTCTGCCATTGATTAGCGTGTCTTCACCAGACCCGCTAAATTGACATTCGCTGCATCAATTGCAGCAGTGCCAATCTACTGGTAAGTGTAGACATGCCGAAAGTAACACCAACACAGTTCCCTTTGCGGCTTTCCCAGAGGGGAAGGTGTGCAGGACATGGCCATTCACTCCTGCAAGATACTGTGAGTAAATTCACAGTGTTGCCAACTCTAATGATTTTATCATAGTTCTATTATACTTGGAGGTTTTCTTAAAGCTGCAGTTTCTGGAGTCATGTGAATACAAGAAAATCTCACCTTTAATTAAAAAATAAAAGTAAATTTCTAGTCTTCTTTATCAGAAAGAAGCTTGAAAACATGACCAGAGTAAACACTAAAGGCTTAAAAACCAGAAGGCTAAATAAGAACACATTTAAAAAAAAAAACAGAATTTTTTTTGGGGGGGGGCATGCGGTGGCTGACTTTTTTTTTTTTTTTACATTTGGAGTTGGCAAGACTGGAATTTTCAAACCCCATGGATGGTCAGTAGGACCAAAGGGCAGCAAGGATATTCCAGATAGGGTGAGTATGGAAGATGTGAGGAGGACCAATTTATTTCCTCATTTATTCAGGCAGTGTTAGCAGTAAGTTGTTTGGTTTTATATATTTAATATTGGTTTTAATGTTTTCCCTTATGCATCTATAGATAGTGTTCGTGTGTCCTTGTTTCTTTGCCTTTGTTGTTAGTGTATGCAAATTCATCCTTTGTTTTACCCTTCCCTAGTGACCTGTTACATTTAGTTATAAAGATATGTAGAAAGGAAATAATTATACTAAACTTTGATCTGCCCTTCAAATCACACTATGATTAAACCTACGCATAAGGGGAGCAGTGTGTGTTTGTTCCTCTACCTTAAGCAACAAACCTTAAAGCAGAAGTCCCCAATATGTGGGGCTTGCCCCCTTAGGGGGGCACAGAGGAACATTTGCGGGGGTGTGGCTGAGGCCCAGGCCAGCCCCCATGGGGGGGCGGGGAGGGAGCACCACCCAGCTCCAGTCCTGGCCCCAGTTGCCAGCCCCACGCCAGGGATACTCTTCCAGCTGCGGCTGGTGGCCCCACATCCGGGACACCAGCTGCCATCCCTGTTCCCGGGGCTCCGCTTCCAGATGCAGCTGGTAGCCCCATGCCTGGGGCACAAGCTGCTGGCATTGGCCCCCAGCCCAGGCTCTGCTCCTGCCCTGCCCCCAGCTATGGCCCCAACTTCAGTCCCATTACTCCTGTCTGTGTCCCCCCCTCCCAGAGCCATGGCTCCACTCCTGGCTCTGGGGGTGGGGGCAGGAGCAGACAGGGATAAAGAGGAGAGCAATGTAAAAAGTTTGGGGACCACTGCCTTAATGAGTGGAGAGGAGGTAGGATGAATTTTTGCATTACTGTCTTAGGTACCATCTTTTTACAGATGGATTCTGTGTAGAGACTTCTTTTATGGGAACCATTTAGATGTCAATACATAAGAACAACAGAGTGAATTAAAATGCTGTAAGGATTCTTCAGTTGGAATTCATAGAGTATAAGACCACTAGATCATAGAGTATAAGGCCACTGTATGTCACAGACCATTACTTTTCACCCAGTTACCCTGTACTGAAACAAAAAATCCCTTGCTTTGATGCATTTTAAACTAAAACTTAATTTAATGCAGGTTTTTGTGTAATTTACTGGTGGCTTTTTCAGACTAATACTTCACACTGACATTGCATGGTGTTGTGGCTCTTAGAGGCCCCAGTCAGTACCCCACTGTGCTAGCTGCTGTACAAACACACCAACAAAAAGACAATCCCTGCCCCAAAGAGCGTTTAAAAAAAAAAAAGCAATTTTCAAATGATTTGAAGCTGCTGGGAAAGTATATAAACAAAAATTATAACAGAAAACCAAAATATAGTTCCCCGTTCAAGGTCTGCATTGCCTAGAAGGAAATCAGCTACTTTGGGAAATGAAACTAAAAATTAAGCAGCTGTATAACTTTGTTTTTCCAACTGCTGATGGTTTTAGAAGACTGGGTTTAGGTAACATGACTACAGCATTTGCTGTACTAATCCTTCCAGTTCCTGTAATTTTACTTGAGTTGAACTTGGAGGTTGATTGCATAGAAAAACATTAGCATCAGATACTGACCAGCCTTTGAACATATGCAGTTATGTATTGGGTTTTGAGACACTACAAATACAGGTAAAAGCAAAGAATTGTCACTAGGAAGTAATCCCTTCCCTCCAATAAAAGCTTGGACTCTTTCACGAGTTTCTTTTGTTGTTTGACAGGAAAAGAAGGGCAGGGCATTTGGAATTTTTAAAAAATTGTTGCTTGTGTCTGCTCTGATCCTACTAGGCCTCACAAATTGATCAGGGTCTGGCCATGTGCCATAAATGCTTGGACTGGAGACTCCCCAGTGCTTCAGGGAGTGGTACTGCCAATTCTGTAGATGGTGCTCTTTCTGCCCCTTATATGTGGGGAAGGTCTTTCTTACTGTCGAAATCCCTAAATCCACCAACTTGTCCTCTCTTGAATCCCTCTCTAAGGGTTACCTGTGCTGTTGTAACACCGACAGACACTGGTGGTCGGGATCAAACCTGGCGCCTCTGGAGCTTAATGCATGAGCCATTACGCATGGGACAGAACACCACACCCAGAAGGTGTGTGGGTTACACTATGGTGCCTGAAAATCCTCCCATCTAAATAGTGGTTAGGCAGGTGGGGAGCTGAATGAACCAATTATTGTGCACAATGTGACAGTTTTATTCTTGCCTCATCCTCTTTTCCCCACACTAACTTTTAATTTTTACTTCAACCTGTTGGGTTTTGTCATGATCCTAGACTGTGAGATTTCTGAGACAGTCAGACTGTCTTTTTTATTCATACAGTGCCTAGCCCACTGCAGCCATGATTCTTGAATGACCCTGTAATATAAATGAATAATAATAATGAACTGATTGCCCCAGCATATTGTTAACAAGCATAGGATTTGCCATCATCCTTTGGATCAGGCATGAAAGTGAGGTCCTTGAGGATTAAAGATCCCATAGCAGTTTTTGTAAGGATTATTTAACCTTGATTTCCTGGACCCAGTTTGACCTGAGTATTTTTGTTCTTCTTACCTTAATTCTTTATTCATTTCCTTCCCTGAGCCATTGTGTTGCCCTGCTGTGTGATAACATCCGCTGTGTTCCATATCCTCTGATGAGGGACATTATAGAAATGTAAAGCATCAGCATTATTATTTATTATACAAAATGTATCTGTCATAAAATGCCTGTGAAAGATGGAAATGTTCATTTTAGTTTTCTGAATCTGCTGGGTTGGAAACTAAATGTAAATCGGGGTAATGTATATCCCTTTCTGTTGTGTTTTGCCTCTAGCAGCTTTTAAGATCACAAATGTACATTTTTAATGGCCAAATATAACGTTCACAGGGAGACATTCTGCCCCAATTGTTTCATTAGAGAATTGACTTACTAGAGACTGCTTTTAAGGAGTCATGTCTGTGGCTAACCAAGGTATTGTCCCTTAAAAATATGTATAAATAAGAAGAGCAGTTTAAAATGTTTTCTTTCTATCCAAACTGCTGAGTTTTAGTTGCAACATGAAATAAAATGAAGAGGTTATGTTACAGGGCTATGCACACATTTATTTCTTTCCTGAAACCAGTATTTTCAGTCAGTGCTATCCCAGAGGTGCATGAGAGCTTTGCTAACGGGTAACCCTGAGGCTGAATTTTAACAATTATTTTACAATGAATAACTCTGATGTACACTCTGTGTGTGTGTGTGTGTGTGCGCGCGCGTGTGTGTTTGTGTGTGTGTGTAAAATATATAGATATGATATTATTAATGGGTTACTGCCACAATTAATTAATTACCTTTGTCTCACTTTTTAAGCTGAGTATTGCTGTGTTTTTTGTATTTAAATATCCCTTGTGGCACAGATCTGAAGCAAATAGAAAACCAGCATCCGTCTTTCTCTCCTTTTTTCCATGGTCATTAATTACAGGTGGTTCCATTTTGCGTGGTATTCTGGACTGGGTGCATAGGTGATTGCTATGTTGATGCTTATACGTTAGTGCTCTGCTGTTCCTGTACGCCAGGGTCGATGCCTACCTGCTGCCTCCCTTTGGCAATACCACTGTGTTTTATGCAGCTCTACTGCATTTTCTCTTTACAGATATACTTAATGTTTTAATTTTTGAGGCTTCTTTTTATGGAGATCTCAAAGGTGGAGATCATTCAGCTGCATAAAGAAACCAGATATCATCCAGCTATAAAATTGCATTGTGTAACATAAGCTTTTGTTTTGTCTACTGTTAATTTTCTGTTCCTTTTTTTCTAAAGTTTGTCCAGCAACCTGAAATAGGTAATTTTAAGTCTGTGGTTTCTATTGGCTTCTAATTTCCCAGTGGATAAAAATATATATCACAAGCATAACCCAAAAGTGTGTGGGCACCGGTGTGGGGGGTGGTGAATTTTCCTGCTCTCGGGGCATTTGTGGGATTTGAGTGGCTGTTGTATTTATTTATAAGGAGAAAAAGGGGCAGGATTCTTCCATTCTCTGCTACCAAGTGTGCCAAGTACCATTTTAAGGACTTTACTTAAAGTCTTTGTATGTCTTTGCATGATCTAATTGGTTCCAGTTACTGCCCTAGGGTGAGAAGTAACTAGTGCAGTCAATTATTTCATACTAATGTTCACTCTGATCAATCTATTAATTATTACAAAGAGGGGGAGAAATGAAAACCTGTGTGGATAAACATTCACGATATGTCCTAAAGAGAGAGGTTAGAAAATTCAAAGGTAAGATGACATTGTTAAGGCTCCAAAGTCTAAAATTAGATACAGACTTTGTTTTGCACGCAGGCTTATAGGCATCACATTTTGTCCCTTAGGGTCGCCTGCTCCATGACTAGGGAGACTGCTGACACTTACAAGAATTCTGCTCTCTGAGAATAGGATTCTTGTGATTTGCTATGCTTTGCCTAGTCACAAGGAGGGAACAGAGGAATGGCATGACATGCAGGTTTACGTCAAGTGTAGATGTGTAAAGCTCAGCTGGGAGTGCTCAGTCGTAGCTGTAGACCAGGCTGTGTCAATTAAACCTGCTCTGAGCAGAGTTAGACAACATCGTACTTAAAACTACAGAATCCCATGAGCAGCAGGGCTTCCAATACTGTGAAGAGCAATGGAGCTGAAAAGTTAACAGTCATGGGAATTTTTTTTAAAGTTTCTTGGTGTATGTAGGCAAGGTGTGAGAGACAATACTCTACATGTTTACTATATCTATAGAGTGTTAAGTGAGATGGAGATGGGGAATTGTCAGTTATAGTGGGGATCAAAAATAGTGTCTATGATCAGGTGATCTGTGTGGATTGGACTTGACATAAAGTCTGCCTACAATGTGGATTTTACTACATCACTTATTATTCCTGACCCTGGGAGAAAGCAGAGAGATACCTGACGTGGCTTTGCGTTATGTAGCCACCCAGATTAGGAATGAACAGTAATGACAAGTGGATGCTGGGAATCACGTCCCAAGCACAGTGTGTAACAGTTCCCTGGGTGAATTGTACCCACTGCTCAGAGGTACCTGATGGGTTCTGCTTACACCAGGGGTCTCAAACTCAAATCACCAGTAGGGCCACGTGAGGACTAGTACACTGGCCCAAGGGCCACATCACTGACACCCCCTACCCCTGCTGCCCCTGGCCCTGCCCCCACTCCACCCCTTCCCCGCCCCCATTCCAACCTCTTCCCCAAATCCCCGCCCCACCCTACCTATTCTCTGCCTTCTCCCCTGAACGCACAGCTCCCTGCTCCTCCCCCCTCCCTGCTGGAAAGCGCTAGGCACTCCCAAACAGCTGTTTGGTGGCGGGAAGTGCCTGGAGGTAGGCAGAGAAGCGGGGACGCGGCACACTGGGGAGACGGGGAGGGGAGATAGGAGGCCCACAAGAAATAACTCCGGGGGGGGGGGGCGGCGAAGGAGGGGGCACAGGGAGCTTGGAGGGCCACAGGAAATAACCCCGGAGGCCATGTGTTTGAGACCTCTGGCTTACACTTTGGCAGTGTTTGTATAGCTTGTCATGCCAATAAAGCCTCATTGAGTGGAAATGAAAAAATTGTGTTAGAACGTAGTTTAGTCTTGCCTGTATGGATGGAATAAAAAACCATGTTAGAAGTTTGTTGTGTCACTGTGCTACAGTCCAGTCAGCTAACACGGTTCTGTAACTTCATTATGCGTGCTTGGGTTCTGTCCTTGCAAGAAGACCAAATGGTATTGTGACACGGACCAGGCACTATTGTTATAACTAAGGCTACGTTTCAGTCACGGGTGTTTTTAGTAAAAGTCATGGACAGGTCACGGGTAGTAAACAAAAATTCATGGCCTGTGACCTGTCCGCGACTTGTACTATATATCCCTGACTAAATCTTGGGTGCTGGGCAGGGGGGCTCGGGGTGCTGCGGGTGCTCTGGGGGTGGCCCAAGAGTGCCAGCAAGCAGCCCGTGGGTGCCAAGGGTGCTTGGGGAGGGTACGCGGCCTGGGGGTGCCAAGGGTGCTCTGGGGTGGCGGGGCCCAGGATCCCTGTGGGTGATGGGGTGAGGGGGCCAGGCGGCAGCACGCAGCCCAGGATCCGCACCAGGGCTGGGGGGGGCCTTCTGGCAGCAGCCCAGGCCCCCGCTGCTGCAGAGTGAGGGGGTGCAGCGGCCCAAGACTGCCCCAGCAGCGGCCGGTGCGGCTGGCCCAGGGGCTGCCCAAGCTGCTCAGGCAGCCCTGGAGCCAGTCTCACTGGCTGCTGCAGAAGTCATGGAGGTCCCGCAAAGTCATGGAATCCATGACCTCCGTGACAGAGTCGCAGCCTTAGCTATAACGCAGTAATCCAACATGGTAAATTTGTGATGCTGCTAGTGTTGTGCTGTTAAATCATGTCTATGCTGCTAGTTTTAAAATGGATTTGGGAATCAGGGTTGCCAAACCTCCAGGATTGTCCTGGAGTCTCCAGGAATTAAAGATTTATCTTTAATTAAAGATTATGTCATGTGATGAAACCTCCAGGAACGCATCCAGCCAAAATTGGCAACCGTATAAATCCGTCTGTTTTTAAAAGTGGTTAATGCCCTCTTTGCATCCACACTGTGAAGTCTGCAAAGCACAGTACAAAGTTGTGTTGAATCTTGCAGGGTGGAGTCTTAAACTGCAGGAACAATGTCTGAGACTGCAGGAACAATGTCTGAGAATCTCTCAGAATTCCAGAGGGGTGGGCGAATGTACAAACCAGGTTTTGACATAGTTAGGGTTTATTTTTCAGCTAATGTGGACAGAGCTGAGTAGGCCAATACCCTTGGAGAATGTAGAGTTTTGTATTCTTTATTTTGCCTCTCCCTGCCTTTCTGTTCCCTCCTTCCCCTCAGGGGAAACAATGGGTTATACAGTTTCACCTCTTAATCCTCTTTGACTGGACTTTAATTTCAGCTGAGTGCTACCTATCATATTATAGAAGGGGGAGGTGCTGAGGATAATACTACAGTAAGGGCCTTATGATTGTCTCCTGATTCATTGTGTTGTAAGGATAAGTCATCACTGTTTGCTCAAATCCCTATGAGTTTTTCTCTAAAATGAAGTGATTAACTTCTGTTGTAAACTTCCTCTTGTCTAGGGCACCCGAGCTTTATGCTGAGTTTGACAGCATTCAAGATATCCTGCCCACATAGGCTATTAGGTTCTGCTTATCCTTTGGTTCCACTGCCTGGTGAAATATGAGATAACGGGGAAAGAGCTTATCTTACATGCGTCTGAACTGACAAATATGGCAGCCCTTTCAGTAAAAAGGCTAATGCAGACGAGGCCTTTTCCCTGGATGGAATAAGAATGAGCCCCGTACTTGTCTTGTCCCATTGGCAATGGTCAGATGCATACAACGTGATTTCCATAGCATCCAGACAGCCAGAGTATCTAATAGCTACCTGTCTAGTCAATACATCAGCTTTGCTGGAGCAGAGAGCTGGAGTTTGTTATTGAGACTCATTTCTAATGCATCGGGAACAAATCTTTTTACCACCCCTCTTTATTCCAGAGGAAACATCATAAGCTGCATGAATTTATTTACTTCAATGACGAATAACTGTGTCAGTCGCCTTTTTTTCCCAAATAAGATATTTCTCTAAAATTTCTTTAGGATTTAATTTGCATAGCTTTAGGCAGGAGAGGAGGGAAAGGGGGAGAGAGTTGAATTTGTTAATTTTTTGAATGTTACTGTTAGGCTAGCTTTAATTTTTGTCTCTGGATTGAAATGTGAGATAAGGCGATCCAGCTATGTTCCCATCTAGGGCCTGGCAGGGCTGAGTGTGTGTGTATATGAGGGGTGGGCAGAGCCCCAGGGGATGGAGAAGTAGCTGGATCCCCATTGGACCAGGCTGGATCCCCCTGTCCCATGCACTGGGAAAACGGGGCCTCTTCAGGGCAGGACTGGGTCTGGCTCCAAGTATTGGGGACTGTCCCCATGGTTGGGGAGTGGGAGCAGGGGGCTGGGCACTGGGATGCCATTTCTTCTGGCACCCTACTCTAAGGTGTTAACCCTTTCCCTGCCAGCACCATTGTCCTTGTCTGGGTCAGACCCCTCGGAAATGCAAGAAACCTCCTGTGGGAAGTGGCTGAACCAGAAGGAACTATTTAGTAAACCAGATGGTTTTTGCCCTAAAGTTATGTACTGGGTCATGACAGACCATCAAGGTTTACAAATTGATCCCAAGACCACAAAGGTTGAGAACCATTGGACTAGATGACCTTCAAAGTCTCTTCCAGTCCTATATTTCTATTATTCTATTGTTTTTGTGCACACTTGTGCACACACACACACACACACACACACACACACACTGTGGCAAGAGGGTATTTTTCATTTTTCCTCAACTCTAGAAACAAGCTGCAGAGGTTTTGCTCAAACTCTCCAGACTGAGAAGAGATGAAACATGGGAAATTTCATCCTCAAAGATTGAATGTTTCAGAAAGATAGGAGTGTGTGAAAATGGGATTGTTATGGAACCTGTTATTGTGACCCTAATCGGATAGCTACCCTAACACTTGAAACAATTTCCTGCAAGCAAGGAATCTTTCCTCTCCTCCTTCAAATCCCTTTCTGAAACCCATTTCTTTCATGAAGACTTTCTAGGTTTATTCTCCCAAATGATATATCATTGCTTTGATATCTACAGATGAAAAGGCTTGTGGAAGCCCTATTATCATTGCTATCTGAATTAGACTCTGAATTCGTCATTCCTTCTCTTAGTTTTGGTAAAAAATCATGTTCACTTAAAGCATTCGCCAAATATTAAACTTCATCAACAGCAGGCCTATGTGACAGGTGCATTTAAAGAGATTTATGATCACTTTCACCATTTGGCAGGCAATTGCTTTTTATTATTTTCAGATTTTTATTTAAAAATAGATTCATGTCACCTGGCAGCGGCTGGGCTGGCTTACTCCATGAGTAAAGTCCACCACCCAGTGGCAGAACTTGCTGTGTGTGTACATTATAAAGCAGAGGCAAGACAGGTTTCTACTGATGCAAAGGCAACCCCTTTTACCAGGAAGCATGCCCTCTTCTAATCCTACCTCATCTGGAAGTCACTCTTGGGTACATCTCATTTATGCACAATGAATACAGTGTTTACTTAAAGGAGCTCTCTTTTATTAGGTGTTTGGGCAGGCTAGAGTGTATTATCATCAGCCCTCTGTTTAAGAGAAGTGCCTATAAGACTATGACAAGTCCACCAGTAAACGGGGGAGTGTGGGTCCTGTCTATCAGTTTCAGATTTATTTTTAAAATCCATTAAGTTACTAGCCCATATGTTGTGAAGAAAAGCTTCAAAATGTGAAACAAATGTAAGGAAAATGCTTTTCTGGATCTGAGTTTGCAGGCCGCCTGAAATGGAGAACAGTGAACTTCATCAGGCTTGGTTTCAATGCGCAGGCTAAGCAGTCAGGCTGTGTGCATAGGAGTTCCTCCAAAGCTGGAGACAAGAATCCTCACTACTACACAGCAGTAGCTACCACTCCAACTTCAGTGATGCTCTGGCTATTTCAGCTTTGGTGCTCTACAATGCTTGCCTACCATGGGATCCACCGAACCCACATTAAATCTCCACTGTGCCCTGGGCCAGTCTGATTCACATTCATACACTCCTCCCTGCATGGGCTCCCTAAATTCCCTTCACAATGCAAGGCAGGGCTGGGCAAAGTTTTTGCTCTGGGCTGGGACCGAGGGGTTCAGAGGGCGGGACAGGGATCAGGGCTGGGGCAGGGGGTTGGGGCCTGTGTGTGTGTGTGGTGGCTTAGGGGTGCAGGCTCCATGCGGCACTTACTTCAAGTGGCACCCGGAAACAGCAGCATGTTCCCCACCCGGCTCCTATGCGGAGGCGTGGCCAGGCGTCTCTGCGCGCTGCCCTGTCCGCAGGTGCCACCCCTGCAGCTCCCATTGACCGTGGTTCCCAGCCAACGGGAGCTGCAGGGACCTCTCTTGGGGCAGGGGCCCCCCTGGCTGCCCCTACGCATAGGAGCTGGAGGAGGGACATGCCGCTTCTTCCGGGAGTCGTGTGGACCGACCCCTCACCCTGCTCCCCGGCTGGAGCTCCGGAGCAGGGGAAGCCCCAGACCCCACTCTGCAGTGGGAGCTCGAGGGCTGGATTTAAATGGCTGCCAGGCCAGATCCGGTCTGCGGGCCATACTTTGCTCACCCCTGAAGCAAGGAAACCCCCGTGGCTGATTAATAAGCGGATAGTCCATGGCTACAGAAGTAGGACTAAGATTTACCCCTAAAAGACAGATAAACTGTCTCCGTTCATCTCAATGGGTTTGACTCTGAAGCTTCTCTGTGTGTCCCATTGTCTGAATTCATTTTACCACTAAATATTGGTACATGTCTGGAATGGTCAAGCAGTTTCACCCATCCATCTCTCACCCCTTCTGTACAAATGCACCAGGATTTGGTGACCAGTACAATAATTCTAGCTACTGACGTACTGTATGTATAATTTGTGAAGGGACGATTGCATAGGGGGGAGTGGCTAGAGTTAATTGTGTGTGTACTCTGCTGTACTATTGAAAAATAGTTTTTTCACTCTGGTGGCTGTGATCTGCTCTATTTTATGTAAATTAGGTGTGGCCCTCAAGGTTGCTAGGATGGTTCGCCATTGAGCAATATTTGGTCATCCCTCCCCTAGAAGCTAAGCCAGTTTTGACATGCTGCTTTAATGTTTTCTGGCTGCAATATAGAAAGACTTAGAAATCTTTTGTTGTCATCACACATAGCAGTGAAGCATTCTCTCTCTCTCAGACACACATTATTAAATTTGTTGTACATAGACTGCGATCTCATTTCTCCTTTGCGGTAAGAACCGACAAGTCAGTGATGGCTCGGTGCTGTATGTCCTATCTGTTCTTGTTGTATTTGTGTGTATCAGGAAGTGCTGGTTTTGGCATGTTTTGCACTTGGCACACAGAGTGGTGAAACTTCAGATTTGTATTCGTGATAAAGTTCAGGAAAGAAAAAATTGTGGCAGGTGTTTCCTAGTTTCTTAGCTGCACTGAAAAATTTAAATATGATATGGCATGCTATGAATGAGTCAGTTTAAACAGCACACAAATTAACATTCCAATAAGACTGAAAAATATCAACTATCTTGTTAACTGTAGAAATCACATGGTCCAAATATTATATTGCCAAACTATGTTTTCTGCCTTACAAAAGCAAGTGATGAATCTTATGAGTTTATACTAGCTTTATACAAGATGAAAAGGTAGCGTCCTATGCATTATTATGTAACCTAGCAGCTCCTGCAAAGTAGGAGTCGTTTCCATGGTTATTATTCTTAAGGGGAAAATCTCATATATTCTGTATGGGGAAGAGTTTCAAAGGGCAGTTGGGTGCCCAGCTCCCAGTGAAAGCCAAAGGTTTGACTGGGTCCTTTCAAAATCCTGGCCTAAATCTATTTTGTTTGAAAGCTTTCTCCCTTTTCCACCCCATTTAGTGAAAATGTTGCTTGAATTTCCACTGGTGGTATGCTGAAGGCGGACAGCACAAGTGGAGTAAAGTTCATTTGTAGAACTTTGATCTGACCCTGTTGATACTGCGCCTCTGCTTAATAAAGGTTAATAAAGACATCCTTTTGTGTACCCTTCTGCCATACTGACAATTTAAATTAGAAACAAGAATCTAGCTTTGCTTCTGGAATCTGATCAGTGAAATGCATGACAGCTTTGCTTATGTAAGACTGTAGGAAAAGGATCTCCATTTTCACATGTTCCTCAAGCCTCATCCCTTTCATCAGCTTTACTCTTAGGTAAGAGGGACCGCATGGTACTATTTAGAAGCTCATGTAGCAGAAAGGTAGCAGCAAAGCCTTGTGAGGCACTTCTCCCTGCTCCAAGAGGTGAGCATGCTACCTCTGTTGTGCTCTCAGTTCAGGCCTAGGAAAGAAAGTCTAGCTCCTGAAACCAGACTTGCAGTGTTGCCAACGCTCATGATTTTATTGTGAGCCTGGTGATATTTTGTGTTTTTCTTAAAGCATCAGCTGTTGGAATAAAGAGACTGCTTGAGTATCTGAGCTGAAAAATGTGACTCAATTGCACCCTAAAGGCTCAGAAACCAGAAGGCAAATAAAAAGAACCTGATATTTGGGTTTTTTTAAGCTAAGCTTAAGATTTCGGGGGGCCTGACTTGTGATTTTTTATGCTCGGGGGTGGCAATACTGTTAACGCTGGCCTGTTCCATGGTAATGTGGATTCTAACAATGACAAAGGCTATCATCAGGTCGAATATCTCATCCTGATCTCAATGGGATACTTGGTTGGAGTGCGACTGAGATGAATCCATTGTCTGTACTAGTTCAATTTTCCTAAACAGAGACCACCATTCAGGCCTGTACTCTCTGCTGTTTTATATTTGTTTGTGAGTGGACAATACTGTGTGTGCGATTTTATATATAAACAGTAATTCTTTTATTCAGGGCTGCACAAGCAAAAGACAATGTGCTTTATCTGCTTACTTTGAAAGTACAAGATAAGAAAGGGCCTTATTTTGCTAAATAGCTCTACAGAATTTAGTGATGGCAGTCATTACTAGGGAGCAACATGTTATATTTATGGTAGTGGGACAAAAATGTGGATGTTTACAGGGACTGGTGAGTTTCCCGGTACTTTCCAGTGGTGGCTCATAGGCTTTTGCACCCACTTGCAGCAGTAACTTTGGAGTAACCTGGTCTGTCATGAGGTCGCCGTAAAAATGGCCCTATTGCATGCATGCTGTTGTGAGGCAGATGTGGAATTCATGTGAATCAGCACTCTCCCACCAGACAGACAGAAACAGAGTCCACAACTTTTAGGAAACAAATATCCCATTCATTAGCTCAGCTCCTTTTGGATAAATCATTACTACTGTAAACCATCCATTATAACAAGGGAAAGAAATTTCACAATGTAAATAAAACAAATTACTGTGGCAGAGCAGTTTGTGTTTCATTGTAATGTCTAATGGCATATTTCTCATAAATAGATTTTCCCCCAGTCAGACCCATCACATCTATGATACATGTGGGCTCCATTAACCTGCACACACCAGAGGTATTCCTAGACTTATTTCCTCCCCAGCAGTGCAATGCGGTTCTGCTGTATCGGGTGGTTACCTAGGGTTAGTCCACTTTTTGTGCATGTATCCAGACAGTTTGTATGCAAGTGTTGCCAGAGAAACAACAGTAGAATCACAGACTAAGGGCCTGGAATATCACTCATTGATCCAGTCTGTCATACCACTTATGGATCCAGTCATCAGTATGAATGCAATTCCTTTTATACCTCTTTAAGTATTAAAAATAGCTGAGGATGGGATTCGTGGATTTTGAAAAAATCTGATTCTACTACCATTGATCAGACTGTGCATTTGTATTGATTTCCCCCCTTCTCCCTTTTGGACAGCATTTTCCCCATGCTCCTGCTTTTAGCTTTCAAGAGTGGGCCTGAGAAAATACTCTTTATGACTTTACTAGATGCAAGCAGTACTCCCGCTTAGCTATTCTTGTCTCCGTGTGTGTGTGGCCCTCCTGTGTGGACCTCCATGCATGCATAGCGGGCTGAGGGTTGCTGTACAGATCTGAGGAAAATGCTGACCCCAGCCTTTGGATTGTGGTATGCTCACCTGTCATTGAGAAATGAGCAGATTGAACTCTTCTAATGAATCTTTAACAGCCAGGCTTGGTCTGTTATGACTCTGATGCTTAAGTACAGTCATAAACATATGCTATATTTGTCCTGCAGGAATCTTCAAAGTGTTTTTGAAGCAAATGGCTTCTATAGTAGTTATTTGCTGTCTGAAGTCTACTGCCACCTTTTAAACTTAAATACACTTTGTTTTCAGATGCTCAGTGTGATGGGCTGGACCCCCTGGGATGTCACCTGGTGTGCTGGGACACCGCTGAGTCAGACTATTCTGCCAGCCTGGGCCCCCTTTTACCTGGTCTTGCTGGGCTAGGCTCCCCTGCCTATTCCAGCCAAGCACACAGGCAGGGCCACACCCAGCTCTCAGAGAGACAGAGAGCCGCTCTGAGAAGGCTCAGCTTCAGGGGCTTGCCACAGCACCCAGCTGTTCACCCCCTCCCCTTGGAGTACAAACCCAAACTTATATGAAATTCGCCTCTTCCCTCAATGTGGAGGAGGGTGTACACAGCTGCTCGCCCCACGGCACCCCACTTAGAAATCACATAAACTGGGTTATATTGTAAACCAGAAATACATTTGTTAACTATAAGAGGTTTTATTTTATTTTAAGTAGTTAAGGAGGTAGCAGACAGAACAAGACAGATTATTAAGAAAATAAAACAGAGCATGGAAATTAAACTTAATACACTAAAGAAACTGGTTACATGTGAGTTCTCTCCGTAAATGTGGTTCTGATAATCTTCTTCACAGGCCAGATGTCCTTCCAGGTTGGGCCCAGTTCTTTCCCGCAGTTCAGTCTTAGTTGTTCCAGCAGTCATCTTGGGTGGGGTAGCAGGGGAGAACTGACGACCAGGATTACCTCACTCCCCACCCTTAAATGTGATTTGCATAAGGCGGGAGTCCTTCTTTTCCTAGTTTGACCCTCCTTCCCTTACAGTGGAAAGTTACAAGAAGTCCCAGGTAATGTTTTAGTATCAGGTGTCAAGACCACCTGACTCTGTAGGGCCCTTGTAGCCATTTTTCATGGCTGACCCACAGGAAGACTACGATCTTTTACAGTCCATTGTCCTTGCTGATGGGCCATCTGCCCTGTCTGGCTTTTCCATTGTTGTACCTGAAGTGTTGGCAGGGGGTGTCACCCAAAGTAACATAGCTGAAATACAGATACATAGTCAATATTCCTCATTTCAGATACAGAAATGATACATGCATACAAATAGGATAATCACATTCAGTAAATCATAACCTTTCCAATGATATCTCACATGAGCCATCTTGCATAAAGTATATCTCAGTTATGTCATATTCATATCATAAGCATATTTTCATAAAGAATATGAAATGACACATCACACTTAGCTTGTAACATAGAAGACCTGGCAAATCAGTAACTCCTCCTCTTTTCTCATTTAGCTATCTTATGTGCTTGCCTCCCAGGATTTTTTGACCAGTCTAAAATGACTTCGGAGAAGAAATTTTAAAAATGCTATTTCACTGCAGCTTTCTCATCCCTTTCCCTCTCCATTCCAAGATCACATGCTTAACTTGCGTATACAATGAATCATGAGATGGAAGTACTGATCTGGGCCCCAACCAAGCCTTCAAGGCACTAAAGAGCTTGAAGTTCTGGGAGTCATGAGCACAATCCTTGAGAATAAAATTCTAGGATGATCTATAATTGCTAGGATGATCCCATCACCTGCTTCTGAAGCTTTAGTACATGCTAATTATCAGCAGTCTGAAAGCTTAGTTATTCTGTTTTGGGGCTACTAGGGATTTTTGCAGATTTTAGGCTTGGGTTTGTTGTGAATTAGTCAAGACTTGAAGTTAGAAAGACTGATTTCCCTTTATAGAATTGAGGAAAGGGTGGAGGAATCTTTTGCACTTTACATATAATCACACTGACTGACATACAGTAGTCAATCATATGCAGTCCTATGGTCTAAATAAGATAACTGAATTCCATACATTTTTAAAAACAGCCGTTCCCTTTTTACCAGTTTAAAGTTTTCCTTGGAGAGAGAAAATATGATAAATTCATTGGAGAATCAGGAGTTTTGGATTCTATTTCCAGCTCTGCTGTTGTCTTGCTGTGTGACTTATAGCAAATCACTTAATTTCTCTGTGTCTGTTTTTCCTTTCTGTGGGGAATATAATACAGTATTGAATTCACAGGTTTATTATGAGAACTATAGGCTATGTCTTCACTGCAAAACAAAAGTATGTTTTAACCCTGAGCTAGCAAACTCAAGTTAGTTAGCTTGATGTAAAAGCCTAGTAGCGACAAGATGCAGTTAGTGTTTACCTCAGCGTAACTAATTGAAGTCAACACTGCATCTGCGGTTTACCTTGACTAGCTGCAGTAAAAACCACCTGTGTGCCCTGTCTGCACTAGGAATTTACACTGAGTTAGATATCTCAGTTCAAAATACTCCTCTTTTAGCAGTGAAGACATAGCCAAAGTTTGGCTTTTCCTCTCTGAGCTATTCTGAAACAGACAAGGGGAAGTTCTCTGAGCCATTTTGCCTCCACTGGACAGGACGGTTCAGGTGGATCTGTGAGGGTAGTGTGTTCAGTAGGGCTGTCTCCACAGTTGGCATTTTCTTACAGTCTCCAGCCGCTGTGGTACCACCCGCACTGTCCCACTGGTGCTAACAGTAATGGAAGCACTACTGTAGGCAAGTCGCAGGAATTTTTATCACCTGTGTCAATGAATGCTGTTCAGAGCAGATCGAGATGATTAAAACACTGGCAGCCTGTGTATATACTTAGCTCTTCTGCAGTCAGACCCACTGGTGGTAGTGCAGCAGTGGGAGATTTACAAGAAATACTAGTAAAGCTGAGGCCTCCTAGTTCTTGTTGCTACTGTACAATGGGGCAGTGTACACGATGTAAGCCTCTGCTTCCAGTTACCAGCCAGCACTGGTAGATAGGCGGAGCCCTGAAATCTGGCCACATCCCCAAGCCTTAATACCCAGAACTGATAATATTGGTATACCATATAATTTCAGTAAGAAAACTATCTCCTCCTACTAATATTTTCAATCTCTGATTTTAATCCTGGTTTCACACCTTCATGTGTGTTGCAATGTTAAAAAACCTAGTTTAGCATGTAAGCGTGTTCTATGTAAAGATTCTCAAAGAAGGTCTGTGCATTGTCCAGCTCTGTGAAACCTTTCAATTAATGTTGTTTGATAATGTTTGATAAAATATTTTGATAACGTGTTAATTTGCGATCAGTTTCTCACCATTGTCTCTCTCTGGCTGCCAGATAGTTTGCTCGCAATGCGGGATGATGCAAGTGAATAAAGTACCTGGCATGAGACTCACTGAAGTCCCAAAGGGTCTTCTTTTAGTGAAGCAGTGAATATTCCGTTTTGTGTGTAAAATAATGTTAATGGCTTATTTAGCAACATGTATTTCAAACGCCTGGCTTTTAGTTTTCTTTTGAGGGAGGATTCTTGCATATGCAGACATTCTAGCACCCGCTACTAATTCTGTCTACCTCTCTCTATTCACTCTCGTCTAAGTTATTTCCATGGAAGGATAATATATTATGTGATCTCTCAGGTTTTTAATGTATCTCTTGATTCATCTCTTATAGTTACTTCTTGAATGGGCTGTAGAAAAACTTACGGCTGAATCCATCCCTTACTGGCTGGAGCCACTCTGGGAGTGGTGGGAATTTGGGGGAAGGTTGAGCAGTGCCATTGTGTTCCTGTGAACTGAACTATTAAGTTCACAAACCAAATCATAGAAGATCAGCACAACTCTGTCATGACTTGCATAGCACAGCATTGCATTTATTGTCAGGACAAGTGTCTGAAGAACACAATTTTTTCCTTTTCATTCTTTATTATTATTATTACTATTGTTCTTTCTTGAGTTCAGTCTGGCCTTTCCTGATAATTATACATCCTGCTTCTACAACTGATGATTAGATTAGCTAATCAAACAGGCAAAAAGCAGTGAAATATGATCAAAATAAAGGGCGGAAGGAGTTGTGCTATTTTCAGTACAGATGATTTGGTTCTTGAGGTTTTAATGGAATTAAATGGAGGATTGAATTAGCCAATGATTGAATTTAGTGGAAGTCACTGTATACCGGTGTTTAACATAACAGATCCCTGCACAGAATTTTGATTCTCAACCACCCCTTTAGGGATGTTTTCATAGTCTGAATAGCCCTGGGCAAATTATCACAATCAAACTTACAGCAGCTTTTTCATGCACACAGTTTCTCATTCCATGTGCATCTATACTAGGAAATTCCTTACCTATTTTTCAGCAATGGCATGGCTGCACCATTGTTACCAGAAGTGCAAGCTCTAGTGTGGACAGAGTGCAGGTATTTTTCCACCAAATCATCTAATCCTGCTTACGTGACAGTGGTAAAATGCCTGTGCCCAGCCTGAGCTAGCATTAGTAGAACTACAGAGGTGCAAGTTCAATAGTAAATATCCCCAAAATTGACAGTGTATACACAGCTAGGGACACTCTTGAGCCAGGCAGATATGAAATGTGGGTTGGTTTTACAGTGTCATGCCCCAGTTTGACTACTTGATTACAGGAAAACAAACCACCACCTGTATGGTCTGCACATGGGCCATGTGGGCTTTGTGACTGTGGATCAAGCACACCTTTGTTTATCTAGGAAACATGGTTTGGAGGCAGCTCTTTAATTGAGGCTTGAAATGAGTAATGTTTTTTTAAATCAAAAATCAATTTTCACAGTTTTTCCTAGAAATGTAGACCAAAGAACAGCTTTAGTGGCAAGTTAATTTAGATGTCTGTGCACTCTCTCTCTCCTGCTTTAAATTCCTCCTTCAAACTCACTTCTTCAGGCTTCTGTCACTAATATCACACTCGTGCTATCTGTTCACTTTCCCCTAATCACATTGAAACAAAAATAAAATAAATATTAAAAAGCAAGACATACAAGTGCCGCAAGTCTGAATACCTTATAAATGAGAAGAGCAGTTTTTCCTTTCCCCATAATATGGGGATTTCTCTGTATCTTATGTGTGAACTCCAGGGCCAGATTTACCAGAGTTGGTGCACGGAAGTGGGAATCCACCACAGAGAAGGGCGGATCGAGTTGCCTGTTAGAAAGGGAAGTTTAGGTGATTACCGGGACTTTAGATGACTCGCAACCAGAGGCTACCATGTACCCTTCTCAGTCAGTTCTGCCAGCCTCCTGAGATGAACCAATCTCCTATAGCTCACTTTAGATGGACATGTTTCTTGCCGTCTCCAACACACAAGCTTACCTCCCCTGGTTGGAGATCCTACAGCGTGGGTCTTCCACCAGGCTGTACATCACAGAAAGATGGCATAGGCCATGGAGTGAATTTGTCCACTTGTCTTTTTAATGGACTGTAAATCACAGTGAACACTTATGGTGCTATGTAAATAATAATACTTTCATTGTGCCGGTCTAATTTGGCTTTCTGTGCTCAAGTGTGTGTTAGATATTTCACAGCACAAATGAGGTAAAGTTCACCCCAGTGCAGAGGCTTATCATGAGTCTTATGCACTATGTACTTTTTCTACTTAAGCCCTCAACATAGGGGTGAATTTCCACCATGGTGAATAACACCATTTTATACCAACTTTTGCACTTTAGCAAATACTGTTTACTTTTTACAAGCTTTATTAAATTTTACAAAGCATAAAAATAAGAACAGATTAGAGAGGTGTCAAGACATGAGCCACAATAAACCATGTCCCCACAGGACCTAAGTAAAGAGACTAAGAATTGGTAGCAAATATCAAGTAAGCTATTTGCCTGTAGGATTCCAAATGTTGAGAAATGAAACTGTTTTGTTATACTTGAGTATAATATCACTCATGTTTGTAAATGAAGAAGACAGTTTCCAATCTTGTGGGTTCCATGAGGGATTTTTGCATAGGCAACGCGAGTCTTTCGTTTGGGAATGCTACTTCCAGGAGCGCTAAACGCTCCCCAGAAGTGTGGGGAGGACGGGGGGGCATCGGCACCCAGACTGTGGCCCTGCCCCCTGCTCCACCCCTCCCCCTGATGCCCCACCCCTACTCCCCTCTTCCCCTGAGGCCCCACCCACCACTCCCTCCTCTCCACATCCTACCCCCTGTCACTTGCCCTTAAGGGGAGGGGCGGAGTGGGGGTGAGGCCATGATCTGGGCAGCTGTGGCCCCCTCACTTCTAAAGAGCTTCTGGCACTCCTGCTCCCAGGCAAAGGCAGCAGGCCAGTGCACCTCTAAAGGGAGGTGATCTGCATTTGGCATTTGCCCCCTGTATCGCCAGCCTTCTTTATTTAGGGGAGGCTTACCCTCCCCAGGCCTCTTACATGCACAGCTCTTGGATTTTTTTAAGGTATGACTGAGTGGAGAGATAGATCAGTCAACACTTTCTTTACAACCTCAGTGACATCATACTGGGTTAATTAGGTTTTGCGTTTGTCATTTAACATACTAGACTTATAATGGTTCTTTGAGGAACATTGTGATTCAATATGCTAAAGCCTACTTGATAGGGTTGCCAACTGTCTACTTACACAAACCCAAACACCCTTACCTCACGCCCTGCCCTGAGGCCCCATCCTTTCTCTGAGGCCCCACCCCACTCACTCTATCTTCCCTCCCTCCATTGCTCACTCTCCCCAACCCTCACTCTCTTTCAATGGGCTGGGGCATGGGGTTGGGGTGCAGGCTCTGGGCTGGGGCCAAGAGGTTCGGAGTGTGGGAGGGTGCTCTGGGCTGAGCCTGGAGCAGGGGTTTGGGGTGCAGAAGGAGGTGCAGGGTGCAAGCTCTGAGAGGGATTTTGGATGCTGGAGGGGCCTCCAGGCTGGGGCAGGAGGTTGGAGTGCAGGAGGGGTGAGGGGTGTGGGTTTTGGCTAGGTGGTGCTTACCTCGGGCGGCTCCCGGGTGGCGGTGCTGCGGGACTAAGGCAGGCTCCCTGCTTGCCTTGGCCCCGCGCAGCTCCCAGAAGTGGCCGGCATATCCCTGCGGCCCCGGGGGAGGGGTCAAGGGGCTCCGCGTGCTGCCCATGCCTGCTGGCATGGCCCCCGCAGCTCCCACTGGCTGCAGTTCCCAGCCAATGGGAGCCGTGGAGTTGATGATCGGGGCACGGGCTGCGCATGGAGACCCCTGCCCACCCCAGGGCCACAGGGATGTGCCAGCTGCTTCCGGGATCAGTGCGGGGCCAGGGCAGGTAGGGAGCCTGCCTTAGCCCTGCTGCACTGCTGGACTTTTAGCAACCTAAAATCTCCTGGTTTGGCTTCAGTAGCCTCTGGAAGATAAAGCCCAATTCCAGGAGACTCCCAGCAAAACTGGGAGGGTTGGCAACCCTACTACTTGAGGGCACTTTCACCGGAACACATGTTCTAGTTATACAGCTCACTACAGACTCTTCTTTCAAATAAAGGGAATGGTAGGACATAGTATGTCCACCAAGCCTCTCTTACAAAATGTCTATTGCTAGCTAATCAGTTGTTTGTTGCCCCTAATGGCTCAGAACACAGAAACACTTACTTCAAGATTCTTTAATATATAGGTCATTAACACAATATTATTCTGAGGAACTTCTTGAAGATCTGGTTACACCACTTATGGATACAATATGCTATAACGGTTTGTCATGTGGGTGGTGCGTGCACATGCACAATAACATTTAATTAAAATAATGTTTTTGGGGGGAGTACAATATTTAATGCATAGATGAAACTGACATATCAGGCTTTCTGCACACCTAATTGTCACCATGACAAAAGCCGTTATTCTGTACTGGAAGAGAAACCCTTCAAACATGAGACACAAACATTCAAAGCAGTTTCTTCAGTTGTAGGAGAGCAAAGGGAGGAAGCATTTGAAACTGCCAAATAATTTTATTTCCCACTTATTTTTTTAAACCAAGTTTCTCTGAAATCAACTTTGTCATTTTAAAATTTAAGTCCAGAGATGATATTTTGTGTGGCAAGTTTCAACGCAGAGAAATTTTTTATAGCTGAATTGTAAATCCCGGGACAGGAATTCATAATGGCAATGCTGATTGACCTTAATAGTAGCTGTTAACAGGCACAGATGACCCACAAAAGGAAAGACCACACAACAAAACCATGCAACAAGCATATATAAAATGTATAGGTCAATCTATAGAATTAATTCTTTAAAGCCAGTGATAAGACTCTGAACTTTAAGTTGACCTGTGCTATATTACTTCCCTCTATTACTACTGCTGTAGCTCATTACTGTTAGCAATGCTGCAGTTGATAATATTCAAGTTGGACAGCAGTTCATGAGTATATGTTTTAAAACCTATTCTAACGTTCCATTAACCTCTCAGGAGACTATTTTATATGATCCATTACCATTATGCCCTCTCCCGCCCCCCAAATGCGGTGTTTGGGGTGTGGATGTATATATAGTCTAAGCAAGATGAATCCTTGGCATTCTTAAAGTAATAAATCACAAATTCACATTCTGCAATGCATAACCAACCCACAACTATTTTACTTAAGTTGTGTGTGTGTTCAGGTGCATTGCTGGATCAGGGCCATAGGGCTGGCAGTATTGAATATCAGCACTTACAAAAAAATATAGTGCTAACAAACTACAAATCCAGGCAATCAGAGAGGCATTATGGTCAGGAGACCTGTT
This sequence comes from Chelonia mydas, assembly GCF_015237465.2. Classification (NCBI taxonomy): domain Eukaryota; kingdom Metazoa; phylum Chordata; order Testudines; family Cheloniidae; genus Chelonia; species Chelonia mydas. The sequence continues at coordinate 89,890,446 of NC_057850.1, forward strand.
CTGTTCCTACTGGATAGGAGACCTGTTCTATTCTCAGTCCCACTGACCTTCTGTGTGACTTTGAGCAAGTCGCTTCATTTCTCTGTGCCTGTTTCCCCTCGCACTCTTGTCTGTCTTGTCTGTTTGGATTGTGAGATGGTCAGGCAGGGATAGTCTCATGCTTATGTGTTTGAACAGTGTCTAGCAGGATGGAGAACCAGTCTCGGTGCATCGATCTGGTCAGTATTGCAAGAGAAATAAATAGTATTACTAATGGGAGGAAGGAGGACTGACCAAACTGGCTATGCAGACATATTTAGGGGCTCTGTAAGCATTTTTAAAAATAATGAGCTGAAAAGCTACTGGAGGACAATCATATGCCAGCCTATATATCTGCCAGGGGTGAAACACTGTTACTAAATATTAACTATAGGTGTTCACATACAAACAGTACTGAGAACAAGCCATGCCAGTAACTTGTTAAAAATGGAATGTGTATAGAAACTACTATTCTTCCCTCTCTCCCACTCCTTTAAATTTGGAAAGCGGATGAGTACATTTAATTTACAAAGGTCAGATCCAGTATGGCTACTCCGGTATTCAAAACTAAAAATGGAAAATAACTTTTTATTTTAGCTACAAAACAATTCTCATGATGGTTGTCCTTTGGCAATATTACACCAGGATATTTCCCTATTTTTTTGTAAGCCATAATTACACTATGACTCTCCCTACAACATAACATAACAAGATTGCAGCTAGTTTCTAAAGGTGTCTTCTATGTGGCTCTGTACCTGTCAGCCCTGGAAAAGCATGGGATAAATACGTTTGGTGATAAATGTTTTCATTGATACCTTTTAAGTCTATTGGAATGAGCTGGACAGTCTGGATGGATAAAGAGGAAAAATAGCAAATATATTGCTTAAATGAGTGTATTCTTTTTTCAACAGCTGGCATGTATAAATTTAGAACCACTCAGAATATACAAGGGAAAAGTGTTGATAAATCAGAAATAATAAAATGTCTGAATAGAATGTAATAAGTATCATACCCAATGTCAATTAAAACAATTTTTGTTAACATTATTTCACTTGAGAAGGTTCAGAGAAAAGAACTGTATTGTTCACAGAGTGTGATTTGGAGGGAAGATTAGCAGTACGGTGCTTTTATCTCCATCCAGGCTTTGACTATGCTTATGTTAGTAGCATACAGTAGAAAACTCTGTGTGTGTGTGTGTGAGAGAGAGAGAGAGGGAGCGCGTGTTTCTAGTGTGCTTATGACATCCTCAGTTTCCAATGCGGAGCTTAGTTAAAAGAGCATGTGTTAGCAACTCCCAATAGTTGGAGACCTCTGGCAAAGAGTGAGACAGAGGGAGGGAGCATTAGCAGTCTTGACTAAAGTAGTGAGTGCAGTGTTCTGGGCATGGAATGACGCATGTATTGTGTTGGATCAGAAATGCGGAAGAATTAGAAGCCTCTAAGTGTCAACTAGTCTTGGTTTAAAGAGCAAAGCAGCATAGCTACGAAGCTGTTATCTGTGTGGTGCTGGTAAGATATACAACCTTCTTTGACTTCTCTCTCTCGCTCGCTCATTTTCTTCCCTTCCTCCCTCCCATTTTCCTCCCCTCAAGGCGTACATAGCACAAGGCTTTTGACAGGGATCAAGGGGGAAACAATTTGGTTGGCCTTTACAGATTTTCTTTTTCTTTAATTTTTTTTAAAATCCTTTTTTGTTTTATGTTTAGTCTGAAGCAAAAAGATTGTACTAGTCAGAGTTGAAATGCTAGCTCTTTTCTTGTCTCTGTCTGTGTGTGTGTGTGTGTGTGTGAATACACACGCAGTCTATGTATGTACATTTTTGAGTAAACAAGAGTAAAAGTCCATTTCAGCTGGCCTGAAGATATGAGGCCTTGGAGAGACTATCTATTTCCACAACAGCCCCAAGTTCCTGTTACATTACATGTTGCTCTCTGCTGATGGCAGTTGATAATTGGTAGCCACAGTCTGTGGTCGGAGTGCAGCATTTTGTCTAGCACCTGGGCTGGGCCCTGCTGATATACAGTGGAGTGAGAGAGAGACACACACACACAGACAGAAAATAAGCTAGCTGTAACTGTGCAACTCTGAGTGAGCGGCCTCAAGGGGATATTGCCTCACTGCATGGAACTTACCTGAGGCTGACTGGTGATGCTGTGTGTGCTGGGGGGTTCACAGAAAGGCTTGAATCCCTGTTCCAGAGGACACGATTATGTCCAGTGAACAGCGTAACAGTACAGCGTTGAAGGATGCTCAGTTAAAAGACCTGTTATTGCAAAAAGGTACTCCAGTTTCTGGTTGTATTTTTTAAATATTTATTTAATTTATGCATGAATCAGATTATTGTAAATTTGATCTCTGACTTCTATCTGATCTGCCAAGTTACAGTATTGCTGTATCAGAGCTACTCTTATGAGCAGACATGTATACATAGAAGGGAGCCTATTATATATGCACACAGTTGTTTGTACAACTGTCTCTTTAGGAAAATGGTCCAGGCATTTCTACCCACTTGAATATAAATAAGCTACTGTATCCCCTTTTCTAGTCTTAATTTATTCTCATAGGAAAGTGTTTTCAATAAATACACAATAGCCTTTTTTGCTGCATATTTGTGAAGTAAAAAAAATAAATTCCCCTGGAAAAACTGTATTACTGATCTTGTCTTCTTTATGCCTGTGTGTGCGTAAGTAGATATAATTTTTTCCATGCTCAATTTTTGAAAACCAGCTTTACTAGGGGATGTGGGTTGTGGTGGTTAGGAGGAGGTGCCTCTCACGTTTGCCGTTAACTAAGGAGCCTGGGTGGGGTGGGAGGGTATGTGATATGACTGTATGTTGGCATATATCAGAAACTGCACTAATTGCCTTGAGTTGTGTCAATAAATGTGGACTACTTGTGCTATTGTCCTTTTTCTTCTGTTCTAATAACTAGCAGGGGGACAAATTGGGTACAGGAAAGGATTAAATATCTCCCCTCCCCCCGCTCTTTGAAAATAAATTGCTACCCTTGAAAATCTAATGGGGTGTTTTCTTATGCTCTGTTTTTCATTTTTGCGTCATAAAGCCAAATTTGGAAAGAGTTTGTGTGTACATGCTGTAATAGAATACACTGGTTTTATTATATGTGACCATATTTTGATTGTATTTTTTTATTTGTAAGTCTCTCAAATGCATCAGATCCTGAAACATTTATTGAGAGAAAGGAGGTATTGCCCTTTCATAGAAATACTGGGCCCTTGATAAATTTGGAAGACTCAGCCCTTGGCAGATATAGAACTAAAATGTCATTCCAGTGATCTCTACATTCTAGGAAAGTCTAAATCAACATTACTCGTTTTGCATGTTGCCCTTTAGCAAGAATTTCCACAGTAAATATATAGGCAAAAAAAAAAAAAGTTGTGAGTATGGAGATGCTCAAAAATCTAGCCTTTATATATTCTGTAGTATAACAATTGTCTTCTGTGTCAAGTTTGTAACCTGCAATTGTGACCTATGGCAAATTGACCTTATCCTAAAACACATACGTAATGTCTGTGTTCCATGCTTTTAGACGTTTTAGCTATCAGTACAATGACCTGAGAAAAAACTGACAAACTGATTGTTGTATGTGGAGTTCTTAGTAGGAGTAATGGGAGGGCATAAAAGACTGAAGAATGAAAGTGTGTGTAGGAGTTGATTGTGTTATTAATGAATGGTCTATACTTAACTGAAAAGAAAAAATAAATTAAAAATGTAATTGCATTGTGAAAAGAGCTTTTAATCTTGGAATAATTTCAGTTACACCTACTGTGATTAGCAATGAAATTAAGCTGGTAGACTTTTGTTTGTATGCCCTTGTTCATTGATAACTTCTGACAAGTAACAAAACGTTGTAGCACAGGCAGATATAGCAGCTATTATTACATGCCAGCACTGGCAACCTTGTAGTATGGTTGCCTCTTTGCATTTCTTGAAGGTTTGTGATGGTTTTGTTTGGAAGAGATTTTAGAAGCTAAAAAGCATGGTTTGCTTTCATTTGCAATAAAGGACATTTTGAAGAATACATATAGCAATCCTCTTTTCAGTCAACTTTTAAAAATCACCCTGGAAAAGAAAAATATAAAAGGAAAAAAGTCCCCTTTTTTTCCCCAGTGTATTTACATTTCTGCTTTTTAACTTCGTTAGCTTCTTTTTTGCCTGGCTAAGATTTCTAAAATTGGGAGCCTAAATTTGGGCTCTGAATCCATATTTAGGCATCTTACGAGATGGTGTCATTTTTCAGAAGTGCTCTTCTCCCTTTTTACCTATGTGGCAGCCAAAGATGTGCTCCCATAGACTAGACATTCTCTTTGAAGACTAGAGCATCCCTTGTGAGTGATGCACTGTTTCCATAGAAATGTAAGCGAATGCGTAACTCCGAAGGGCAAATTCTTCCCTTAGACACACCCATGCTGCTCCAGGAAAGCCAGTGGGGTTGCATGGGTGTAAGTGAGGGAAATTTTTGCCTCTAAATAACAATTTTTTGGTGGTATAAGATAGTCTTTTGCCAAAATGGCAGACTTTGTAATGTTTACATTATAAATAGCATCATTTCCTCAATTGTGTCTGTGCTGGCTTTCATTTTTAACCATGCTGGACTTTGTGTTAGTTTGAGGTACCAGAACTCAGTAACTCAAGGTAAAATCCTACCGAAGACCAGGCACTTTGTAGTTTTCATATGAGTTCGCAGATTGAGGCTTTCCTTTAACTCTTTCGGTTACGTTCTATCAGCTGCAAATTGTTAGCATGGCTGAGATACTGGAAACAAAGTCTTGATTCCTCTCTCTGCAGTATCAGCTCTGATGCTGCTGGAGATCCCAGAATTGTCCTCACACTGTAGGGTGTTAATAAAAATAGCCTTTCCCACTGGGATCACTATATTTTCCAAAGGACTGTGTCTTCTTCTTCTTCTTCGGGAAGAATTACCTTTGTGGAGGGTGCAGTGAGAGTGCATCATGAAGTGTCTCTTAACCTTTGATTTGCAGCTACTCAATGGCCTAAACTCTGTTAGTGCTTAAATGTGCTCTCTGCATTCTGGTTGGGGTGCAGAGTTCTTGACAAAACTGATATTTTAATTCATTTAAAAATGGCCATCAATAAATAGCTTGAGACAGTTGTCGTGAGACACTGAATGTTTGCAGAGTGTTGTTGTGGAAAACAAATGTTCTGTGTCCAGACTGATGGTTTTTCTCCCTTTTATTGTTTCAGCTGAACTGGAGTTTGTTCAGATAATCATTATAATCGTGGTGATAACTGTTATGGTGATAGTGATCATCTGCCTTTTGAACCATTACAAACTCTCAACACGCTCTTTCATCAACCGACAGAGCCAAAACAGGAGGCAGGAAGAAACTTTGCAGCCGGTAAGTCCAACCCCCTTCATCCCATCCTCCTCCTCCTCTTTCATGCTGGTCTCTTTCAGGGCTTAAAGATACATGAAGTTCTGATTATAGGCAGCCATGCAAAAAACTTCTGGCGTCAGTTTTATTATTCTCTGTTAGTGAGTTAGTTTTTTTGCCATTGTGTGTATTAATGAAAAAAAGAATCAGTGCACGATTTTAGAATTTCACTGCACGGCTGTTTTTAGGCACTGCTCTGTTTTATATAGCAGCTTTTTCGTGCTTCATATTTGTCTGGTGGTGCCAGAATGTGAAAGCCCTGACTACTGCTTCTACTGCACGTTTTTAGTAAATTTTCACCGTATGGAAGGTGTTGCAGTGATGACCTGGGAAGATTTGTCATTTCCTGTTTATCCTTAGAATAGATACAGCAGAGGAAGCAGCAGCGTTAGCTCCTTACCAGCTACTGGGGAGAATGTGAAAAGCCTGACATTTTTCTCTCAGCTAATTCCCTTCCATTCCCAGGCTTGTCTCTGCTATCTGGAGGGGGGAGAGGCATCAAACAAATGTCTTAAATCAGGAAAATGATATATCCCCCAATTGAGGAGAGTCGTGACATTGGTGGGGCCCAGTAACTGAGTAAATGCCTTTTTGTAGTTCCTCTGGGCTCTCCCTTTCCCCCTTATTCTGTTTAATGTCATTTTCACAGTTGCAGCACATGTGGCAGCCGTGCCATCGAGGGTCCAGAGATGTTGCAGGCAGTCCCTATTAATGCCCCTCATGTTTCCGGTGTCCATTAAAGGCAATGGCAAAACTCCCATTGACTTCAGTGGGGCTAGAATTTTATGCCAAGAGTTTGATACTTAGACCAAAGGTCCCACATGTAACCCTAAGGTCTCTCTTCTCTCTTCTAGAGCACCTCCTAATGGTGAAAGGAGAGCTTGCTACCTGTGCCCATTGAGCTCTTTCAGCTCAGGTTGGCAGCAAGAATGCCATTTATGATGATAGTTTTTGTGATAAAGACATCATACCCCCTTAGGAACTGGGTTGAAACCACAGCCTTATTTCACATGCCATTGAACATCCAGTGTCCATCAGATGATGATGACTTTCAACCACTACTGCATTGGGCTGGTTTCAAACCACTGACTAGAGGTGTATCTCCTTTCCAATCGACTGAGCCACCCAAGAACTTGCTTCTTTTTTACATCTGTTTGTAACGTGATTATACATTTGATCCAAAGGGAAAAAACTTGTATAAAGTCCCAGTTTTATATTTTTGAGTGAAGTTAGTACTTATGGAAATGACGGATGAATTACGCTAGTTAGGGTTAGACACAGTGCTAGCATTCTCACTCCCCACCAGTACCAGCCCCTGCTGTTCTGGTGGTGGGCCTCTTCTGAGCAGAGAGAGACACTGTCTCAACTTGTGTAGTGATTTTGTATTTGTAGGTGAATGGGGACTAAGCTTGACACTGTCAAACGGGTGACCTAAGTCAGCATTGACCCACTGTTCCACCTGGCCCTCTCACTCATGGTGTCATTTTAAAACAATGTAGTAAGTCCCTAGTAAATTCTTCTTTGGTAGGACAAATCACATTCTTTATTTTTTTGCAGATGTTTTTGGTTCTGAGGGGGCTATTTTATATCCTATAGCCTAGGCAAACAGATGCTATAAGCATCTCAAAATATATTCCCTGCCAACACACACATTACAATGTTAGTGTCATGAAATGACAACGTAGTCCTGAAAGACACAGTGCAAAATATGGCAAACTTATAGTCCCTGGAGTTCTTCTTTACAGACCACCTACATTCTGTTGGTATCTGGGGATCTATTTGTTCTTGCACCTAAGAGAAGGAGGAGAGAAACTGTCTTATTGAGAGTAAATGATGTAGACGTTCCCTCTCCCAAGGTACCTCCAGAATATTGTATTGTAACAGGGTTAAAACAAAATCAGAGGTATTAAAACTTTTCGCTCACATACCTCTTACTGTCTGGAGAAATCATTTAGACTAACTTGAGGATTTTTCTTAAATGGACACCATGAACTTAAACTTTTTCAGACAGAAGTATGATTGTTTACCTACAATTGCTAGAAGTACCCCGGAAATAACTAGAGGAGGTTAAGAAATATTTTTTTATCTCCCCCTTGTTTTAATGCAGAGTGCTGTCAAATGCATACAATAGTCCATTTCAAGATTTCCCTTTTATAGTCAATATCCCCTGTTGTTTGAGTGGGTCTTGGTCATAGGAACTATGGAGAGAAAAACATGTTTTTGTAAATAAGAAAATTTAATTTGGTACTGCGGAGAGAGGAGCAGGTATCATGCCTGAAACAATTTTTAACTCATTTTTAAAATAATAACTAAATTTCTGTTTGATGGAACCCTTTTAAATAATGATAATCCCAGTCCAGTGGCTGGGAAGAGTTAAGAAACTCTCTGGGATGGGGTTGCCATCACTATTGTTCATTTGGGTTTCTATTCAGCCAAGAACTTTATTTCAAATGATTTTTCCATTTTTGTAGGGCACAACAGGTGATGCTACGGGGATGGTCCCTAACTAAGGCCTGATCCAAAGCTCACTGAGTCAACAGAAACACTCCCATTGACTTCCTTGGGCTTTGGATCAGATCCAAGGTTGATCCTGCAAACACTTGCGGTATGTCTATGTTGCAATCTAAGCCTAGGATTCAAACTGAGGCTCAAGACTAAACTCCCTTCCATCTACACACAAATTGCGCTAACCCAGATCTCGGACCCAAAGTCCGAGGACCCCACGGCGGTGGAGGGTCTGAGTCAAGCTGGGACCCAGGGTTCAAGCCCTGTTGCTTTGCACTATAGACACAGCCCCACTAGCTTCATGCTCTAGGAATCCGCCAAAAGTATCCCACAATCCCCTGGGCCGACTTCCTTTGTTCTCTGGACAGTCAAGTTTTTCCACACTGCACCACAAACAAAGGGCTAGAGCAGCCATATTTTGGAAGGGCACTAGGAAATCTGGGATATGGGTGGTTGGACACCGGTCCACATAATGCAGTGTAAATGCTGGAGCCCCAGGTTGGGATCCAGAGTTTAACAAATTACAAGTTTTTTGTACAAACAAGTTACAAATGAATGTAGATGCTCAAGCACTAGGTTAACAAACCCTGGGTCTGCTAACTTGAGTTCTACTAACCCTGGGCTTATACTGTAGTGCAGACGTATCCTTAGGCACATGTCTATAAAACTGGAAAGAATTTCCAATAGAAACAGTTACATTAAAAGCAATAAACATTCCCCTGCAATGTTCACAGTCCAGGCAGTGAAGGATTGTGCCAGTTCATGAAAACCAGAAAATGCACTATTGTGTGAACCAACTTGGAAAATGAGTGGTCTGTTTTCATTGTCTAAACAGTGTGAAATGCACAAGGTAAATAAACAGCTTCAATGATGAAAAGTAACAGAAGTCGCGTAGATTTTTTTTTTTTAATTCTGTATATAGGTTTTCAACCTGGCAGTGTCCCTTTAAGTATTTTGCAGGTCTTGTTCTCTTTCAATTGATGATGGTAACTGGGTTCTCTGTCATGGGAGCAATGATGAAGGTATTCAGACAGAGAACGGATTTAGAATACTTACTGACTACTAATTGCTAAAGGAAGTGCACATCACTCTGGCTCAGCCCTTTGCTGTTTCTGAGCAGTGGTAACTGAAAAGAGTGGCAGTTCAGTATTTTCATAGAAGAATTACTTTTAAAAATAAAATGCAAGTGGTCATTTCTCTGTTTCAATGAACTTTGTCCAATTTCTGCTGTTGCTTCCTTACATCCAGGCAATCCTATTAACTTCATTGAGATTGCACAGATGTAACTGCAGGCAGAATCTTAGCCCCTTTTGTTTTAATTTGAATTCTATACACTGGACAGCTCTGCCAGGATTTTCATATGAGTTCATATTTGCATAAGTCTTAGATTTGCTCCTTTTATCACAACCAGTCCTGGTGCTGCTAATGTCTGAACTGTAGCTAGATCACACAGGTTTATGGTGCCACAAAGACTGGAAACCCAGATAGCTCATGTGTTTTATTCAGGTCTTTCCAAAAAAAAAACACGATTGAAATTAACAGATTAAAACTCCTCCTTCTGGTATTGCCAGCCTCAGGTGTTTAAAAATCATGAGATTGGCTTGAAAGTCATTGGATCTTTTTTAAAAAAATACATTTCAGGTTATTTTTATTTGCCTTCTGATTTTGAAGTCTTTACAGAGAGAATGCACTTGCTTCATGTTTTCAAGATTTTCTTTGCAAACTTGAGGGCCAGAAACTTACTTATTTTAATTGGAATTCTCGTACAATCTCTTGATTCATGCAGTTGGGCATTAAAAATAACACCAAATATCACCAGGTTTGCAATAGGATCACAAGAGTTGTCAATGCTGACAAGCCCGGCTTTTCAAAGGGCAAAAAGGGACTAGTCCTGAAAATGTCAGTGGCTCTTTAAAAGAACATGCTGATAACTGACTGTCTCTCAGTGTTCAAGCTGAAATGCGCTTTCCTGTGTACCCATCAATTCTCTGCTTTCTTTTCTTTTGTCTTACTCTTCTCCAGCCTTTCCTCTACTCGCTTTAATTTTTAAATTGTCTTGATTTAAGGTGCTGAAAACATCACATGTATCTAAACCAGACTCACAGATATGTGATTTTTCCATAGCAGTTTTGCTTCAGGCAGATGTTTAAGGTTCTACTACATAACCAATGTTGCTATCTGCCAGGGTGGCTAAAAACACTGTTCTTCAGTGTAGATGGAACCTAACCATGATTTCAAATCATAATAGAAATAACACAAGCTTTCATATGATTTTAGGGACAGAGTTAGATCCCACCTGTGCTGCAGGGTTATACTGTGTTGAGGGACAGCCATGTTGTAAATGGGCTCCTTGACATGGTTGGATTTGTGTTGTACAGGTGACCTAAAACGGCAAGGTAGTACTTAATTGTACAGACATTATGATTAACAAAACATTAAATGTTGCCCCCTGCTGGCCAACCCATAGTGGAATAAGCAGTGCTTGGATACAAAATCAAAGGTGAAGTAGCTAAGGTATATAAAGGCAACTGAGTGGGAAGGCAAATGTTATAGTGTGTACCATCCTGTGGGAAGGAAATTAGTGCTCACGCAGCCAGGAGCAAGCCCAATGCTGTTTCGCTAGCAGAGTGCCATCAGCCAGCTTCATACTCTGTAACATCTCATGTGCTGCTGACTGCTTCCATCAGCAGTACAGGGATTCTCAGAACACAGCTGTATGGTGGCCTTTTAGGGGTACACCAGCCTAAGGTGCAGCTGACATATCTTTGGATCTAAATTATGGAACAGAGAATTGTGGATCGATGTCCTGTGAGAATTGAAATTTCAGCCTTCTTGGTAAATCAAAATGATTCCATGAGAATGTAACCAGAGACACTGGCTCAGGGTGGCAACCCTACTCTCCTATCTGCAAGGCCAGGAACTAAATATAAATGTTCCCCTCTGGTGGTTAACCCATAGTGGAATAAGCAGCATTGTCAGTGGGGACATTGGGAGAAAGTTGATTTTGAAAATGACATGTGAGAGGACATTTTGCAAACTTCTGACATTCCAGTGGTGATTTCTCTCTCTCTCTCTCTCTCTCTGCACCACTGATCTAAAATGGACATGTAAAGAGTTCTGAACACTTTCACTGCCCCAGGCCCACTCCTGGCAGCAAAAAATCCCTTGCAGAATGCCATAGGAGACATGCACCATGCAAGACACTCGCAAATGATTGGCCCCAGCATCGCTGCTTCCAATCTCTGTGGGAGGGATCTCTGTTACAGTCAGCCAGCTTTCAGTAGTATGTATATTGATAATGCCTATCTGGTACTCTGAGATACTATTCCAGGAAAGCCGTTGTGAAAGTACTGTGCTCTTCCTGAATTTAGCTGGAACAGGCAATTCAGGAGAAAAGCAACAAACAGCAGTCCTGGCCTGTGTGGCATGACGATGGCAACAACAAAAGGAACTGTTAAATAATATGAAAATTCCAGGGATTGGCTTGGTGATGTCGAACTTTGGCTTCGATTGATCCCCTTTAAATTGTATTTCCTTTTTTTATTGCATTAGCATTACTAGTTCTATCCACTGCTGGCAGCCCAGCATTACCTATTTTTCCTTCCATTGTTTTAACTTTAGAAATAAAAGAAACCCAGTGGGAATAAGTTCCCAAATAACAGCCACAAGAAATAAGTACCAACACTATAATTTTATCACCAGAGCATGGCAATGTAGTTCACCCTCACTGCCCTCTTTATTAACCCTTGTGCGCAGGGTTAGCCTTGCAGTTTGCAGTATCTCAGTTGTCAGGAGGGGATTGGACATGTATTGCCTTTGCTCTCTGATTGCTGCTGGAGTGCAGGGGGATTGGCTCATCTATGCTTCTCCTCAAAATTTCCTGCCAGAAGGGACTCTGATTTGAATTGGTCTGAGCTGCCTTTCTCCCTCATCCATAAGGTGGAAGGAACTGGGTCTTGTATGCCACCTTCTCTAGTCCCACTGTCCGAAAGAGGGCTCTAGCCCATGAGTTGATAAGCAGAGATAGCCAGTTATGGGAAATTGTTTGGTGATTTTGTGATACGAGTAAATATAAAGCCACAACAATTTGTTTAAAAAGTTACTCATTTATTGGAGTGTTCTGGCCATTATTGTTTGAAGCCTACCCTAATAAAGGCACAGCATCTCCTTTAACGGGGGCAGCATAGTCCAGGGTCAAGGAGCAAGGAACTCCTGGATTCTAATCTGCCACTGACTCAATGAGGGGCCTTGAGGAAGTCATTTCTTATTCTTCAAATGCAAAGTGAGGATAATAATATTCACTCACATTAAGGGACGACTTGAAGGTTAGCTAATGCTTGTACAGTGAAGTCCAAGGATGTAAAAGCTTTAAGTGTATTCATGGCCATTATTTCTGCTAGCTGTAGCTAGTCAGAAGACAAGTATAAATGCAGTTCTTTCCCTGATTAATTTTCCCCTTACCATCCCAGTACCCTGTCTCTTTGTCATTGCACAGCCTTGTGCAAAACACCATCACTGTGCTTGCACTTAGGAAACAGGATTTCTAAGGGAGAGAGAAATCTTGCTGTAACGTTTGCTTGTTCTACTGGGGCATACAAGTTTTGCTTTGCTTATGTTTTAAAGGGGAAGTGTTGGTGATCATTAAAAAATATGACAGTCTGTGCCTCCAAAGAAGAAATAGATTGTGGCGAGAACTAGTGTGTGTTGGCTAACCCTAAAAACAGTCAGACTGAGGCTCTAACTCCAACCTGTTACTGCCACCTAGGGTCAAAATTAAAAACTACACTCAGAAAAATTTAATCTGCAAAAAGTGTGGCTGCACAGTTTGGGTGGGAGGAAGGAATAGGAATCTTAGGCCATCTCTAAACTGCACTTCCGTTGTTAAAACTTTTGTCGCTCAGGGGTGTGAAAAACACACCCCTGAACGACAAAACTTTTAATGACAAAAAGTGCTGGTATGGACAGCGCTGTGGCAGTGGGAGATGCTCTCCCAGCGCTGAAGCTACTGCCCCTCGTTGGGGGTGTGGTTTTATTTTGTCGCCGGGAGAGTTCTCTCTTGACGACAAAGAGTGGCCACACTGCGCACCATAAAATGGCGCGGCTGCAGCAGCACAGCCAGGCCGTTGTGAGGTGCACAGTGTAGACACAGCCTTAGTTTCAGAAAGAAAGGAGTGCTTTGACTTATCAGCGGTCACGATTGTCTGTACATATGATATGCCTTTCTACTGTAAGCATACTAACACAACATTTTCAAAATATATTCTGCTGGGAACATGGCTCTAGACTTTGGGGTAATGGTGGGGGCTTCCAGCCTGAGGCCTTTTTGCTTGGGTTTCTTCTCCTAATTTAAACTCCTATTTCTCTCTCCCACGCTCTTTGCTAATGGAGGCAAGTCCATCCCAGTGCCCTCATGTCATGTGCATTGAAGGGAACAGCATTAGCTATACCTGATGGAGCAAACTTTCACTGGCATCCAAGGGTAGTGATGATAAGCCATGAGAAAGTACAGTACTGAACTGAAATCAGGGTTCTAGTTCCGGTTGTCTGCCAGACTTGCTGCGTAATTGGAAAACACCCATAATGCATGACAGAAAGAGAGTATCTCAGACAGATCAGCCCGGAAACTTAAAAGTGGGGTATAGGGGGATAGTCTATTTCAATTATATCGAAGCAAACCCAGAGTAAATATAGAATTTCTGCAGTCCCAGCGGTAACTGGCAAACAAACTAATAAAAACCCCACCAACAAAACAGAAACAAAAATCCTTCAGAAGTTTCCAAAGTGACAGAGGATTTGATGCAATTGGTTGAGAATGTCGATGAGTTTAAAGGGAGTTTTTCTTCAGTCTCACTAGAAATATTCCTTTTTGAAATGTGGAGCCAGTCAGATATTTTTGCTTCATTGTAGTCTCTGAATTTTTATTAATCATAATTTTGTGCTTCTAATTTACCTTGGTTTAATTAAAAAATATTGAAGACATTGCACCTCTTCCAACAAATTCCTGCCCTCCTCTCCCTATTTGTTGATTTGTTGACTTTAAACTGAGGAAGCTGGGCGACTTTGGAGGCATCAGGAAACAAAATATGTAAAAATGGCCTTGAAAAGTCACCTGCCTGATAAATCTCTTTGTGAAATACAAAACAAGGAAATTATTGTATGAAGCATATGCAATATCACAAGCTCTAAACCTTGACTATTATCTTTACTTTAAGACCTTTTAGTGTGAATACAATAAGCTTTATCAACTGCCATTATTCTTTCAGGACCTAAATCTAAAGCTTCTCTCCATAAATTAGTACCAAAAGCAGGAATATACCCATGAGAAGACCTAGCTGGAACGCTAAGGTTTTTACTTCTAATATTTTTTAATTATTAGTTTAGCATGAAGAGACATATCATCTTCCATCCCAAAATCTAATACTCTTTGAAAAGAATCAAATGTAGAGCTCAATATATAAGATTGTTCTTCCTAAGTATATATCTTGAAGCCCAGTTCGGCAATGCCCATCATCTACCATACTAGGGAGAAAAATTTAAGGGAGCATACTCTCCCAGCTGTGCCTTGATAGCATAATAATTAATGTAGAAACCACATCTTTTAAAAACATCATTGAACAGCAACCCTTCAGTTAGAATATTCAAACCCCACAACATCCTAAGAGTCACAAATGCCATAGCCCAACCTAGCAACACATGGTAAAAGAACTGAGCCAGGAGGCAGTCCCTCTGGAGGCAAACTTCTTGTAACTAACCCTTCCCACCCCTGGCCAGCAACATGGAGCTGAGTCTTGGCTGGTGGAGTAGCAGGAGCTGGTGCCAGGACTGAGAGGCATCCACTGCTTTATTTAAGTCTAAAAATCACAACTCCTTTATTTTAAAAAAATAACTGGTGAATTATTCGGAAAGGGAAAGTAGTTATTGGTTATACCTAGTGATCAACTGATGAGTGAAAATAAGTTAAGAGCCATAGTTGTTTTTTTTTTAGTATTGAATTACTATATCTCAGTATATTGATTGATAGAGAAATAGCGAGAGAGAGTGAGAGACTACAAGTACAATACTATCAAATCTTTATCTTATTTTAAATGGTGCAACTTCAGATTCCAGGAAAGGAGATAAAGGAGATCTCTGGCTGGCAGCCAGTAGCTGAGAGTGAGAACTCGTCTGCACTCTTCAACTGCTGGCTATCAGGTGAAATCCACAAGTATGAGGGTAAGGAGAGTATAAGGAAAAACTTCTTTAACATGTTCCCTTTGATAGATGAAATAATTTCAAGGATGGCAAAGTGGCTGAAAAGATCTAACTTGGTATCAGATACCTGTGCAGCCAGAGCTGCCTTTGGCCAAATACATGCCTCCTTTCATAATGGAGATAAGTTTCTTTTTAGAGTAAGGGGAAAACCCAAACAACGTTTATGGCATCTCAGTCCCTGATGCAGCAAAGCATGTAAGTATATTAAGCCCTACATTTTAAACTAAAAAAAGTTTAATTAATTTAGGAAATCCGCATCCAACCCCTCATCCCCCACTGTAAGAGCGAGAACCTAACAAACTGAAGTGTACTTAATAAGAGGGGTGAGAAGCATTCAGTGCTTGATATTAAATACAAATATCAAAAACAAGATTTTTGTTTGTAAAACCTTACAATATCTTTCAAATATATGAAATCTAATAAAATTATAAAGAAGACTGTATACATCCATTTATTTCTCTCTTGTTTTTTCTCTCTCTCATTTTTCCTCCCCTCCCCCATTCTCATTTCTATCTTTTTCACTTTTTTCTGTTCTCTTCCCCTTTTCCCATTTTGACACCTTTCCTCCTTTTTTGCATTTTGTTTGTTCAGTGTCACAAAATTTGTTTCTAATGGTTCTTGTGGGGCAGCATATCTCTTTCTGCATCTCCAGGATGTTCTTACACATGGAATAGCTGCGGATTGCAGTGCAAATTTACTAACATCCTTCTCACTTTCTCCCTGCATCCACGTGATTAGCCTTAGGGCTTGTCTACATGGAAAAGTCGTATCAGTATAATTATATTGGTGCAGATAAATTAGTACAAGTTATACTAGTATAATTCCCTGCACTGCATGGACACTCTTATTCTGGATAAGAGTGGACTTTTCCGATTTGGCTTAAAATGCTTGCAAAACGATATACGCTAAACTGGAAAAATACAATAAGAATGTCCATCCAGGGAGTTAAACCACTATAGTTATACCAGTGTAAATTCATACCTTACCTTATACTGGTATAACTTCCCCTATAGATAAACTCTTATTCAGCCCTGGGTGTAGAAGGAACATGACTCAGTGCTATGTGCTAGCCCAGGAGACTATCCTTGTCTTACCCCTTCTTCCCTGACAGAGTTCCCCCTCACTATTCAAACTATCTGCCAGTGCTCTTTCTTTCTTTCTTTCTTTCTTTCTTTCTTTCTTTCTTTCTTTCTTTCTTTCTTGTAGGGATTAGGAAAGCAGGTACACATTTCTCACATTGGAAAAGGCTCAAAATGAGCAATGGGAAACTGAGGCAGAACAGCTCCTGCAAAGTGAATAAACGTGCCATAAATTACCAGGGAATGAACTGAAGAAGAGAGTATGTAAATGAGCTCCAGGGATTTCTACATAGAGGAGGATTGAGGGGCATGGTGAAAAAGCAGGAAGGTGAAATTTACAATAAACCCAAAAGGGAAAAATGGCTTTTTGCTGTTACTGGCGTTTCTTATATTTGTATCATGACAGAACTTGACTTAGTTCCAAGAAAGTTATCATAACGGAGATGCTTTCAGCAAAGCCAATTACTTCGTAGAAATAACATTTTTATTTTGCCACATTTCAATTGAATTTCTGTGCTTTACAGCTTCTCTTGTCCCTTTTGGATTTATCTTAAAGCTGTATTCCTTTCAGCTGTGATAGTTTCAAGTAAAATAAAGCCATTAAGGTAGTTATTGCTGCTCTGAAAAGAAAAATGTAATGAAATAACAATATACCTTAAGCTCTTTTCCCTTATTGACATGTTCTTATGTTTTGTTCGTGCTTTCATTCTGCCCTTAATGTTCTAAAGTGTCAAAAATGCATTAGTAGCATAAGAAAGAAAATCCTTAGCAGGGAGATGGCTGAGGATAGGGATTGAGGAATGGAAATTGGTGGGTGAAACCTTGCTTACCCTGAATGGTCATACTTGTACACTACTCTACCCTTGGGTTGGCCAAAGAGATCCTCAGAATATTATTTCACGGGGGAAGAGTGTATGTGGAGAGAGAGAGCGAGACTAACCAATGAGATCATGAATGTTAGAGTCTGTTGGGGACCATTTGAGTCTTGTGCAGTAGCCCATAGTATTGCAAGAAAGGTAAGGAAAGTCACGTGAAATTCAAGGAAAACAGGCGAATGTGCAAGCTTGTACTAAATGGAAAAAAGCAAATTTTAAAGATGGTTTAGGTTGAATGTCGCACTTATGTTTGCTCTCTGTGGTTCTGGCTAAGTTCTGGGTTCAGATTTCAACAGCAAAAGAAGTGATAGGTTACTTTTTAATAATGCTTCTTTTGATGAATGTAGCCAATTGATAAAAGCTGATTGTTCTGAAAAGTTCTCTTAAGTTGAAATAAAAATTAGGCAAGAAGTTAATATTCTCCTCTGTTTTCTTTCTCCTGCTAGGAAGGGTGCTTGTGGCCTTCAGACAGCTCAGTGTCACGACAAGGTGCTTCAGAGGTAATGTTTAATTTCTTGGTAGCCTTCAATGATTTGCTTTACTGCTTCTAACATACATTTCACCTCCCTCAAAAAACACTGTTTGGTTGACTTGCCTACAAGTTGGTTAATGAAGTCTTTTAAATTTAGATCAAAAGAGTAAAACAATAATTTAATAACTTTAGGTCCGAGAGGTTCTGGGTGCCCACAACTTCTATTGACTAGATAATATGAATCATTATCTTTAAATTTCAGAGTAACAGCCGTGTTAGTCTGTATTCGTAAAAAGAAAAGGAGTACTTGTGGCACCTTAGAGACTAACCAGTTTATTTGAGCATGAGCTTTCGTGAGCTCATGCTCAAATAAACTGGTTAGTCTCTAAGGTGCCACAAGTACTCCTTTTCTTTTTATCTTTAAATTGTAAGTCCACGCATGATCTCTATGAAATCAATAGGATTCTGCACTGGAGCAAGGAATTTGGACCCCGGCTAAGCATTGAGGTCGAAGGAAAAAGGTGACGTTTTCTCATGGTGAGAGTGTGAGATGTCTTGGACATTTTTCAGTTCAGTTAAAATGACCATCTGGATTCCTCTACAAAGCAAGATTTTAATCTGTGTAGGAAGAAAGGCTCTCATTGGCCAAAAATCAATGTTGGGATATTTTCTTAGGTTCTCAACTAATTTATTTCGGGGGTGGAAACAGAAATAACTTTTCTGGAATGTTTTATCTTTAAAGAAGTAGAATCTCTTCCCCCTCCCCCCCTGCCCCCCCCCCGGGTGAACATTTTTATCATTTTTATAACTTGACAAGGAGGTGGGGGATTAAAACCCTTTAGGGAACCCTCTTCATTTTTAAAGCCATTCACAAATTACTTCTTCTGGATTTTTACCCCACCTCCGACTCACACCACCACTGTTGGGTGTGTGTCTCCATGCTGCAATCATAGGGTGCAATTGCAGCTTGTGTAGATATCCCCGAGCTAGCTTTGGTCTAGCTATCTCAGGTACCAGAATAGTGAAGCTGCAGCAGTATGAGTTTCAGCACAGGCTAGCAGCGCAAGTAATTATCCAGAGCTCCGGGCAAGCTTGTATAGTCCGTGCTGCAGCAAGTGCTGCTGAAGCTTCATTGCTCTGGTGCCCAAACTAGCTAGATTAAAGCTATCTTGGGTATGTCTCCATGAGCTGCAATCATGCCTGTGACTGTGTGCATCTGACTTGTTTAATCTGTGTCTGAGCTAACTTGTCAACTCCCTGAGGCAGTGACCATTTTCTCTTTGTTGGCCCTTGATAACTAATTAATACCCATAATGTTTTGCTGGGTGATGCTTGGAAGTGGATTCACAGCTCCCTCTTACCTTTTCAGATCATGTATGCCCCAAGGTCCAGGGACAGGTTTACCGCTCCATCATTCATGCAGCGGGACCGTTTCAGTCGCTTCCAGCCAACCTACCCTTACATGCAGCACGAGATTGACCTTCCTCCGACCATCTCCCTCTCTGATGGAGAAGAACCACCACCATACCAAGGGCCATGCATGCTGCAGCTCCGGGACCCAGAACAGCAGATGGAACTCAATCGAGAGTCTGTCAGGGCACCACCCAACAGAACCATTTTTGACAGTGACTTGATAGACATTTCAACGTACAATGGGGGCCCATGCCCACCAAGCAGCAATTCGGGCATAAGTGCAACCAACTATAGCAGTAATGGAAGGATGGAAGGACCACCCCCAACATACAGTGAGGTCATGGGTAATTACCCAGGCTCCTCTTTTTTCCATCACCAGCACAACAATGCGCCTCCTTCATCACAGAGGGGGAGCAGACTTCAGTTTCAGCAGAACAATTCAGAGAGCACAATAGTCCCTATTAAAGGCAAAGACAGGAAACCAGGAAACCTTGTCTAAGTTACTTTCCCAGGTGCACTTGAACTGAAGACAAGAGAATCAAACAGGAATGTGGAGGAAAATTCCCACATTCCTGTGCACAATGTTGTTAAGTTACACGTGGTACAATGTAGTAAAACCAAACGTGCAAACCAGTTCGTTCTGATTCATTTCAGGGGAATTGCATGCAAAGTGGATTGAGATAATACAAACTTCCATTCGGTTTGGCCATGAGCAGTGTTTTGGGGGAAAATATATATTATTTTTTTTAAATAAACTATTTGAATTATTTAATTCTAAAAGGAAACTTAGCACAGAAATTAGGCTTGTACAGCCTGTTTTATATTAACTGAATGGCAGAAAGAAGAAAATGAGAAGAAAGTTTTGCTAGGTAAATGGGGGAAGAATCGGCCAGTTTGCTTTTTTCTCCCAAGGTGTGGAATTTTTTTTATATGAATCAAAATTCCTGTTTTGTGTGCCAAGGTGTAAAGTTGAGAAATTAGATGAATGCAAGGAGTTAATTTGTGTTGTGAAAAATGTGTTTTAAAAAGTTGCACTATCTTAATGTTTTAAAAAATATATATATGAGGGAACTGTTTTACGTGAAGTTCTTCTATATGTTGTCTTTTCAAAACCTGTGGAATAATGATTAGACCCCAGGAGTAATCTGGAGGAGTTTGCCCCACCTGGTATTTGTCACTGAAAGGGGATTGTTGAATTTAGCCTAACACCTATTGACTTACATAATCAGGCAATACAGGGACACTTAACATGTTGTTATCTTTGCAGTAATTTGCATTAAAATAACAGTGCATCAATGAAGTGTCTTGGAGACTTTTGGATGGAAGTAAGCAAACATGAAATTCCAGCATTTCACATCACTTAGGTTGTTTTAGCTATTATACAGTTTAGGCCATTTGTTTCATTAAAAGCAAAACAAAATCCCAGATATACTAATTTATATTAATTATTAACAAAGCACTGTAATTTTTTTTCTCCTTTTCACAATGCAGTATCGTTAATACGTAAGGTTTTAGAGATGTTGTCTTCAGTGTAGCCTGAAATATATTTAGTCACATATCCTGACATTATGCAATAAATTGTTTAAAAATGCAAGGTGGTTCTGTCCCGTCCCCCCAGAATGCAGTTAAAATATGTGACTCTTTCTTGTGCATTTACTGTCCAATTTCTATTTAAATTCTGTACTGGAGAATTTTACGCTAATCCTGTTTACGCAAGTGGACATCAGTAACCATACCCCCTCCTATGCAGTTTCTGCAACACGTGATACTTTTTACAGTGCTAGTGATATTGGCAATGGTTTCTGCAGCATTAGAAAGCCATTGGAAGTGACTTGGAAACCCTGGTTAATCTCACTGTAAGCCATTAGCCTTTTCGTATGGGCCTGATCCCACAAACCCTTACTCATGCACGTAATCCCATTGAGCCCAATGGGACTAGGCACATGGGTAAAGATTACTCACGTGTGTGTGTTTGTGTGTAGGATCTGGCCCTATTTTTGTAATTCTGGTCTTAAAGTAATTGGAAGATATGTGTCTGCCTGACGAATGTTGCTTAGGGTTTTGCTTTCTTTCCATGGTTAGCTTCTGTGCCGAAGCTAATGTAAGATTTGGAAGTCAATTGAACAATGGAGGTAGTGACTTCAAGAGCACACAGAAAAAGCACAACATGCACTTAAAATGCATTTTGGAAATGGACTTTAAAAGAAAAAAAGAATCTTTAGAGTCTTAGTTGTAATATTCCTAATATATATGCGTAGTAGAGTTTTCACTGTAAGGTCTCACTTTTTCTATGGTCTTAAGCCTAGTGCTTTGTTAACAGCAGCAACCAACGAGTGCATCAAATGCACTGCAGAAAAGTACTGTATTGTACAGCACCTGTTCCGATTGCTGGAGATTGGATTTCTGTGTGACTTCTATATACTACAGGGCTTGATTGAAACATTGATTACTGAAGCGAATCTTTGATCTATGCAGAGTTTTAATGCCAAAACAGCGTGTGTGTATGCATGTGTGTGTTCATTTTATGGGTCTCTGTATAGATAACTTCCTTAGTGAGGTGACTTTGTACTATTGTAGCTTGATGAATATTGGAATAACTATATTCTGAACAGACAGCCCCATTTATAACCGATCAGAATCTGCTTGTTTCTTGATCTGAATTGTCCCTGGTAATGCAAAGTGAACCCTTTTTATTTATGTAGCTATATTTGAAGAGAGAAGTAGGAGACTGGATTTAGCACAGCCCCCAGCACAGATGTTTGTGGGATGACTGACTAGCTGTCTGTCGATTATAGCTCTTGCCTTTTATAGTTTCTGGGAGTAATACATCTTGGAATTAGGAATTTACAGATGACCTGCAGGTTTAGGCCAGAGGCAGTATCCACAATTTAAGTCACTTCAGGGAGTTTGTTGCTATTAAAGGTGAGCAGAAGTATGTTGTTGCCTAGATCAGGATTATTCAGCCCTGAGACATCTAGGTCAGAGAACAAATGGAAATCAATTGTCATTCTGTCAGGGAACCACTGGGCCAGGAGAAGGGCAGGTGAACAGTCCTGGGCTTTGGACCATTTGAATACAAGCTGTCCTACTGCTCTGCAGATCTCATTAAGGCCACATCTATTGACTTCAAAGCCACCTCTTGGGAACGTATCTTCTTTGAGGATAACCCTTTACCATCTTTCCACCCTCGTGTCCCAGTGTGTTGGTGTAACTCCCATGAACATTGATGGATGTGATGCATGCACATACAGAAGAAAACACCTACCAAAGTGGTCTGTTAGGTTTCCTTGAACTAGGGTTACAAACGCTGCAGAAGAAGTAACACATTTTCTCCACTCTGCAAAAAGCAATTTTTAGACTTCATTCTGATTATATCTTAATGAATGCTAGTAATCTCTGAGGTGGATTCTGCCAACAATATTACAAAGGAGTGCTCTTTCTTTCTTTCTGCTCATAGAGAACACGCCAGTACTGTTAGAACTGAACTCCGAAAGAGAAAATAAGAAAAAATGATATCAAACAAGAAGTCGCTGTCAATCTGTTCAGGCTCAAAAATGGGCATTCTCTCAAGGGAGGTAAATTCTACACAGCAATTCTGGAGGATTCTCTGTAAAAAGACTCAGGACCATATTCTAAACCGTCCTAGCCACCCAAATGTAATTTTTAAACTATTAAATTGATATATGTTCTACAGATTATCACATGGGTAAAACTCCACATACATGGTTCATTTGTGTGTGTGTGTGTCCATGTAAGTATATTATATATAAAATACACACAAATATACCACATATGTAGAGGTTTTTATCCTCTGACTGCCTCACTTACCCTCTGCCCAACAACCTATCTTCCCCAAGATTTATTCAAATACTCCACATTTCTGAGCAACTTCAAACAGCTGTTACTTTAAAAAAAATTAATCTGTCAGAAACAGATATTCCCTCCTCCTCCTCTCTCCACCTCAAATGTAGAATTCCTCCCCAAAATTACCCTGTTCCAAGGCCCAGGCTGGACAAGTTTCAGCTGTTGGACTGGTGTCAGCTTTTCTAGTTAGAAAAATGTCTAATCTTCAGTGTATGTTGCCTGGCGGTCTTACAGGGCTAGGAAAGGAAGAGGGGATTACAAACTTCCCAGTGGGATACATATCACTTCTAGCCCTGGAATTACAGAAAAATCTCTCGAGCCTATTTTTAGAGGTTTGCCTGGCTCCTTCTGAGCACGGCGCAGTTGGCCTCCTGGTATGTGAGACACCTGACTTTAAGGTATGAATGAGAGATGAAAAATAGTCCCAATAAAAATGTTAAAAGCTCTCTCAAGTATTCTTAAGATAGCATTTCTGTAAGATGTATGGCATATAGAGAATACATGATACTGTGATGTGATAGGAAGGTTTGGTCATCATTAGTTTGGGGTGATTTCTGTACGCCCCACTCATGGCTTTGTCACTCATGAGGAATGCATCTAACTCAAACTCATGCTGATAACATTTTACCACACCGTTGTTCACTCTCTGTATGTGAGAAAACACGCACACGTTCTGTGTATGTAGTCATGATCAACAGAATAACTTTCTTTCTTTTTGTTTCTGCAACCATGGAATTAATTGGAACCGTGCAATGAATTGCATTTATTTTGCACCTTTGTCCTCATTTTCATTCTGCCCACTAATCCATCCCAGTTGGAGCTACTTCTGATGTTCCAAATCGCAAAACTACTAGTGTCAAATGAAAAAGAGCCTTCCACTAAAATTTTTCCCATAACTGTGGCTTGGGTGAAAATGGGGATTGAAATGACACTGCTGCAAGAATAGCACAGTTCACTAGGAAAAAAGCTTTAGCCCAGTGAAGAACTCAAAGTGCAGGCTTTTTAGTGTTCTCCTGTAGGAAGCATTCATTTCTAGCCCTGACAGAGAGTGTGTCATGGAACCTTAAAACTGACACCTGCATTTGTGAGAAATGTTTGAAGGTTTTAAAAATGTTTTATAACTAACATTTCTCTGACTCTGAGGCCTGCACACTCATGGTAACTAAGGCAACCTGGCTTTACAGGCAAGGACTACAAGAAAATAAGCAATCAAAATACACACACTCTAAAATTGTTCTTAAAAATCTTTTAAGCAGGAGGAATAAACAAAACACCTGCTGGTGTGTTCAAAAGGATTAATTGGGATTTGGATATTTGGGATTTTCCCAGAAACTCTCATAGCTCCCTGCCTGGGACTCATGCCATACGTGACCATTGTGTGTGTGTGTGTGTGTGTTTGCCAACACAGACGTGCACACCTTCTCTCTATCTGTTCTAGTTATCCAGATATTAGTTATTATTCTATAACCAACTTCCAGGGATGCTGCATGGTTTTATTTTATGTCATAAGCCAGTTTAAAATGTTCCTTTCCTGCTATAGTAAACTATTTTGAATCCTACTGTTGAACATGGCTCTGTTACATGCCTGGGCAGTGGCAGGTAACCACTCAAAAGGTTGAAAGTGTGAGGAGCACCTGCTCTCTTCCCTCGCCCTTTGAATAATGTACAGTACCCTGCTTCAACCAGTTGCCCAGGTTCCCAACTCTGACATGGAGCACTGGTGCATCTTCCATCCAACAGCTCTCCTCTTTAGGATGCTTTTGACAGCAGTCCTCATATCTTGGGGACTGCCCTGCAGGAGACCGCTTGTACTGAGGTACTGCAGTGAAAAGGATTTTTAAAACTACAGAAGCACATTGTTTCTAATAAGCCTATGTGGTACTAACAAGGGACCCACGTTTGAAAGTGGGCTCAGATGAAGCTTTGCTTTAGGTTACTTTTGTTTGCTGTTTCATTTAAGGGCTGTTGTAAGAATCTTGTGAAATATGGTTGGCCTTTCCCGTTTTGTACATGCCCCAAAACTAACCCCAAATGTCTCACTTTTGTTTTAACCCCCTCCCTCTCCCAAGGAGGCACTGTCATAGAATTGTTTAACATCTATAGGGGCCCTTATAGCAGCATTTCACATGTAAAAAACCCTTGTGGGGATTTGTCTGAGTTACATCATTTCAGCTGAACTTTCAGAGTTTTGTTCTAATTTCTCTTTACTTGCTATGTTTCCTTTTTAAATTACAATTGACACTTCTCTTTATGGGGTCCCACTTTACAATCCAGACCAAGGCCCACCTACGAATGTTGGCTCAGGCCTGGTCTGGACTTAGCAGTTTTGCTGGCATAGCAGTGTTGCTCGGGATGTGATCCCCACCCCCTTGACTAACATAGTACATCAGCAAAAGCCCAAATGTAAATACAGTTAAACAAGTTGCACAAAAGTCCTTTTGCTAGTCTAGCATACTCCATTCGGGGAACTGGTATAAGCTGCATCTCCACCACCGGGGATTTGCCAGTATATAGGTATTCGCAAAAAGAAATGGAGTACTTGTGGCACCTTAGAGACTAACAAATTTATTTGAGCATAAGCTTTCGTGAGCTACAGCTCACTTCATCGGATGCATTCAGTGGAAAATACAGTTGGGAGATTTATATACATAGAGAACATGAAACAATGGGTGTTACCATACACACTGTACGGAGAGTGATCACTTAAGGTGAGAGATTACCAGCAGGAGAGCTGGGGGGGGGGGGAAACCTTTTGTAGTGATAATCAAGGTGGGCCATTTCCAGCAGTTGAGCAAACCCTTCCATGTGTAAGCAAGGCTCAGTATAGATGAAGTGCTTTATCCAAACAGTAAATAGCACCAATGCAAAATTTAGAAGCTGATTAATGCTTTGTAAATCAGCCACAAATATTTTGCTTTAATACATTTAAAGGCCACTAACACCTCATTTGCAATCATTCACTCTACATTTCTCTGCTCCCAAAGCAAAGCAGGGAAGGTTGAGCTTGGTTTGTACTGAAAATGTCAAAACCTCTCCTTCTGGCTGTACTTCTGCCTTGGCATATTTTGTGTTACAGCTCGAGAATAAATACAAGCAAAGCTAGCATCGCTTTAGTGCTAAAATATTGTACCTTTTTGTGTTTAAAACGGAGAGAAACAAACAAAAATAGGTTTCAGAGTAACAGCCGTGTTAGTCTGTATTCGTAAAAAGAAAAGGAGTACTTGTGGCAAACAAAAATACTTCCCCCGCCCCCCAAGGAACCCCGCCCTGTGTGTGATTTATTGCCAGAGAGGCCTGTGTCTCATTTCTTTGCTGTCTTCCTGCTGCTGCTGCTTTAAATGGTTTGCTATGTGAGTTTTCTGATACCACAGGGTATGTGATCGCGTGGGTGACAGAGTTGTCGTTTTCTTCATTCTTTCTCGCCTCAGTTTGTGCTTGTCTGTCTGCTGTGGTAGGGGTATTAATAAATAAATAAATGTATACATATCTATTCGATATAATTTTGAGGAGGTTTGCATGTTAGTAGTTTGTAAGCAACTAAGGGGCCTCGTGTTCAGGTCTGAGCAGATAGGAATCCGCTTGCACTCGAGGGGCCGGATCCGAAGCTCATTGAAGTCAATGGAAAGACTCCCACTGATTTCAGTGGACTTTGGCTCAAGTCCTATGCTCCCACCTTTGTTGTGCCTCACTTAAAATGGTGCTTCTTCAGTTGTCTGTCTCTTCTTCTGAGTTTTATTTGTAAGGTGCTGTATATAACTTGAATATATTATGCACATATCCTACCCAATGGGTAGAACAAACAAACAAAAAAAAAGACATTGTTAATACTGTAAGATAATGTATAGATGATACCAATTTTAACACAAAAAATGGCATCCAATTTGTGAATGCCTACTTTCGTGCTTGGTCCTCTTTTGTAAGAAAATTTGCGAATGTATGCATACAAATGACAAAAAGTCTATGTATTTTATTTTCCTATTAAATATCAATATAATATCATAAGGGAAAAGCAGAGTTTGAACAAATCACTTTTGACCAGCTTGTATATAGCAACTGGTTGTTTGATGCATCTTTGCGATGACGGTCATTCTTTTTGTGTGTGTCACTTTAAGGAAAAAGAAAAACAAAACAAACAAACCTTCACAGCTTTAACTTTGCAACTAGATACTTCTCTTCTTTGTTGTCACCTTGTTTTTGCTGAGCTGAACCAGTATTAGCTACTTCTTCTCCAGCAGATATTTTATTTATACCCTCAGTTACCTTATTTACCTAAAGATGAGTTAAAAACCTAGAACTTTTTATCCAAACCCAATGACGCTGTATGGGCCTTGGCTAAATTGATCGAAACTGACCCTGCAAAAATCAAAAGTAGGCCAACAGAGTTTTTCAAAAACAAAAACAGTCCTTGTGTTGCACCTATATCTGATACACAACCTTCCCATTCTATACTCTGAAGGCTTGTCTGCATTCAGGATTCAGCAATCAGTGTAGCTGCAGTGGTACAAACCCCAGGTATAATAGACAAGGAAAGCTGTAATTTACGCTGTTTGATCTTACCCCTGATTGAAATGGGAGCATATTGAAGTGGTTCAATATTCAACTTTCCTTGTTCACACTGAGGTTTGCAGCACTGCTGGACCAGTGATAGCTGAACTGGGGCTAATAATGAGTATAGACAAGGCCTAAACCCATCCAAGCCCAGTGAGCAGTGGTGTAAGGCCAGGTCTACACTTAAAACTTTTGCAAGTATAATGATGTCTATTCGGCGTGTGACTTACTTTATTTTTATGACATTTTATACCAGCAAAAGCCCAAGTGTAGACACAGTTATACAGGCACAAAAATCCTTTTGCTGGTATCCATTTTGTTGTTCAGGAAATTGATATAAGCTTTTGCCAGCATAACCTTCGTCTACACTTGCTGATATGGTTATATCTGTATGGCAAACCATTTTTCAGGTAGACAAGACCTAAGCTTTCGATTTTGAGGATGGGGTGGGAGTCAATTTATTTTTAAGGCTGACGAGCAAGAAAAGCCTTTTGTAGTTTGACCGGCGCTTTGTTGTGCATGGCAAGGCCCTCTGGACAGTTTGCTCCTCCAGTCTTTCCACACTTTTGGTTGTCCATGTACACTCTTGGCGTGGCTTGTTAGGTAAAGCGAATACCTCAGGAAAACAAACACAAAGTTTGAGTTTAGAATTGCAGATAGGGAACTTATTTTTCTAAACTGCTTGTTTTAAATAGTCTGGGAACGTAGATGATATAAAAGTTAACTGTCAAAGACTGAATAATCCGCTAACGAATGGCTACTTTTTTATACTTGTCAGGCTTTAACCACAAGCATAACATAGCAATGTATTGGAATGTGTTTGAGGTGGCGTTTTTGTTGGTTTTCAGATATCTAGCTAAATGCTACACTAAAACTCAGGGGGCCTCATCTAAAGCCAGCTGAAGACAATGGTAAGACTCCCATTGATTTCAAGGGGCTTTGGATCAGGTCCATAGCACTCAAGAATTTACTTTGTCCTTTTATTGGCCTATCATGGCTTCTCTCTCTATTGACCTGAAACTTCAGCTATCCATTTGTCTCTAAATATCTTTTAAAGAAACCATCACAGCAGTCCTGTACCTGACTAGTGATCACGGTTGTTTTGTTTTGTTTTAAAGAACTGTGTAGGTTTTGTGGCCAGTTCCTCCTCATGCCCTTGCAAGTAGCTTTGTCCATCCCTTTCTGTATATTGTGCTGTGCTAGCCAGTAAGCAGGTAACATATCTGAATCTGCCTACTTTATGGTTGTCGTTTGTTAACTTGTTCATTGTTTATCAGGCACAAAGTTTTGCAAATAGGTCTTGCTGGCCATTTCCACATTTCTATTTGCACTGCAGTAGAACGTGTGTGTCTGGAAAAAAATCTCGACTACGAAGAACATTTACAAAGTAAACCTTGTGCAGGGGGAGCCTAGAGTATGATTTACAATAGCAAACCTTGCATACTGAGTGGACCAAACAGGATGATGTCTCCCTTAAAAGTAACTAATCTCCTTTGAAGCTGCAGTGAAAAGATTAGAAAATCTATGAAGTGTAACCATAGCTCTGTGTTCACACTTCCCATTTACTACAACGCGCAGCAGGCATCCATGATTTAAAAAGAACTATGATCTGAAGTTATGAGAGCCCAAGGCATCTTACTGCTGGACAGCAAAAATAAAACACAAAACTCATTAAGCTTAATATCCTTTAACAAAACAACCGTTTCTTTACTCGCAGTACAAAGGCTTGCTAAGCATTGCCAAGAAATTTGTCTTTTGTGGCTCTCAACTATCTAGTGCCTCTGTGTCAGAGTGTTTCATGATGGTGTGTACATTGATCAAGCTATTATACCTAGAATTTATCATCAGATTAATGCCTGTTTTCAGAGCTTTGACCATTTTTGTTGTTTATTGCTAGTTATTATTTTACAGCCTAATATGCTTTATTGCTGTATGGTTTTGTTTTTTTTTGGTGATTCTAACTTTGTGGCTTTCAGGATCACATTTTTCAACACGTCTGTCTGGATTTTTGTCCATTTTGTTTCACGTTATTCCGAAATATGTACAGCACTATCCACAATATTTAATCCTTCATTTAAATTTTATTGTTGTAAAAACAGGTCTATTAAAAGAAAAAGTCTTTTTACAACTGTATTGGAACTTCTCAGTAGCTGTTTATGTGAAGCTGTGACAAACCTGGCTTGCTTTAAAGACTTTTTTATTTTCCTTTAACACAATCAACCTGTTGCTTATTTTCCAACATAACTCCCAGTTATATACAGGAGAAGAAGAATTCATCTGTTGTGTATCTGCCTCTTTTAATTGAGCAAATGGTGATGTCCTAGTTTTTAGACCTAAGGTCTGTTATTGCAATACTTTTAAAGAAAGATGTTGCTCTAAGTGCTGTTGTTAGTTTTAAATACAGATTTTATGCTTGTTCTTAATATGCTCTGGTCAAACCATAGCACAAAATTATTAAAAATCATGAAATAACATTTGTCTCCTGATGAATTTGTTTTCTCCTCAAACCGAGGGAGTAAAGTGAAAGGGGGTAACATCAAACTGATCCACTATGGCAGCCTTTGCTCAACCAGACGTATCCACCTTTTTTCCTCCCACAGTTAATGACTGTCCTAGGAAACGGATTGTTTCCGACTCCTGATTATTAGGGAATCTTGGAGAATTGAATTAGTTGGTTCTTAAATTCTAAATAAGTGAAGTACTAAAAGGAAACCCTTATAAAGACAGATAATCTCTTCATTTAAACTACCTAGACTTCCTTTTTAATGGGGGTCTCATCTGAAGGATTAGTTATTGGCCATTGCTTGGGGCATGATACCAGGATTGATGAACCTGTGGTCTGACCCAGTGTAGTAAATACTATATTCCCCAAACCCCGGAGTTAAAAAAGGTTGAATAAAAAACTAATTTACAGGATACAGTTCATTTGTCCTGGAAAAACACAGATCCTCTTTGTCCATTGATTTAAATTAAATCAATCTTGTCACGAGATGGAGGAGGGTGGCGGGAGGAGGGGATACACTGGGCTCAAAAGAGATGAGCTGAAATGATCCTTGAAAATCTTTGTGAAACAAGTCTTAACAAGATAGCTTGAAATGTGCCCATCAATGGTATTTTAAGATGCCTTTCACCTTGGTGCTGAAGAGTCAAACAAAATTATGAAGAACGAAAATCCCCCCAAACATGGGCTGTTCTCTTTATTCCAGGTTTCAAGGCACAAGTATTACACAGTGAGCTTTTTGTTTAACATTATTCCTGGGGAAAAGTTGTATCCCACATTTTGACCTGATCTCAGGATTGCTGGAGTCTGAGGTCTTCCAACTTAGTTTCATTGCTGGATTGTGGGTGCTTAGAATGCTGTGCTGCTCAAAGCCTGTCAACCTAAACCTTGGTTTTTCTCTCTCTTCCTGTGGAGGATGAGGCAGCCAGGTCTCACTCCGTTAAGGGCTTTGTACATAGGGACCAGGACTTTGATTTCTGTTCTAAAATAGAGGAGGAGCCAATGGAGTGAAGTATTTGCTGCTCTATACTGTGGTATATCTGGTCATGCGTTCAAATGACTTGATTATTGAAACCTTGAGTGTATGCTTATTGACAAACAACAAACCCTATCACTAATTTACTACCATTTTCCCTTTTTCTCTGGCTCCCTCAGTATGTTAACCGCCAGCGTTTCAATTCCTGTCGTACCAGTTCAATTCAAGGATGCAACTGGAAAAAAATAAGGTAGTTCCTCCCCGTGACAGATATTGTAACCACATGCGATAGCTCTGGAGACCATATTGTATGAAGCTTGTCTATCACTGTGGATTCAGGGATTGTTTGCCACTCCAGGGGCTGGGGAGGGGAGTTATCACAGCTCCATGGTAACAGATACTGCTGGCAACAGACTGTTCATAGCGCTTGGGGAGAAAGTGCAACACACAGACTGGCTGGGGATGTCGCAGTGGCTGGCAGGGAGCTGTGCGTTCTTAAACCCCCCCAGTCAGAAGGGTGTGGGACAAGTGGCCCTGCCCAGAGACAGGTGGTGGCTGG
This sequence comes from Chelonia mydas, assembly GCF_015237465.2. Classification (NCBI taxonomy): domain Eukaryota; kingdom Metazoa; phylum Chordata; order Testudines; family Cheloniidae; genus Chelonia; species Chelonia mydas. The sequence goes on from NC_057850.1 coordinate 89,921,921, forward strand.
AGACCTGAGACCTGACTGGGCACTCCTGGAGTGGGCCATGGAGCAGGGGAGTACAGAGGCAGGTACAGAGGCAGGTATAGTTTTTTCGAAGTTCTCCAAATCTCTGAGCCTCTGCTCCTGTTCTACCCATTGAGTCAAGCACTCTCTGGAAACTGTCATTTAATTCATCTGTTTTTAATTATAATTGTATTTGTTTTATCATATGACATTCGGCTTGTGGTTTAATATCTTTGTCTATGGATTGCTACCCCAAACTAGCTATAAATGGGCTGTCTCATAGCAGTAGGAGCGCTTTCCTGCTACATGATGAATACAGCATCTGCCACAGTCTTGTAAAACCTTCAGGTCTTGCTTTCAGGCTCCCAGTTGTATTGATCTACATTATAACCATCGTATTTTTAACATTCTAACCCCCTTTTCTTCCAAAGATCAGTGTATAATGAGATGGCATCTCGCAGACACAAATTAATCAGTCCTCACTCACTATCACAGATTTGATCTGTGGTGCTTTGAGTGAGTTGTAATTAAAATGCTGTTGAATCCTCTCCTAATACATGCCCATTTGCACTTTCACAACAGCCCTCTTTTCTTCTGGCTCCCTATTGTGCCAGTTTTAAAGAACCCTAGCTCTGGGCATTATAAATACTTGCATGATTTTTATTTTATTCGGTTAAATCAGCCCTTCAAATCTTCTCCAGTCTACCAGCCAAATGATTGCTTCAGCCAATGTGTCCATTTCAGGCTAACGTCTTCACCAGTTGTACTCAATGGTGGCCAGACTATGTCCAACTGAAAACCACACTGCCAGGAGCCCGGAGAACGCACCTACTATTTAAAATGGAGCAGACTCGCTTATCATTAGCGGGGGGGGGGGGGGGGGGAAGGGCGGGTGAAGATGGCCCGTGGAAGGTACACGTTCCCACCATACGATGCATCAGTTGAATACTAAGATGTTGTACCCATAACAGTTTCCATTCACGGATCTCAAAGCACTTTCCGAACTAACTCCACCTCACAGCAGCCTGCACAGTAGGTGCCAGCTCCTCTTTTACAGCTGGGGAGACAGGCAGAGGCATCAGGCAATGCTAGGAACAGACCTCCACATCCTCCTGACGCTGAGTCCCCTATTCTTTAACTATTAGACTGCTTGCCTCGTTGTGTTACTACTGTAATAAAAATCACTGTACCGCAGAGAAGTTGCTGCCTTGTACTGCACTCGTTTTCTTTCTCCCACTGAGATTCCCAGGATATTAGGCAAGCAGCCAGGATGTAGCCACATCTTATTGAGAGAAAATGGTGTTTTCCTGACAGAAGGCTAAGCTCCACCCTGGAGCTCCAGAAGCTTCCCCGAATGCCAACTCCAGCTCACGCCAGATTAAATTAACATTTCCAGACACTGCATTGATTGGCAGTGTAGTGAGTAGAAAATTCTCATTTAATCTAGCTCTCAGTGTGCCATAGAGCTAGTTTCAGACAGCTTGACCTACATTTTACCCCACAGAAAAGGAAGCACTTAGGGAAAATAAACCTACTTTTCACAGTGGTGTGGATTTTGCTCAACCTTATTCCATGTGTGTATGTGTGCGTGCACCTATGTATGGTTTTCGTATCAGTCTGTAACTGACCCAGGTTTGCTTTACTCAGCAGTGGCAAAGTTATTAGTCCATAGTAAGTTTAAATACCCTTTAAAAGGGAAACATTTTGATGTGTATAGCACTTTGATTGGGTCTAGAGCAGCAGAAAAATGTCAGGGGCTGGTTATTATATGACTATAGTCTGAGCATCACTAATGCTTTTCAATTTGCCTAGATCTATACAACTTTGCAGCTCAGTCCATGTTGATAGGGAGGGGATTTTTGTCAATGTGCTGAAGAGAAACTTTTTGTTAAGGCCCTACTCAGACCGTCATTATAGAGCCAGATGGGACTATTGGGAATCATCCAGTCTGGCTTCTTTTATAACACAGGCAAGAGGACTTCCCTGAAGCAATTCCTATTGGAACCAGAACAGATCTTTCAGAAAAACATCTAAAAAATTAAAAAATTTGATTAAAATTTGATTAAAAAATTTCCAGTGATAGAAAATCCACCACAGCCCTAGCTAAGTTGTTCCAATGGTTAATTACCCTCACTGTTAAAAATGTGCACTTTATTTCCAGTCTGAATTTGTCTAGCTTCAGTTTCCAGCCATTGGATCTTGTTATGCCTTTCTCTGTTTGATTGAAGAGCCCTTTATTACCAAATTTCTATTCCCTATGTAGACACTTAGAAACTGTGATCAAGTCACCCCTGAACCTTCTCTTTCAGCCAGACAGATGTAGCTCCTTGAGTCTATTCTCTGTAAGGCATGTTTCCCAAGCCGTTAATATTCTCAGGACTCTTCTCTGAACCTTCACCAATTTATCAACATCCTTCTGGAACTGGGGACACCAGAACTGGACATAGCATTCCAGTAAAGGTTGCACCAGTGACAAAACCAGAGGTAATTTAACCTCCCTACTCCTACTTGATATTTCCCTGTTTACACATTGCAGGGTCACAATGGCCCTTTTGGCCACAGCGATCCACCATTATTACCTTTCCCTCCCCCAAGTCCTTTGTAGAGTCACTACTTTCCACGATATAGTCACTTATCCTGTAAATACGGCCCACATTGTTGGCGGGGACTCGTAAGGAGAACTTAGGCATTGCAGGACTCAGGCTTCCTTCACAATGCATGAGGACAGTCGGGTTCCTAAAAATGGGATTCTTAGAAGCCAGTAAGCTGAGTGGGGAGCCACCTCAGTTACCAGTAGGAAATGCTCTGAGGGGTGTGGATTAAGCCCTGTCCCTCCAAGGGATTTAAGTGGCTAACTCTGGCACCTCCCTCCTCTCGATGTTCACAGATGTAAACCCTCTCCTGGAGTTAGGTGTCTAAGCCAGGTCAGTCATTTTTCAAGAAAAACGAGGAGGAGGTGACACCTGCCCCTGATGACCTTTAGCCCAGTGGTAGGAGCACTCCCTCAAGGTTATAGGGGAAATGAGTTTAAAGCCCCTGTCTGCCTGATGTGGATCAGGAACTCGAAGTGCGGTCTTGCCCAGACCCCAGGAATACAGGCTGTTCTGGGGTGGTCTTGCGCACTCTCTCCTGCTGGAGCTGTACCACTGTGTATAAATAATTAAATACACACTGGGCCAGAGAGAGTGTGTGACTACAGCTTGGCGACTAGGGCACTCACCTGGGACATGGGAGGCCCAGGTTCCAGGGCCCCTGCTCTAATATTTAAGTATTTATACAAAGTGGAACAGAGACTGAGACATCCCCCCCAGAATACCGCATAGCCTCGTGGTCAGGGCACTCTCCTGAGAGGGGGAAGACACACATCAGGGGGAAATTGAACCAGGCTCTCCTATACCCTGGGTGTGTGCTCTAACCACCCAACTAAAGGTTGTAAGGGTGGGGGCACCTCCTCCTCCATCATCTGTGTAGTTTTAGACGTGTTTAGAGCAGGCCTACTGGGTTAGGCCTATAAGACAAGGTAGGCAAGAAAACATCTTAGTCTTTGGGTCCCTGCTCCTTGTTCTTGCACATGACTTTACATTTGACCATTTATCTGCAAACTCTGTCTGTGATAATTCTATTTTCTTTTAGATCACTGATAAAAATTGTGAAGATATAGGTAGGAACTGAGAACCTGAGCCAAGTGGCTCTTAACTATATTGACGAGATTACCTTTGCCCTCCGAGTGACTTGACCCATGTTGCAATTTGAAAAAATAAACCAGTTCTTTGTACTTGTTAATGGATTTTATTAAAAAGAACAAGCAAATAAATGTAAAATTGAGCAAACATAACCCTGACTAAACTACTACATTTTAACTACAAATGGAACAATACAAGGTAGTAACTGAGATTTAATCAATGGGTTTATATATCAAATCACCCATTCAATACCACATGTAATCAAACCAAATGAACCATGAGGTTGACTCAAAAAAGGATTGCTCTTGTTAATCCTGCTTTGGGAGAAAGGAGAAGCCAGTTTCCTTCACTCTAGACTTCAGCCAGCAGTGCACTTCCAGACTCTTCTGCCTTCTCTTCCTCCACCTGCAGGACAGGAAGGGTCTCTCAGAAGATCACTTGGATATTCTTCTTCAGCACACTGAAATCATCTATAATCTGAAAGGTATCCCACGACACCTCACGGATTATTTATGTGTGAAGTAAATCTGGTTACTTTGGCCCATATATCCTGTAAATGAAAGGCTGAGATAATTACACTAAGCCTAAATATTTGTTGTTGTTTTTTAGCAGTCACTGGTACAATATAGGTGACATGCAGCAGTTGAAATCTCAGTGAGTGATGTGTTTATACATATTCAGTACTATATATGAGTGATAACTTCATAATCCACTCATGGCTTTATCCTTTACAAAAAAGAAAATATAATGTTCTAAATAATCTTGTATATTCTACGTATACCATGCTATGCCTATACATAAGAAAATAATGTCAGATATAGCCATATCTCAAAAGCCACTTTTGATCTCATGCAAAATTATGCTGCAAAAGGGAAGGATCATTAGGTATGTAAATATTCACCATCTGACAGTAGTGTTGACAAAATAATGTGCTCATCAATGGTAGAACTTTACACTTTTGTGAATGAACTATGCACCCATAATGTACATGTTTATGCACCAGCAGTTTAGTTAGTTATGTACAGAGTGTCTGTGTGCGTGACACTCATTATGCAGGTACGTGTAAATGTATATGCCTAAATGCAGCATCCCAGACACTAACTGCAGAAAGATCCTATATTTCTCGGAAGTACTGTAGTAGTGACAACATAGAGTTCTCACAAGCTACTTCCTGTGCAAAACTGTAGTGGTCTTCTTCATGCATAGTTTGCGTCCTGTCTTAATTTGCACTGATTCTCTAATGTAAACCATGTCAAGAAGTAAATCTTTCTACTCCTGACTAACCCGGACTATAGTTTAAGTTTTGAAGTTATCAGTAAAGGAGACAAAACAAGATGTTTGAAAGCTTCTCCTTAAGAATTAAAGCAATAATGGCATGGCCACAATGTGTATTTTATTATAATGATTGTGTTAGCTTGAATGTTTTAAACACCTGCCTGTCTGAGGAAGAGACATCCTAAATGAGTGTTACACAGTGCATTGGTGGTGTACTAGAGTATGGGGCTGGATCCTACCACATGCTGAGTGCCAAAAATCAATGGGAGCTGACAGTGTTCAACAGCTCTCAGCATTGGGTCTCTTCAGTACCATTACGCTATAAAATTATCTCTGCTCTATAAGTTTCCTTCCTTTCCTGTTCTCTTAGGAAGCAACTGCATAAATAAACTATGAAAAATCTTTCATTTATCTTCCTCTGGAATTCTTCGTGCCTGAAAAAAAGCAAAGAAACCTCATTTTCCCAAAATGACTCTGTGTTGCCTGTACATTTTTCTCCCCTATGATTGTCCAATCAACTCATCAGAATAAAAAACAAACTTAATGTTACATACTGCCCTGCAGGCTTATGAAATCAAGATGTATTCTTTCTACTTAAAGGATCATCGTCATCAAAACAGCCAGATAATTGCCAGGGGATAATTATGATTCTGTAATTATTATTGTTGCTGACAGTAAATGATGTACGAGGAAGAATACAGCTTGATTTTCTAACCTGAGCCCCCCCCCCAGAGGAGACACAGACAATCAGAAAACTTGTTTTGACTAGAACACTGAACAAACTTGACAGAGAAGTTACAAAAGGAAAAAACACTTGCATACTCTCTACCAAGCTGAAGGCGATTCTACTGCATTTAAAGGCTGCACCTCAGTGGCCAATAATCTGGGCAATGAAAAACGAAAAGTAGAAGGAATAGGCTTTTTTTGTTTTCTTTTAATAAAATACAAGATTTTAAGTACTTAAAAGTTCACATGATAACAAGCAAGAGCCTTTTATAAAATGGTTTTTAGCAATCTGTGCAAACATGACTGGCTTTCAGTGATGTAATACCAATTATACAATACTTATACACTGCCCTGCTCTGTCTCTTCCCTCCTTAATACACTTTCTCTATTTAATACGGCTTCTCTATTTAGATGATCACTAAAATTATTGCCTCCTTGGTGAAGATGCATCAAAGGCTGGATTTTTTCCCCCAGCCACTGCTGGTGCCTTGATAAACAATTTTTTCAATAGAGACCGAAGGGAGGACCCTCCAACGACATTCACATTCTTCGGTTGAACTGCCAAAATCACTTCTTGCTCTGGAACTCTAGCCGTAAGGGTTAGCCTCTCCTAAAGTGGGCTATCAAATGATGTGTTTGTAATGGTCTTGCACAAAGAAATGTTAGTTTAGGCATTTTAAAAACAAGATCAACTTGATTAAACATGAACCAGTGGGCTGCAACTTGTCAGGCTTTAATATCCCAATGGAGGCAAGCCTTTTGTTTTGTTTTTTCAAGGAATATTAATTTTTCCACCCTTTCTTACACTAAACACGCAATTAAAATCAGTTCTCTGTTTTGGGGCTACTGAACTAAGGAGGCAGCTACTAGGTGTCTGTAAATGTGAGTCTGTTTCCTGTTTGTACTAGTTGTAAATATAGCTCATCAGAACCAATGCACCAGCTCGTAATATTGCCAATAATAATGAAACACCACTGAAACTGCATTTATAACATTTTTCTTTTTACAATAGGTGTCTGAAAGAATGGAGGTACAGATGCTATAAAGTGATTTAAATAACACCGCTCATGTGCCTGTGGCCAAAGAAAAGAGCACACAAAAATATAAAATACAGCATCAGTTCTTTAGCCCAGATAATATGGTCCCCATGTTCACTTTCAGGTTTCAATTGTAGGGAGATGAAATCAATGCCCATTTGAGAAGAAAGGAAGTTAATTTGGGTATAAAATAAGCAACAACAGCTACAGCAGCTGCACTGAGCTAGTGAAATAAATGAAAATGAAATGGGACGGGGAGGGGAAGGAGGAGGAGAACACAAAACAGGAGAGCTATCAGCATTATCGTTTCAGTAGTTGGAAGCCAAAGAAAAAAGACCCTCTGTACCAGTATTTTACTTAACCTTTTACCAGTTATGGTTAATCCCTTATAACTATTATCTGTAATCTGGATCTAGTAATTGCAATGTTTTTTTCCTTCAGGGCCTCCAGACCATTTTACTGCAACTATTGTTTGCATTTTTTTGCTTAAGAGCCACGGGCACCCTTCCTTTCCCAAGATTTATGATGTCTATTTAAGCCACTCTGTCAGGCATGGCTGCTTTGAGTTAGACATCTCGACAAGTGGCCTGCATTTCAGAAATGCTGAGCACCACTGAACTCTCACATTAGAAGCTTTGGAGTAGTAGATCTTCACTGCAGAGTTAATGCAAGTGTTTGGCACCTGGGTTCGCCTAATCTGGGTGTGAGCATCCACACTGCAAAGCCATACTTGAGTTAATGTGTCTACATGGTGCTGCATGCAGGTGGGTCACTAGGCCTTTGGGGTGTGTGTATAAAATGGTCACTTATCTGTATTGTAACAGTTGTTCTTTAAGCTGTGGGCGCAGATGAGTAGTCCACTCCAGTGTGTGTGTGCCCGAGCCAGAAACAGTTTCTGCTGCAGTAGCCGTCAGGGCAGTGCACACACCGTGCATCGCCTTGTGGCCCCTCCCAAGGGACTATAAGGGAGCACCGCCCTGTTTCCCCTCCCCCCAGCCCCTTCACACCAGCATGGCCTCCAACGCATTTGCAGAGGGGCTGGAGGGTGGGGTATTTGTGACATGTGGATGCAGACAAGTCACAGTACAGGTAAGTAACTTGTTTTTTCTTTGAATGGATGCAGATGTCTATTGCATTCAGGTGAGTCACAAGCAGCATTGTAGGCAATGGGACTTGGAGGCTATTTAAAGAGTGACTGAAATATGACCTTGCCAAAGTTTGCATCGTCCCTTGAAGCTGTTCCATTCAGTCATCATTATGCCACGGCATTATGGAGGGCCAAGTAGCAGCCCTGCAAATGTACAGGATAAGTACATCATTCAGAAAATCTATATACGTTGCTTGAGCGCTCTTCAAGGGTGCAGAAAGACATGGCAGAGGAGATGTATTGGCCAAACCATAAGCAGCAGTAACAAAAGATAGGATTCATCTGGAGCAGTGGTTCTAAATCCGTGGGCTGCTTGTGGCCCAATCAGAACACAGCTGCAGCCCATGTGACATCCTCAGGGCCATACAGGTAGTATATGTATTGGGTGGATGCGGCCCACATAACAGAGGGAGCTGCGTATGCGGCCCACAATGGTAAATAGATTGAGAATCACTGACCTAGAGCCTGCCTGGCCCGTCAGCCTACCCGCATAAAATCAAGGAGGCTGGCTAAATTACTTAACCATGTCTACAGGCAAGGCCCTTCTTAATCCAAGGTATGTAAACACTCTTCTTGCTGACCAGCCTGCGCTTTCAGAAAGAACAGGGGTGGGTACATTGTCTGATTGAAGTGAAGCCTGACACCACTTAATTTAAAAACTTTGGGTGAGGCCCCAAAGCTACCTTGTCCTTAAAAAACCCCAAGATGTGATGACAATAGGAAAGGTCATTTTCTGAGAAAAAATATTACTAAGCGCAAGTAGCCAAAAAGTTCAACTGGATGGCCCATGAAAGCAGCTAACACTATTAAGCTCCCAAAGTGGAACTGATGCTTTTGCAGGTGGATACAGGTGAGTAGGTCCCTGGAAAAACACTGTTCTCTCATAAACAACGGGGTGAATGGCAGAAATGGATGCCAGGTCACCCTTCAGGGAACCGAAGAAAAGGCCAGACAATTTCAGACACTGGAATTATTCCAAAACACCCTTGCTACTCACTCTCATAGGCTGAGTCTCTTGAGCGGAAGCCTGAAGTAGAAAAATGCTTCCACTTACCTAAAGGTGGCCCTAGTTGATTAGCGTGGGCCGTTGGGGGCCTGGATGTAGGACCGACCCATGATGCTGTGAGAGCTGATCTGGGCGAGGCTGTAGAAGTTCCACTGAGAGGCTGCAAAGTTCTGACTAGCTTTGACCAAGCCCAGGTAATTAGAATAATCTTAGTGTGATCCTGCTTACTTTGAAGATGACTTGCAGGATCAATGGAATTAGGGGAAAGGTATACTCTAGGCCTTATCTCCATTTCAACAATCAGCCAGCACTGAAGCCAAACAGTTCTTGTCTTTTGTAGCAAACAGGTCAACTGATGTGATGCCCCCCTACCAGGAAAATAGATCTCAATTTTTTCCAGAGTATTCTAGCATCTGTTTCACTAACACCATACAGGAAGGTAAAAATCACTTTCCTACACCTGTTCACTACTCCTCTACTTATACATTCATGGATTTCATTAGTCCTGTTTGCCACAGCATAATCCTGGGTGCACACATTGTTGCTTGTCTACTATGACCTCTAGATCCAGTCACTGCTTTCCATGATAGTCTCTGCTCCCGCCATCCATTTAGCTTTTTAAAAAAGACATTGTTTGAACGTGCCTAGCTTACCACGTGCTCTAGATGGCTCTGTCTGAGTGCCCTCGCCTCATCATTACTTACACTTCTTTGTATTATCCACAACTTTTATCAGCAGTGCTTTTATATTTACTTCCAGCTCACTGACTACTACTGGCAGGCCTACTACCAAACCTGGTTGTATCCCACTAGAAACACTGTCAGTCACTATTGCTGCTTTATTGATGACTAATTTTGAGGTATGTCAGTTAGCCAGGTCTTAATCCAGTGAATGTGCATTGCAATGATAGTGTTATATCATTGCTGAGTCTGTTTTTCAAATGCATGAGTAGGAAGATAGCTGGCCTGCAGGTTTTGTTTTTTTTAAAAGTACATAATTATGTCCAGCAATTACACTGTTCAAAGCTGTCAAAGGGAAAATTTAATTTTTAATAAAACAAAGCGTGGCCATAGCACTTTATCCTGTGCCCCAAAGATCTGTAGAATCATAGAATATCAGGGTTGGAAGGGAGCTCAGGAGGTTACCTAGTCCAACCCCCAGCTCAAAGCAGGCCTAATCCCCAACTAAATCATCCCAGCTAGGGCTTTGTCAAGTCTCACCTTAAAAACCTCTAAGGAAGGAGATTCCACCACCTCCCTAGGTAACTCATTCCAGTGCTTCCCCACCCTCCTAGTGAAAAAGTTTTTCCTAATAGCCAACCTAAACCTCCCCCATTGCAACTTGAGACCATTTCTCCTTGTTCTGTCATCTGCTATCACTGAGAACAGTCTAGACCCATCCTCTTTGGAACCCCCTTTCAGGTAGTTGAAAGCACCTATCAAATTCCCCCCTCATTCTTCTCTTCTACAGACTAAATAATCCCAGTTCCCTCAGCTTCTCCTCATAAATCATGTGTTCCAGCCGTCCGCTGGACTCGTTCCAATTTTTTTCACATCTTTCGTATGGGGCCCAAAACTGGACACTACTCCAGCTGAGGCCTCACCAATGCCGAATAGAGGGGAATGATCACATCCCTCGATCTGCTGGCCATGTTCCTCACACAACTGCTGTGAGGTAGATACTATTTGATTACTGCATTGTCACCTTTATATAGCTGGTGAAGCCGAGATTAAGGATTTCATCCTACACTCTTAATGGGTGCTTTGCCATTGACTACAACGGGGGCAAGATCAAGCCCTAATGGTATGTGTACACTGCAATGTAAGACTAAGGTCTCGGTGTTTGTAAGCCTGGCCTTGAGCATTCATACTGTGTACTGACCCTATCGTTAGAATTTCTGGACCCAGTTCCCCTCCCTACACTCAGCTGTCTACACTATGCAGAGCTGAGTCAAGCCAGCATACCTAGGCTTCCTAGCACCCTCCCCAGCTGTAGCCCCGCTAGCCATATTTGTGGTACATTGTGGGAAAACTTGACTGTCTAGCCCGTGGCACTTAGCTGGAAATTGTCACAGGCCACCAACACATGCTGCCAAGTCATCTTTTGGGTCTGCACGTTTCCAGACCCTGAAGCCAGCAACATGGAGAAGACACCCTTTGAAGAACTTGTTTGGCTTAGGCTGTCACACCAGTTTCAGGGAACAGGCAGCGCTTCCATGAAGCACTAGTGGACATTTCAGCAGTGTTTTCTGGCCTACCAAAGGCACCCGTTGGACGAAGGGGATAATGATACAGGCATGGCAGACTCCCACTGGCTCATGCTGCTGGTGACAGCTAGTGGTGGCCAGTATGTAGACTGCTCCTTCTGGAGCAGGGCCACAAGCACAGGCTGGTGGGATCACATAGTCAAGCAGACATGGGATGACCAAAAATGACTTGTAACTTTTGGTGATGAAAGTTACATCCCTGGAGCTTTGTGAGCCACTTACCCCAAGTTTCCAGTATCAACACATGCATGAGAGCCAACATGCCACTCCAGAAGCAGATTGCTATAACCCTCAGGGAATGTGCTACCCCAGACTGGTACAAAGCCACTGCTAACCAGGCTGGTGTTTGAAAAATCAACTGGTGGCAGAGGTTTGTCACAATCAGGTACCTGCTTTACCCACAGGTGGTGGACAAAAACAGTATCCCTGATGGAATTGCTGGTTTTGAGAATGGAGTTCCAAGCTGTGCTGGGGCCACTGATGTGCCCACAGTTTGCCCTCCTCAAAGAGCACATGAGGACAAACTGCAAAGGGTCCTACTCCATTGTTATGCAGGCCCCTGTGGAACACAGAAGCTCATTTATGGACGACAATGTGGTCTGTACTGGAAAAGTTCATGATACCTGAGTTTTCTGCCAGTTGGGAGTCTACCTTCATGGATAGGCTGGGACACTTGTCCCACCAAATAACATTGTCATAAATGGAGTTACTGTCCCCTCTGTTATTCTAGGGGACTCTGCTTTGCCTTGGCACAAGAAGGTTTAAATTACACTCTAAGCAGACATAGAATGGTGGCTGAATGTGTTTGGCAGATTGAAATCATGACAGCACTGTTTACAGAACACTTATATTACCAAAACCATAAAACAAAGCAAGAGAGAGCTGTCATTGGATTAAACTAGAGCTGCTCTTTGCTCCTTGACCCCCAGTCAATCCTGCAACATTGCTCTCTTTTCTTCTCCCCCTAAAAAACAAACCTTTGTGAAAGAAGTAGTGGAGGCCATCTTCTTGCTCCAAAGTGATACTTTTAACAGAAATAATGGAGAAGCCCACACCAAACAGAAAAAATTCACTCCCCTCTCTTGCTTCGATATAGATTTTGGCCAAATGAGTCATGAAATGATGGTGCCTCGATAGTCAGATTTTATGCAGTTGCAGCAACAGACCTGGTATGATGTTCAGGAACAGTGCATAAACCCTTACTCCAATGAACAATTTTAGGTTAATCTGAAACCAGAAGAGTGTGTAGGGGAACTCGTTTTAAGCATCTGATAGGATTCCTGCTTGTTTGTGTTATCAGTCCTAATGACATCCGTGAAAATTCTCATGTAAGTGTGCAACATTTGGGCCCACCACTATATTTTTAAAAATTATCACTATATTCCATCAGTAGGTGCAGACTTATCTCCCTTTAATTTTTATTTTATTATTGAAAGCTAGTACAAAGCGGAACACCTTCAGTAAATTACAGCATAATTCTGGATGAAAATGAACCAGTTATGCTTTAGTCCATATGCAGTTACAGTCAGAACATTTTATTCAATCCTATAACATTCTCAATTGTAATTCAACTTTATATAAAAACAAAAGCATACATGGCTACTGTAATTAACTCATCTTACTATAATTTTCAGTTGAAAGGCTTTTGAAAGTTTAAAGACACCATTTTTTAAAACAAAGATCCAGATCCCCAACTTGCGTAAGCTGTTTTAACTCAACTGAAGCCAGTGTAGCTATGAGATTTTACGCTAGTTAAGGATCTGGCCCATTAGTTCATTCACTTGCAGCATCAGTGGTAAGGGTTTGCCTCAGAGTGGAGATGGCAGTGGTTAGAGAGAGATCACTGCATATATAATATATGACTGAAAAGGAGAGGACTCCTTTCTCTCAAAAAGAAATCTGTATTCCCAGGCAATGGAGGAACCAGTCTGACACAATGCTGGTTCCCAGCTGACGGCCAGAATAATATTGTGGATCTTAGAGAAGCATCTCGACTTACAAAAAACTGACCACCACTGTTGCCATTGCACATATGAATTTTTAATACTCGATTCATTTTCTCTTTTTTTTTCTTTTTAAAAGAACTTTAGCATTAAAGAATTTACAGAAATCTTTAATCCTTCGAACACTGATATTCTCCACCCAGCCAAATGAAAGCAGAAAGTCCATATCCAGATGCTCCAAAGGGTTAAATTGCATAATTTTTTGCACAACCTAAGCTGACCATTTTCTTATTCTTTTCTTTTTTTAAATGAAACTTTATCTTTGGTTTCTTGTATTTTTTCTGTTATTCTATCCTTTGTTTCTTCCATCTTCTCTGTTATTCTATCCTTTGTTTCTTCCATTTTTTCACTAATCATGTCCCTGGTTTCCTCCATTTTCCCTGAGAGACGCTCTTTTGTTTCTTCCATTCTATCCTGTAGGTATTCCGTTACCGGAGGGGGCGTGGACATGTAGCCATGCTTACGAAGATACTTGACAGTAATGGATGTTCCTCCTAAAGTTACAGTGTATCTGGCAGGAGTTGCAATCTTAAAGGAAACCAAAAAAAGTATCAAAATTATGTGTAAATGGGATCGGATATTCTTTACAAAATTTCTCCATTTTTGTAAAAAGCTTATATTGGTCAACTCCAACTTTTAATAAAAGGAGCCCCAAGTTATAAGGAAATAAATTAACTCATTCTGAAGGGAATTCTTCAGAAAGGCACTTTCTCTCTCACATACACACACTTTCATTTGAAGTATCCCAAGTATTACAGGTTTGAAGAGATATACCAATGAGGCATAACTGCATGCACCCCTGAGATGTATCATTTCTGGGATGAAATGCAGCAGCTGTTTAACATCACAACCAGTTTGCCCAACAAAGCCCACACCGGTACTTTGTTGGTGAAACTTTCTGGTCAGAGGTGTGTTTTTTCACCCTCTGACAGAAAAGTTTTACTGACAAAAGTACCAGTGTAGACAAAGCTATAGTGAAAACAAGGTCTAAATGAACCCTCTGGATTGTGCTGTCTAATCTCTCATCCTTTATTGCTCCTTTTCTTCTCCTACCCAAATCTTTGTTCCCAGCTCTGATCTCCACATAATGATATATCATCATGAAATAAAAGTGGGAGGACAAATACTAATTTCTAATTCAGCGAGGGCTGAAGGTTTGGCAGCTCTTTAGCTACTTATAAATACTCTCTGCATCTGTCTCTCACTTTAAAATAATCTCACTTTGGTTAATTGCTCCTTATTGGAAAATACTAAACAATGGTATAAGACTTGACAGAAGCTTTGAAGGCCAGTCACTTTTACTACAGGCTAGACACTGGTGTGGAATAAGACAGATAGGTTTTCTGTTTGGGCTTAAGAAGTCATAATTTGTCTTGTTATTGGCAGTCACTGCACCCAGAAAGAAAAGAGCAAGTTCCTAAAAATATTTTAAATACCATTTAAACAAAACAAAAATAAAAGAAAGCAAATGGCAAGCAGCCACCAGGATGATCTGATAACCCAGCACGCAAAGTAGGACTGAAAGAATCTGTTTCATTACAAGAAAATGCACAAAACAAATATTTTAAAGGTGATGTAAGATTAAATGCCAATTCATTTTTCATAAAGTTTACAATAGCAAAGATAAGTTAGTACTGAACGTAAACTGTATTTTCTACTGTTTTCTAGCAACAAAGCAGAATCAGTCCTAGTCTGCATCAAACCAGGCCCCTGATTATGTATAATTAAAAGGGACTCCTGCTTACTGAATAGAATTATCAAACCAGTGGCAACTGTTTATAAAAATTGTTTAGAAAATCCCTTTAATACTTATACATTCTATACTACCTTCTGGGATTCTATGACATCTAGCCTCTAGCTAATGGTTAAATGAAACCCTCTTGTTAAAAAGGGTATTTACTTTACAGGGAAATATTAACCCAATATCCAAAAACGAAGAATACTGGGAGAACTTGGCAGTTACCCCACAACGTGAGCATCTACAGTGGGGGCAGGAAATGTAACGGGAAGGGATAAAGTTGGTCAAATTAATATTCTCTTCCAAAAAGCAAAGATCCTCAGAAAAGATTACTAGCACACAATTTTAGATTATAAATTCTTTGGGGGCAGGAATTATTTTTGAAATATGTCTGCACAAGTGACTAGCAAAATGGGGCCTGGATGTGGTTGGCCTCAAGACACCACCACCTGATGTTAAATAATAAGTCAACTCTGAGTAGGTACAGGGCCAGATTTTCATAATGTCACCTGCATTTATGAAAATGTCACCTGCATTTATGGACCTAGATAGGAGATGAGTATTTTTAAAAACATGGCCCTTAAATTTACATCAGGCTTGATCCTACTGCCCTCCATTTCAATGGGAGCAGGATTGGACTCAATGCAAGAAATGTACATATACTTGGCACAGCCAAATCTCCGGACAATAGTACGCATATGTACTATATACCAATCCAAGAATAGGTTGTGTTTATTATAAAATCTTTATATTTTAAATGCATACATCCATTGACTTTCTATAGGCACCAGTATACTAAACTGTTTAAATTGGAAAGTGTCTGTGCCTTTACTTCATCATCACTTTACTTAGGATAAAAGTTAGATACGTAACTAGTAAAGTGCATTAAAACAATCAATCAGATATATGCACAACAAAAGGACAACGTATCACAAATAAAGATGTTAATACTTAGCTCTTGTACAATGCTTTACATGTTCAAAGCACCGTACAAACAGATTTTGGATATTTTTTTCTGGATTTAGATCTACAAAATCTGATCTTTAAGTACTGTATTAGGGCAATTGGACAATTAAATCCCAACTAAGTCAGTGACGAAAGCATAAGTACTAAAGGAAAACAGTCAGTAGAAAAAAAAATTGCACTGTCACCTGAAGAACTCAAAGCATTTAAACTGTCACTCTCTGGCTCTGTGAGTTACGTATGGGTATTACAGAGGTATTACACTGGATTGTCACTACTTCTAGGGAACACCAAACAGCCATTCAACAACAACAAAAAAAAAAACAGTTTAGGAATATTTTCTTGTGATGTAAAGGTGCTATGATGACCCTTTTAACCTGAGTAATGTGAATATTTAGGTTTAAAACATTCATTTTAAAAAGTCTAAATCATTAGAGGGAGAACAGTGCTAATTTTTTCTGATCTAATAGAATTATTTAGACCACTGGGCGACGTCAGAACCAATTAACTATAACGGTACCTACCTTATACATTGCATACGCAGTTAGTGCATATCCACTCTGAGAGTTTTTCAGAATGCTTACAATGCTTTCTGGTACGCCAATGAACTCTAGGAAAGGAACGACATTCACTCCTCTATCAAAGAAAAAAAGATATACATAAAAATAGGATTATGTTTGAAAGGATCATTAAAACTTGTAAATTGTACTAAAAAAATCATTCCTCTTCATTATTAGATTTAATGGTAAAAAGTTATATTTCAAAATGGTAGTTTCATTCAGCAAAGCACTTCTTACTCTAAGCAACATGCTTGTTTTTAAACAGATTTTCTGGTATGTTTGTATTACATGTAAACAAATAAGATTTTTACATTATTTTAAGAAATGAAAGTAATAAATTATACCTGATGGTTTGAGATACAACTGCTTAATCAAACTGCATCTGTCCCTATTTAGAATATTTGGAGGTAAGCAGATACACTGGTGCAAAGACAAAAAGTCATATTGATATAAACTGTGAAGGCTCTGTTCGTATGAGAACTGAGAACCAGCTTCAATCTAAGTGCTGGTCTTCACTAAGTGCTGGTCATCACAATCGATGCAGCAGGGATCAATTTAGCGGGTTGAGTGAAGACCTACTAAATCGACGGCAGAACGCTCTCTAGTCGACCCGGGTACTCCAGCTCTCCAAGAAGAGTAAGGGAAGTTGACCAGAGAGCGTCTCCCGTCGACGCAGTGCAGTGAAGACATCAGGGTAAGTCGACCTAAGCTATGTTGACTCCAGCTATGTTTTCACGTAGCTGGAGTAGCGTAACTTAGGTCAACTTACCCCCACAGTGAAGACAAGCCTTAAGAGATGGAGACAGAGAACACAATGTACTTGTTTGTTTTAAGATTAATTTGCAGCCTACCCTCATAATGAGGTATCCTGGTTCCAGTCCCTCACATTTCCTCTCCAGAGGCATTAAACCAGTGGTGGGCAACCTGTGGCCCGTGGGCCGCATACAGCCTATCAGGGTAATCTGATTGCGGGCTGCGAGACATTTTGCTGACGTTGACCATCCGCAGGCACGGCCCCCTGCAGCTCCAGTGGCCACGGTTCGCCGTTCCCGGCCAATGGGAGTATATGCAATTAGTTATACAAGAAATGGATTCTCCGATATTTAGAACTATTGTTCTAACATTTAGTTTTGCCAGTGTCACTGAAAGCCTTAAATTACCTGTACAGGATGTTCTATACGTAGTATGCTATCATAATCAGCAAAATTTTCAACTTCTCTAAACTATTTTGCGTTTTAGTCCTTATTCTGTGCATTATCAGTATCAGAAGGAATAAATACAGTACTGGAAATAGTGTGTTACCAAACTCTTGCTCTAGAAAAGAAAGTGGCTTTTTACAGTGTTAAACATTAAAATGTTAACTACTAAGTATTAGAAGACTCAGATTAGAAAACTAAGATGGGCCTAAATATGTTGACACTGCCCCTTTTAAATTTGTTGATAAATAATTTCAGACTTGAATAATTTAGCCCTATGCAACTATTATTCATGATCCAACTTACTTTTCACCTCAAGAAGGTTCTGCTTTTCTAGTATGATATATTGAGGCTCTGCTTCTCACTAGTTTCTAATTAAATGTTTTCATCTGTGTCCATTTGTCAAACGTTTGTTTTAACTGCTAACTAAAGACTCAGACAAAACTAGCTACACTTTACTCAGTCTAAAATGTCTGGATGTGAGCATCAACTTAGATCCATCCAAAGCAAAATATTTTAATAGCTTGGGACCTTTATTACTCTGAGATGGGCTAAATTTAGAATGACATTTGGATCTATAGCTCCTAGAAAGGGCAATTATGCCAGCTGGTTAGAGTAACTAAAACAAACACTTGTGTCATAATGCATTCTGATGTCAAAGGCCCATCCTTCCAGCCATAAACTATCATTGTTTCATGTCTTCTATTATTAAATATGCAACATGCACAGTCCAGAGATAAACAATTACTCAAATTCAACAAAAGTCACAGACTAATAAAACCTCCCTCTAATCTAAACTGATCTTGTAGCTGACATGAATATTGCTTATTCCAATCAAGGTGAGTTTCCAAAACAGAAACACACCATTGTAAGTCTTTGGGATCCAGCAATTTCACATTAGATCTAGTGTGGCTAGATGAGAGTAGACGTTGTGGAGCGTTGATACATTAGTTTTATTACAAATACTAACAAGAAAAACAGAAAAAGCAGGATGATTGATGGTATCCAGAGCTCATATGCAAACATGTATGTATGTCTGGCAGTCTGTTCAAATGATGTCCAGACCTGAAATAGCATGGGCATTGCAAATAAGGATTGGAGTGTATTAGTAAGTGCTGCATACTCCATGCACACCTGACACTCCCAGTGCTTTTGTGAGGGTCCAAAAAAGAAAAGAATTAGTTTAAATAAAACCCCAGAAACAAAGCGTCACCATACGATACATTTTCATTCACCACATTGTTTTGGAGAAGTATGGGGAGAGAGATGACAACTAACCTCAGTGATAAAACTAATTTCTTGGGAGGAATAGAAGCAAATGACACATTTTCTTAAGTTTCTACTAATGGGTCTAACCTAGACCACCAAACACCTGGTGAAACTGGAAGTTTTGGTTCCCAGTTCCTACTGGAGGATAGAAGATAAAGAAGATAGTAAAGGATCAAAGAATTCTTCAAAGGCTTTGTGTCCCAGTCACAAAAAGCTTCTGAACACAAAGATGGGGGGTGGGAGGGAACTACATTTAAAAGGTATCATGTGAAATGGCTGGCCTTGTGGCTTAGCAGACAGCGCAACCATACAGGGAGACCTGAGGTGGAGCAGGGGGTTGAGCACCCCCTGCGCCCGGAGAAAGCCGGCACCTATGATGTGTGCATTGTTTTATTTTGGTGACAATTACATTCCTTCCAAATGAAAATAAAGTATTTGGTATAGACAGACTTTCATTAACAATCTTGGGCTTTAGTAAGACATGGAGTCTCCTTTTCCTGATGGAGTAAGTTGGGTAATTTCTGACACATAATAAGATCCATATTGCAGATGGTCTTATATATATTTGTCTCAGATTAACAGCAATAATGACCTTGTAACAAATCAGTAACTTACTTCATGGCTGCGTAGTAAAAGGATCCAAACCATACACTGGAAGTCAACAGATGCACTGGAATCATAACTTTTCCATACTGTTTAAAAGTTCTCTTGAACCTCTGAAAGAGACTAATTGATTTGTCTTGTAATGGATCAGGCTCTAAAGAACTTGATTCTACAGGGGTCCCCTGGGGTATATCACTAGCTGGTTTCAAAGGGTTTTCTTCCTTTTGTTCTTTGTGGCGAGTGCCTTCTGGTTGGGATGAAAATACATCCAATGACTTTCCTTCCTTTGAGAGACACAGTGTAGCAGATGCATGGAGACACTGTTTTTCAGGGCCCAATGCCAAAACGACTTTGCATCCAGTCTGAGGCAAGACTGGCTTCCCATTTAAGTGTTGAAGGAAACCAGTGCGACGTGGTACCAAACATGTCCGATGTGCCAGCTGAAACACAGTCTGTATTAAATTCCTTTGCATTCTGATGACTGGTGAGAACTTGCTACAGTTCCTAGGGAAAGCAAACAAGAAAAAAGTTGATTTCTCTAAATTAAGAATGGCCATAATAATGGTATTTCAAAAGATTAATCTGCAACTTCTTCAATGTGACTTTAAAATCTGAGGATACTTTCAAGGGTTAGAAGAATAAAAAAGTATCATACTAAAGCGGTTAGCAACTAAAGCGGTTTCCTTCTTTACTCAAGAAACTGAAAAGTTTTGCAGTTATTACCCAAATCATCTTAATGCTCATGCATTTAATATTCTGAAAAAAGTGTGCTGTTAAATTATCTTTCTCACACTGAAAATGCTCATGCTAATGCTTTATGTGTAACAGAGTGATCCTTTTAGCTGACATAAATATATCACAGCCTCACTAATTTGCTCTAATGACTGTATGGCGCGCTTTGTTAGAATGAAGAAAACAATTAAAACTATAGTGATACTGGATCAAATAATGTATTGATAATGGAATTTAGTTTTAATAATCTACATTACTTTGTACTAAAACAGTAAAAATTATTTTTTGTTTTTGTTAAACCAATGACATTTTCGTAATTCCAGACCTAACAATGGAATGCTGCTGTTGAATCTGTGCTGAGAAGTGGTGTGTGTCACTGTTGGATTTCAATTAACATGATGAAGTATTAGTAGTTACACGGTAATTCAGAATTTTTCTCTCAAAAATATTATAATGCAATGAAATTTTTTGAACTATATATAACCCAGATGAACTTTGCATTTTAAATGCCTAGTGAGTATTTCTGAAAGTTCAATAGGACCAGCTAACAGCTCCCCCCTCTCCACACACAAAACAAACATGCAGATAATTTCAAATAGTACACATAGATTCCAACGTCATGTTATTCACAAAAATTGCAAGTTTTAGGGCAATAAGTGAAATTTTAACTATTTCCTTTCATTTACATAATGTAGCATGTTATAGCCCAGCTGAATGGGGACCTCTACCTTAATTTTGCTTAGATTAACGCTGGTTAAGTCAGTTGCTGCTCCACTTACCTTTCAAATCTGCCTTTGATAGCACTTAGAATTTTAAATCCCATGAACAGTCTAA
The DNA here is from genome assembly GCF_015237465.2 of Chelonia mydas. Classification (NCBI taxonomy): domain Eukaryota; kingdom Metazoa; phylum Chordata; order Testudines; family Cheloniidae; genus Chelonia; species Chelonia mydas. Next base: position 89,942,956 of record NC_057850.1, read on the forward strand.
ATCCACATTAGAAAACCAGTGGCATTTAATTGTACATCACTGTCTCCCTTTAGATTTGACTTGTTTAAAAAAAACCCAACCAACCAACCAAAAAAACCCACCCAACTTTGGCTGTATTCTGTATTTGGTAGTTGAGGTGCAAAGTTAACTTCTTTAGCTTGCTAAGAAAGACTTCATGATGTAAATGGAAGACTTGGTAGCACACAAAAAATTGGGCATGGGCCTTTTGCTACTGTATGGGTGTATAATAGAATGAAAGACTTGGAAGGTTCTTGACCCTAGAAATACAATTCTTGTGTAAACTAAAGACTCTGATGAATAGAGAATCAGGGAAACAGACATTACAAGACTGCAATTTAAGAGGGGAAAGGATTTTTCGTCAATCTGAGGGTTGTCTACACAGGAATGGTTTACTCAGGGGACACACTTATTCTGGTACAAGAGTGGCTTTTTTCAGTAGGGTTTAAAGTTTATCCCAGGCGACATAAGCTAAACTTTAAAAAAAAAAAAAAAAAGGCATTCATATTGGAATACTGTCTACATGTTTTCTCGCCTTTTGCAGTATACACAGGTATAATTAAACCATAAGAGTAAGTCCCCACTGCTTTCTCTAAAGAAGCTGTGACTTCCCTGTGTGAATCATAGCATCCACAAAACACTGTGCTTTTCCTTAAAAAGTGCACAGCATTCTGGGCAGGTATCCCAGGAACGTTCTGCTGCTAATATCAAACCATTATACATTGTTTCTCCTGGTGGATTATGGGATACCTTCTGAAATTCTGGGCCGCAGGGTCAAACTCCTATGATTCCTTCCATAATATTGCAAAATTCATCTGCTTATCGCTAGCCAATACCATTTTCAAAACTGTTGGTTTCAAACAAATTTTATAAACTGCTCTCAGGCAGCATGGAGGAAGCACTACTGAGCACCGTGATCTTGACCATCCTACATACAGGATGCTCCTGATATACTGGCCAACACTCATGTCTGTGGCAAAACAGACAGACCACCACCACAATACTGTACAGAAACAGCTATTGGAGGAGGCCGACAATGAAATTGGGCAGCTATTTCTACATATTTTCTTAGGCTGGTGTCACAGAGTAGAGTGCCACTTCTGGGTTCAGCTAATGATCACTAACTGGTAGGACAGGACACTGCTGCAGACCTAGGATGTTTGGCTGCAGAACTTTAGGATATGGAAGGCTGCTCTCTTGGAAAACTGTGCAAAGCTCGTCCTGGAGTTGCAGTGGTGAAATACCAACGAGGCCCACTCAGTGTGCAGAAGCATGTGGTCATTGCCATTGGGAAGCTTGCAATGCCCAGCTGCTACCAGTCAGTAACTAACCAGTCTAGTTGGTAGATCAACTTTCAGGATTGTTGGTCATGGCGGTACACATTGTTGGCTGTGAGGGTGCTGCTGTCCTGGGTCATTAAGCTTGGCAATGCACAGGAGGTTAGTGACGACTTTTGAAACTTTGGGGATCCCAAATTATATAGACGCCATTGATGGACCCATGCGTCCCTGATGCCAGGATATGTAGAAATTCACCTCTGGTTTAGGCAATGAAAAAATGGAACTTTTGCTCCCAAAACTACTATAAACACGTATGGTGTCAGGGTTGTCTGGGAGAATCTGCTTACTTTCTGCTTCTCTGGCTTATCAAGCCTTTTGCTAAACACATGGTGTGACAGGTTGGATCACAGAAACCCCCCTGGCGCTGCCAACTGAGGTGCCAAGACTACTTCTGCCCCTGCTTTCCCTGCCAGCTTGGGACTCCAGAGCCCTGCCTTGTGCCAGACACGCTTGCAGGCCACACAGACCCAGGTCTGAACCATGTCCCACAAACTTCAAGCTTAACTGAAAGCAGCTTAAGAAGCGTTCCTATCTTTAACACTCAGATGCCCAACTCCCAATGGGGTCCAAACCCCAAATAAATCCGTTTTGCCCTGTATATGAGTTTAGCCTGTATAAGCTTTAAATTGTTTACCCTCTGTAACACTGACAGAGAGATATGCACAGCTGTTTGTCCCCCCAGGTATTAATACATACTCTGGGTTAAATAATAAGTAAAAAGTGATTTTATTAAATACAGAAAGTAGGATTTAAGTGATTCCAAGTAGTAACAGACAGAACAAAGTGAATTACCAAGCAAAATAAAATGGAACACGCAAGCCTAAGCCTAATACAGTAATAAAACTGAATACAGATAAAATCTCACCCTCAGAGATGTTTCAATAAGTTGCTTTCACAGACTGGATGCCTTCCTAGTCTGGGCACAATCCTTTCCCCTGGTACAGCCCTTGTTCCAGCTCAAGTGGAAGCTAGGGGACTTCTCATGACTGCAGGCCCCTTTGTTCTGTTCCACCCCCTTATATATCTTTTGCATAAAGCGGGAATTCTTTGTCCCTCTCTTGGTTTCCACCCCTCCTTTTAAATGGAAACCAAGAGAGGGACAAAGAATTCCCGCCTTATGAATTCCCATCCAAGAGAGGGACAAAGAATTCCTGCCTTATGAATTCCCATCCTCAGTCAATTGTCCTAGTTGATGGGAGCCATCAAAATTCCAAACCACCATTAATGGCCCACACTTCGCATAATTACAACAGGCCCTCAGTTTTATTTCGTATTTCTAGTTTCAGATACAAGAATGACACATACATACAAATAGGATGACCACACTCAGTAGATTGGGGTCCCCAACACGGTGCCCGCGGGCGCAATGGCGCCCACTGGGGCAGTTGTGTGCGCCCGCAGGACACTGCACCACCGGAATGCCGCCGCCGAGCGCAGCCAGTGGAGAACCGCCTGCTGAAATGCCACCGAGAAGCACTGCCGTTTCTCAGCGGCATTTCGGCGGGGACGCTTCTTTCAGCTGCCACTTCTCGGCGGCATTTCAGCGGCGGGGTGTCTGGGAATAGGAATGTGCTATTCCCGCAGAAAGGTTGGGGACCACTGCAGTAGATTATAAGTTTTGTAATGATACCTTACAAGAGGCCTTTTGCATGAAGCACAATTACATTATATTCACACTCATTAGCATATTTTCCTAAAATCATATAGAGTGCAACGTCACACATGGATAGGAGAAAGAACTGTTTAACTATAACCTGAGTAGCTGCAGAATGACTACGGAGCATTTGGAAGACTGAAAGAAAGGTTAACGTATCTCATGACAAAGCCAGGGGCTTCTGAGAGATATCTGTCTTCTATCATAGGTGCTTCTGTGTTTTCCACATCTGAGAGCAAGGGAGAGAGCCTCATCAATGGGTGGGAAGTGAAGAGACTTCTGAGAGGTTATGACCTGCTAGAGAGGACGCCTCTATCCAATTCCCCCATGTGAGACAGGAAATCACTGTGCTTGTACTTAGACCGCATGGTATAGGGAAGGAAAATGAAAGTAATGTAATTTAATAAATAAAGTGTATACAATGTAGCATAGACTCTGAATTGATTTTATTAGGAACTGATGTTAGGGAAAGTTGTGTCTAAGTGAATTTTTCAACCTAGGGCAACTTAAAACATGAATAATTTGACTGGGGGGGGGGTGGAACGGGCTGGAAGGACCAAGTGTAAACTTAAAAAAAAAAAAAAAAAGGTTACTCACCTTCTTGTAACTGTTTTTCTTTGAGATGTGTTGCTCATATCCATTCCAATTAGGTGTGCGCACGCTGTGCACACAGTTCGCTGAAAGAGTTTTCCCCTAGCAGCACGGGTCAGCTCTGAAGCCCCCTGGAGTCGCGCCTTCAGGGCGCTGCATATAGGGCCCTGACGACCCGCCGCCTCTCCAGTTCCTTCTTGCCGGATACTCCGACAGAGGGGAAGGCGGGTGGGTTTGGACTGGATATGAGCAACACGTCTCAAAGAACAAGATTTAAGAGAAGGTGAGTAACCGTTTTTCTTCTTCGAGTGCTTGCTCATATCGATTCCAATTAGGTGACTCCCAAGCCTTACCAGGAGGTGGGGTCGGAGTTTATGGAATCGCTGATTGAAGCTCAGTCCTGCCTAACACTGCATCATCCCTGGAGTGCTGGCTTAATATGAAGTGAAGGTGTGGACCAAAGACCACATAGCTGCTCTACATATCACCTGGATTGGTACCTGGGCCAGGAAGGCCACCAAAGAAACCTGAGCTCTAGTGGAGTGTGCAGTCAAAGTGGGGGCAGGGACCTTAGTGAGGTCGTAACAAACTCGGATACAGGCTGTGATCCACGACGATATCCTTTGTGTGGACACTGGGAGGCCTTTCATCCTGTCTGCCACAGGAACAAACAGCTGGTTCGACTTACGGAATGGCTTAGTTTGTTCATTGTAAAAAGCCAATGCATGGCGCACATCCAGGAAATGGAGCCCCTGCTCATGGCTATTGGCATGGGGTTTCAGGAAAAAGACCTGAAGGAATATGTCTTGATTGGCATGGAAACTCAAGACCAGCCTCGGAAGGAACACCGGGTGGGGTCACAGTTGCACCTTATCTTTGTAGAAAATGGTATACAGAGGGTCAGATGTGAGAGCCTTGAGCTTGGACGCCCTTCTGGCTGATGTTATTGCAACCAAAAAGGCCACCTTGTAGGAAAGGTAGAGGAGTGAGCACGTAGCTAGGGGCTCGAACGGGGGTCCCATCAGCCTTGAGAGTACCAAGTTAAGGTCCCAAGCGGCAGTGTGCCGGCGAATATGAGAATATAATCTGTCTAACCACTTGAGGAACTGCCGCACCGATTAGTTAGTGAAGATGGTGCGTCCATGCTCTCCTGGGTGAAAAGCTGAGATGCAGCCCGGTGAACCTTTATCAAGGAGCGAGACAAGCCGTGCTGTTTCAACTTTAGGAGGTAGTTAAAAGGGGACTGATAAAGATAAAGGGGACTGACAATTGTGTTGGAGTGATACGACTCTGCAAGCATCAAATCGTGAATCTCTTCCACTTGGCTAGGTAAGTTGGTCTGGTTGAAGGCTTTCTGCTACCCAGAAGAACCCCTCTAACGGGGTCTGAGCATGTAAGCTCTAGCGGGTTCAACCACGCAGCTTCCAAGTCATGAGGTTGAGAGACTTGAGATTGGGGTGTCGAAGCCTTCCGTGGTGTTGAGTGATGAGGTCCGGAACTAGTGGTAGAGTGATTGGAGTGTCCACCAATAGCTCCAGTAGCGTGGTGTACCAATGCTGATGTGGCCAGGCTGGTGCCACCAGGATCACTGAGGTTCCGTTGCTCCAGATCTTGAGGAGGATCTTGTGAACCAGCGGTATAGGAGGGAATGTGCAAAAGAGGTAGTCCTTCCATGGGAGAAGAAACATGTCTGCCACGAACCCGGGCTGTGGTTCAGGAAGGAGCAGAATTGTAGGCACTTCCTGTTGCCCCTTGTGGCAAACAGATCGATCTGGGGAACTCCCCACTGCTGGAAGATATGGTTTATCACATCTGGAGGGATAGACCACTCATGGTTGTGGAAAGACCTGCTGAGGTGGTCTGCTAGTTCGTTCTGCGACCCTGGAAGATAGGACACTTCCAAAAGTATGGAGTGTGCTATGCAGAACTCCCAGAGCTCGAAGGCTTCCTAACACAGAAGAGGGGAGTATGCTCCTCCCATCTGTTGATATAAAACATCGCTGTGGTATTGTCTGTCAGGACCGATATGCACTTGCCCTCCAGGAGAGGCCAAAAAGCCTGACATGCCAGCAGGAACGCCCTGAGCTCCCTTACATTGATGTGAAGCATCAGTTCCTCCTGAGACCAGAGGACTTCAGTTCTGTGCTCCCTAAGGTGTGCCCTCCACCCCACGGTCGAGGCATCAGTGGTCAGACATTGGGATGGGCGGGATTTGGAAAACGTGACCCCTGCGCCCACCAAGTGTGGGTCGAACCACCAGTGAAGAGACTTGAGCACGTCCGGTGGAAGACTAACCACCATGTCTAGACTGTGCCTATTTGGCCAATACACCGATGCCAGCCAAGCTTGGAGAGGTCTGAGTCTGAGCCTCGCCTGTTGCACTACATACGTGCAAGATGCCATGTGACCTAGGAGTTTTAAGCAACTCCTTACTATGTATAGGGAATCGTTTGAGGTCCTGTATGATGTCATGAATGGCCTGAAAGCAGGATTGGGGTAGGAACACTCTGGCCTATGCTGAGTCTAGCGTTGCCCCAATGAACTCTATTCTCTGAGTAGGGGTGAGCATTGACTTTTGACTATTTAAGGGGAGGCTCAATGTATTGAAGGTGGATCTTATGAGGAAGACCTGTTGATCCACTTGTGTTCTGGACTGGCCCTTGACTAGCCGGTCATCTAGGTAAGAAAATACCTGAACCTGCCTTTTCTGCGGAAAAGCGGCCACAACTGACATACATTTGGTAAACACCCGAGGTGCCGATGATAGGCCGAACAGTAGTACTGTGAATTGGTAGTGGGAACTCCCGACTATAAACCTTAAGAAGCGCCTGTGGGGCGGGATTATGGAAATGTGGAAATATGCATCCTTCAAATTGAGGGCAGCATACCAATCTCCTGGATCCAGAGATGGGATGATAGTGGCCAAAGAGACCATTCAAAACTTTAGTTTCTTCATGAACTTGTTGAGATTGCGCAGGTGCAAGATGGGTCTGAGGCCCCCTTTTACTTTCAGTATTAGGAAATACCGCGGAGTAAAACCCCTTTCCCCTGAGCTCCGGCGGAACCTCCTCCACAGCCCCTGCTGATAGGAAGGTTTGTACCTCCTGAACGAGAAGTTGCTCTTGAGAGGGGTCCCTGAAGAGGGGCGGGGAAGGGAGGTCAGGAAAACTGGAGAGAATATCCTATCTCTACCGTGCGAAGTACCCAACGGTCTGAGGTGATTTGGGACCACGCTTGATAAAAATGGGACAGATGTTCCGAAAACCGGAAAGAAGGAGCCAGTTGAGAGGTTGGTATAACGCCCTCAGAAGCATCCTCAAAATGTCAGCCTAGGGCCTGGTGGCTGTCTGGACGACCCAGACCCCCTGTTATTTGTGGGTTGGCGATGGCAGTTCTGGTTTCTGGGACGCCTACGGTTCTTGTCCCGCCTAAACTGCCTCTGGTATGGTAGTGTTGTGGGCGGAGGCCTAAACTGCCTGTGCTGGGTGGCAGGGGTGTGCAGACCCAGCGATCTTAGAGTGGCTCAGGAGCCTTTCAGACTGTGGAGTCTCGAGTCCGTTTTCTCCGAAAATAACGCGGCCTCCTCGAATGGTACGTCCTGAATTGTCTGTTGGACCTCCCCAGGGAGGCATGAGGCCTGCAGCCATGAGCAACAGCGCATTGCGATGCCCAAAGCCATAGTCCACATTGCAGAGTCCGCTGAGTCTAATGCTGCTTGCAGCAACATCCTGGCGACCGTCTTGTCCTCATCCACAAGAGTCGAGAATTCCGGCTTAGAATCTGGTGGGACAAGGTCCAAGAAGTTGGACATTGTGTTCCAAGACTATGTATATCGGCTAAGGATCACCTGCTGGTTTGCAATCCGAAGCTGGAGCCCTCTGGTGGAGTATATCTTCCGCCCAAAGAGGTCCAGCTTCTTTGCATCCTTAGCTCAAGGGGTAGGTCCATGCTTTTCCCTCACATTAACAGTCGCCACTCCCCAGTCCAGTGTGGGGTGGGTAAACAAGTATTCCTTGGAGAGTACAAAGTACTTTCTCTTGACTCCCTTAGCTCTAGGAGCCAGAGAGGATGGTGTTTGCCACAGGGTTTTTGTGTTCTCCTGAATGGTCTTTATCAGGGGAAGGGCCACCCTGGTGGGTCCTGCCAGGGATAAAATGTCTACCATTGGGTCTGACACCTAGGTGAACTCCTCCATCTGTACCCTGAGGTTCTGAGCGATCTGCTTTAGAAGTTCAAGGTGGGCTCTGCTGTCGGGAAGGGGGGGCTCCTCCCGAGGATGTCCCTGCTACCGCCTCATTTGGAAACGATGCGGAGGAGCCCAGAATATGGGAGGGGCCCTCCTGCCATTCCAGCTCCTCAAAATGCTTCACTCTGCCCCCAAGTCAGAGTCTACTTCGGTGCTGGACTCTGCTGCGGTGATAGTACTGTCCATGGTACTAAGTGTAGCCACGGTGCCAGGTCCAGTGCCGGATCTGTTGTCAGTGCCAGGCGCGGTACCAATCGTGGCACTGGCAACGGTGGCTGATGCCCGGGAGAAATCCCTGGCCCTAGACGCAGTTCTTCTCTTGGATGTGACAGAAAGGGATGTATTGAGGCGGACCCCTGGGACTGGTGGTAAGCCCATGGGGTCCAGAAAGGCCACTGGGTTGGCATCTGAGCTGGTACCTTCCATTGTGGTGGCCACAGTACCAGAGGAAAGGTTTGGGTCATCCCCGCTGACTGGGAGTGCTAGTGGCTATGATGCTGGTTTCTCTGGGACACACGGGTGTCAGTATCCGATGTGGACTCTAATGAGTCCACGTGCATGGCCCATTGTGGTGCCGTGCCTGTCGGTGACAGGGATCAGTGCCGGGGCAACGTAGATTATTGCCGAGTCATAGCTGGCTTGCCCCTGGACTTCACCGGTGACCTCTGAGTCGTTTGGGGACTTGGGAGTGGTGCTGTGACACCATGGTCGGGGGAGTGCGGGCCTCTCAATGTTATCAGGTTCTGCACTGCCTCATAAGTCTCGGGTGTGGAAGAAAGGTCCAAATCCGCCACCTGGGTCTCCTCCGGTGGCACTGGACTCATCAGTCCCTTCCGTGGGCCCAGAGTCGACGGTGGCCGTTGAGCTGGAGGACAGGTGCAGTCTCCCTCCCTTGGGTTCACGTTCCTGTGCGCGAGAATGGGAGCGCCCTCTATCAGTCTTCCTGTGCTGCTTCTTCGGAGCAGGAGACTGTGAGCGGTGCCGAGATTGATCCCGTGCAATGTTCAGTGCTGGGGAACGCTGGTGCCGAAGGTCTCTGACCCCAGAGTCTTTCCTCGGCACTTTCTGGACCGCAGCCAGTGCGCTGCGCGCCGACGCTCAGGAGCCCGGTGCTGCGTCCATGGTGCTCGACTCAGACTGAGGGCGGAGAACAGCTTCCAATTCGTAGCAACTTTAGTCTGTGATCCCTCTCCTCCTTCGTGCGGGGGCAAAAGCTTCTACAGATCTTGCACCTGTCTGTTTGATGGGACTCCCCCAAGCACTTTAAGCAAGCTGAGTGTGGGTCGCCCTTTGGCATAGGCTTCTGGCAAACCTCGCACGGCTAAAACTCCTGGGTCCGAGGAATGCCCCAGGCCTGGGAGAGGGACCCCCCAGTACCCCAAGTCCACATATCTAACTAACAAACAATTTTTAAACTATCTTTAACTATTTACAGGAAATACACTAGAGGATCGCTTGTTGAAGATGAGAGACAAAATGTTCTGACTGCCACTGATGGTAAGAAGGAACTGGAGAGGCAGCGGGTTGGCAGGGCCATGAAGGCGCGGCTCTAGGGGGCTCCAGAGCCGACCCGATGGGTGCTGCTAGGGGAAAAGCCTTCCAGAAAACTGTGCATGTGGTACGCACACACCTAACTGGAATCGATATGAGCAAGCACTCAAAGAAGAATAAATAAAATGGTGCAGAAATAGCCAAAAGGACAGAATCAACTTGTATGTATAGATGGGATCACAAAAATAAGAAGGTGGGATTGTAACTGTTCTCCTTATCTTCAGGGGTAGAATGATGTGGGAACTGTCTATCCTTTGCAGTTGGAGGTGTGAAAAGGGAATCTCAAATTTGCTGTATTCTCAATAGGATTAATTAGGTTAAGGTGTTGTCCATGTGAGCACAGCATAACAAAGTCCTCCAGCTAATTTATCTGCTTCTGCGTCATATTTGACATCCTTTTCTGCAAGTCTATTTCTCCGTCCAACTGGTCCATACACTCTCGACAGCTCCTCAGCATGTTCCTAGTTGTCCTTTCTCACTTGTTCTTCTCCTGCTGCATAAATCCTCTAACCACAAGTGGCCAATTTACCTTGTTAAAATTTTAGATGTTTGAAAATTCTAAAATCTAAAACAGCTCAGAGCAGTGACTAAGTTATGGTCTTTTATGTGTTTCTTACTGGTTCACTTCTTTTTTTTTATTTTTCTACAACCAACCACTTTGGATGACTGTCTTAACATTTTTCTATGGCACTGCCTGAGTCAAGTTGCAAGGAGAAAGTAGGGAAGCACATTTTGATTTAGGGATAAAACAGTAAGAATTTTTGGAAAAAAAGATGCTCTTAGTAGTTTAATTTTCCAACTTGGATGCCACCTTGAGTGCAGAGGCTGCAGAAAAGCCAAGTAAGCAGAGGACAAACCAGCTGCCATGCCATGACAGTGCAAACCCAGCATCCAGAAGACAGGTTTTCAAATCCCACAAATAGGCACAACGAGACAGCTAATTGTAATACAGCACTTTATACTTACTGGATGAGGATGCCTTGTCATTCTGTCGCTCTGGCTGGGTCTCAGGTGGTGTCTCCAAATGGATCTCTGGATGGCAGTAAGGCATACCAAAGAGATCGTGTTGTCCAGGGAAATTTTCTCCTGCGTGGGATCCAGTTTCCTATGCGGTTTCTGAAGGCATGTCTGCCTCATTGTGGGCCATGGCCAAACTGTCCAACATATATTGAGTTTTGTGGCGGCCTCTCGAGCAAAAAATCCAGTCCAGCACACATATTGGGAGCAATATGACAGGTGTTTTTTCTCTTTGACATTTTTGTAGCTCTGTCACAAGACCAAGACCAAGGCTTTGGCACAGTGCTGGCACGTGTTCTGGGAGTACCGCTTTTCCTGCATTTACGCTGCTAAATTTGCATTCCAGTGACTACCGGAAGGATGAGACTGAACTTGTTCCTCTCTCTAGAGCAGTGGTTTTCAACCTTTCATTTGCAGACCCCTAAAAAATTTCAAATGGAGGTACGGACCTCTTTGAAAATCTTACGATAGTCTGTGGAGCCCCAGGGGTCCGCGGACCAACAGTTGAAAACCACTGCTCTAGAAAGTAAGGAAGTCCAGGATCTCCTGATGAGACAAGCAGATGTGCTTGTGTGTATGCCATCATTTAAACCAGGGATGGAGAGAGAGAGAGAGAGTGTCTTGAGAGGACTCCAAAGCAGCAGAGACTGCTCAGGTAACCAGACAGGCCAATCCAGATGTGAAACAATGCAGTGTGGGATAGCTGTTAGAGGGCTACCCGTAGAAGTACTGGTAATTCAAAATGGGGATGCATCCACATAAATCTTATAGCAGTATAACACTCATTCCGAAATAGAATTATGTCACATCCAAAGTGGATTAATTATAGCAGGATAAAACACAAAATGAAACAAAAAGATAATTCATGTGTGGATGCAAGGCAGTTTACACCAATAAAATCTAAAGATATACCAAAAATATTCCCATGTAGATGAGGCCTAAGAGCGTTTATCTGGGGAGTGGGGAAGTATATCAGTATAACTACGCTGGTTTAAATTCACACTTTAGGTTAGACCAAAAAAAAATCTTTCCTGGGTATCAAGGCCTGATTAAAACTATTTTTCATTTGTGTTTGTTAAAATGTAAATAACACTTCAATTACAGCATAACAGAGTTCCCAATTCAAATTCATGAGCCTGTACCCTTCATGTCCTGCTGTGAAACCAGGGAAGTCTACGCTTGACACTTACGATATTTCTAAGGGTTTTTTTTGGGGGAGGTGTGTGCGAGTGTAATATTACATATCTTTTATATGTTAAAGAATCAAAACAGGGCAAACCCAGTTTTAAAAAGTCCTTTATAGCAGAGGTTTTCAAACTGTGGTCCATAGACCACCAGTGGTCTGCGAGCTTCATTCAGGTGGTCTGCAGACAGTTCCCTCTAAGGTGTGTGCCTTGGCAGCTGACACAAGACCATGAAGGGCCACCCACCTAATTAGTGGAGCCGCACAGGCGTGGCTCCACTAATTAGGAGCCTGGACCCTGGAGAGGACACACATGTAAGGTGATGAGGTGGTGAGCTTGGGGGGAAATAGCGGGGTGGGGGCAGTGGGGTGAGAAGAGGGGGTAGGGTGAATTTGGGATGTGTAGGGCTGCGGCGGCCAGAAAAAGAGGCGACTTTCCCCAGCTCCAGGGCTGCGGTTGCCGGGGAGAGACCCCCCTCCTTCCCAGCCCCAGCTCAGGGGTTGCCATGGTGGGGGAGAGAGGGCACATCCATGGCATTTGAAAGGTAAAACTACTGACATGAAAATATGAGTTATGTGCTTTTACCTGTAGAACAAAAAAAAGTTAATTTTATCCAAAGCGCTTTACAATAGTTAGCTAATGGTACAAACAACATTTGGAAAGATCATTAAGTGGTCCGCCAAGACCCTCAGCAATTTTCAAGTGGTCCGCGGAAAAAATACAGTTTGAGAACCACTGCTTTATAGGTTACCTTTACTGTAAGATGGGTGTACAACCAGAGACACTGCACTCGGAGTAGTTACTGATGGGGTCCTGCAGGATCCAGTACTATTCAATATTTTCATTAATGACTTGGATAACGGAGTGTATTATATCCTTATAAAATTTGCAGATGATAGGGTTGCAAGTACTTTGGAAGACAGGATTAGAATTCAAAATGACCTAGACAAAGTGGAGAATTAGTCTGAAATCAACAATTAAATAATGTCAAAAGCACAGTTCTACACTTAGGAAGCAAAACCAAGTGCACAGACACAAAAAGGGGAATAACTCAGGGGTGACCAACCTGAGCCTGAGAAGGAGCCAGAATTTACCAATGTACATTGCCAAAGAGCCATAGTAATATGTCAGCAGCCCCCCATCAGCTCCCCGACCCCGCTCCCAGCACCTCCCACCCCCTGAAGCCCCGCCCATCAGCTCCTCCCCCTCCTTCCCTTCACCTCCCGATCAGCGGTTTCATGGCATGCAGGAGGCTCTGGGGGGAAGGCGATGGGAAGGGGTGGAGTGGAGGCAGGGCCTGTGGCAGAGCCAGGGGTTGAGCGGTGAGCACCCCCAGGCACATTGGAAAGTTGGCGCCTGTAGCTCCAGCCCCGGAGTCGGTGCCTGTACAAGGAGATGCATATTAACTTCTGAAGAGCTGCATGTGGCTCCGGAGCCACAGGTTGGCCACCCCTGGAATAACTGGTAGGGAATATTACTTCTTCAAAGCAGGGGTGGCCAACCTCAGCCTGAGAAGGAGCCAGAATTTACCAATGTACATTGCCAAAGAGCCACAGTAATATGTCAGGAGCTCCCCTATCAGCTCCCGCCAGCCCCACTCCCTCTCTCCCCCCGCACCTCCCAATCAGCTGTTTGCGGCATGCACGAGGCTCGGGGCCGGGGGGGGGAAGGGGAGAAGCAAAGGCATGGCAGGTTCAGGGGAGGGCATGGGAAGGGGTGGGCCTGTTGAAGAGCCAAGGGTTGAGCAGTGAGCACCCCCTGGCACACTGGAAAGTTGGTGCCTGTAGCTCCAGCCCTGGGGTCAGTGCCTCTACAAGGAGCCGCATATTAGCTTCTGAAGAGCCACATGTGGCTCCGGAGCCACAGGTTGGCCACCCCTGGCTTCAAAGGATCTGGGAGTTATTGTGGATCACAAACCAATTATGAGCCAACAGTATGTATAGCTGTGAAAAATACATCTGGTATATATTAACAGAGGTGTCATACGTAAGACAGGAGCTAACTGTCCCACTCTACTCAGCAATGGTGAGGCCTTAGCTGGAGTATTGTGTCCAGTTGTAGGCACCACACTTTAGGAAAAATGTGGACAAACTGGAGGGCAACAAAAATAATAGAAGTGTTAGAAAATGTGACCCATGAAGAAAAGTTAAAAAACTGGGTATGTTTAGCCTTGAGAAAAGGCCTGATAAGTCTCCAATTATGTTAAGGACTGTTATAAATAGGACAGTGATCAACTGTCCTCCACATCCACTGAAGGTAAGACAAGAAGTAATCAGCTTAATCTGCACCAAGGGAGATTTAGGTTAGATGTTAGGAAAAACTTTCTAACTGCATGGATAGTTAAGCATTGGAATAGGCTTCCAAAGGAGGCTGTGAAATTCCCATCATTGGAGATTTTTAAGAACAGGTTAGACAAACACTTTAACTTTCCAGCGATCCTAACATACAAACATGCAAACAAAAGTCTAAGATGTGACTTCCCCACATTCATTTGCAAAGTCTAGTGGTGCCCCACAGAAGTGTTCAAAAATATTTAGGAAGACTTCTACTAATACAATATTTTCGCCAAAACAGCTTAATGCTAACATGAAAACAAGATTTTAAAGAACTTAAATTCATCCCTTTCTGCTGCTTATTGCCAGCAGAATTATACCACCACTCTCACCAACAAAAGAGACATCCAGTTTTTCTTGTAAATATCCCTCTATAGAAGTGGAAAGAATAATTAGGTTTAAAAAAAAAACAAACACTTTTAAAAGCATTTTCTTTAATGCAATGTTTTCCTCTTTTTTCCATGAAGTATCAGTAAGTCTTTAACTGGGTATTAATCTATAATCTTAAATATGACAGTGTTGACTATTCTGCTAAGTGATTTAACTAGGAAAATCCAGCAACTGTGTTTGTCCAAGGCAGCTGGACATACCCGGTACAGTCATACATTCTTGTACAGGGTCCCCAAACTGTAGTACATGAGCTTGCCGAGAAGTGAATTGATAGAACACCAGTTTTTTAAGGTGGTGGTATGTTAACCAATAAAGTTTGGGAACCTCTGTAATGTGAACCACATTCAATAGGAAACCGTTGCACATTCCAGCAGCAGTGAAGGATAATGTGCCACAATCTTAAACCATATTTATACTACACAGTTTTGTAGGCAAAAGGCAACTTTGCTGGCAAAACCGTGAAGGTATACATACTGGACTGCTACTTTTTCGGGGCAAAATTCTGCTATTTTGCCAACAAAATAAAACCACCTCAATGAGAGGCATAACGCTTTTTGCGGCAAAGTTAAAGTGATGAACGTCAGCGTCTACTTTGACAATTTGTTATGTTGCCATAACAGGCCTCTCCCAGTAGCCCACAATGCCCATCAAGAGTGATGTCTCTGCTCACTGTTTTGATCTCGGCTGCCCTGCACAGAGCTACACAGACATGTGCCCCTCTCCTTTCAAAGCTCCGGGAAGTTCTGACAGCTGAGCATGCTGCTCTGTCCCACAGCAAAGTGCAAATCATTAATGTGGAATCCTACTCTCTCCAGCACTAGGAACCCAGCAGCAGGCAGGCTGCTGCTGCAGGGAGGGAGGGGAGAGTGGACTGCTGCTCAGTGCACAACCAGGGAGAGAGGTGGGGGCTGATGTATGGGGGATGTTCCCCTCCTCCACCTTAAGACTGGCTGCTTCCAGTTGCTGTCTGAAGTTAAAGAGACAGCATGCCGACACACTCACTCTGTCCCAACGCATGCAGTGTTCTCTCACATATACACTCCCCTTCCCCAATTCCCCAACACACACACACACAGTCTCTCCCGCACACAGAAACATACACACTCCGTCACACACTCTTCCCCTGCACTCCACTCCCGCTTCAGTTGAAATGTAGCTAGCAATCTAGTAGGATGCTCATGGAACAATGGGATTGAGAAATCTGCATCACCTGACACTGTACTTACCCCATGTGGCACTGCAAACCCTTCCCAAAGCACACTGCTGCCAGTTGCACAGGAGGATAGCTACCCACAGTGCACTGCTCTCAGTGTCGATGTAAGAGCTGCTAGTGTGGATGCACTCTGCCAAGACAAGGGGCATAGTGTGGACATGCAACTGTGGTTTAATGAAAGTAGCGGCTGTATGTCAGCATAAACTTTTGTCAACAAAACTCTGTAGTGTAGACAAGGCCTTATTCTCTGTGGTATTTCCACTTGTGGCCGTGTCTTCACTGGCACTTCTAAATCTCCCACCACTGCGCTGCACTGGTGCGGCTCCCGTGGTACTAGCACTAACAGAGGCTGGTCACCAACTTTTTTACATTATTGTATCTAACCTTGCTTTGCTTGGTCACAACATAGTTTAAATCTGCAGACAGATGGGATTTAGCTAGATCACAGAACCATAATAAAGCCTTGGACAAGTTAAGTCTATGTCTAGATTTTAATATTCACTGCTGTAACCGAGTCTGTTGACAAAGCAGTATTTATAGTGTAGACAGACCTTAAGTAGAATAGGAAACAGCTTTTCTTAAAGATCTTCAAGTGTTAGCGATTGAACTAAAGGGTATTAGAAAGTATATAAGTAGAAGAGCTGTATTTTATATCTGTGTATTCAGTTAAAGACGTGGGATGTTAAACAGTAGGTTTGTACTTACTTAAAAAGCATTTCAATTACTCTTTAAACTGATGTGCAGTTTAGCTAATCTGCATCTAACTAGAAGTGACAGAAATACTCCCACCCCCGCCTTTACTTTGACAGGAGTCAGAGATCTGAAGTTTTACATTGTACTTAGTCCTACCTTTTAACATCACACTAAATTAAATCTCTACAGCTTCTTAAAACATACAAAACTCTTTATAGCTCTTTCTAGGCTGTTACATTTCTGCACCCTACTGCAGACACTGCTTCAATTACTTTTCTATTGGATGGTGCTAATTCCAACTCCATAGCAACCGCTCAACTATCCCTGCTCTGTAATACTGAGCAGCTATGCTGGGCTCTTTCCTTTAGAAGTTTTGTTCTGCCCTCTACTGAATTCTTACAGAATTACGCTTGAACTTCAGAATGTATTGCAATCAACTATTAGCATTGTATTCATGTCCCCTTACCACGTTATATTTATTCAAAAAATACCACTTTCAGAAAAATTGGTTACTGCCTTTTCTTTCAACAGGTCCCCCGGGCTGTTTGTGCTCTTCCCATGGGTTAAGTAAAAACTACCTAAGAAATAGATCCATAAACCAATAAATTGCCTTTTAAATTATATCTGATTTATATTTCATAGAATATCAGAGTTGGAAGGGACCTCAGGAGGTCATCTAGTCCAACCCCCTGCTCAAAGCAGGACCAATCCCTAATTTTTGCCGCACATCCCTAAATGGCCCCCTCAAGGACTGAACTCTCAATCCTGGGTTTAGCAGGCCAATGCTCAAACCACTGAGCTATCTCTCCCCCACAACTAAAACCCCACGGTATTGTATCTGATCAGAGAGTTAGTATATAGGAGAGGTGACTGTAAATAAGGCTGTATTACAGTATTAATATAATTCATAGATTCATAGATGTTTAGGTCAGAAGGGACCATTATGATCATCTAGTCTGACCTCCTGCACAACGCAGGCCACAGAATTTCACCCACTGCTCCATAATCACTTTATGGCTTTAATTTTGTCTTGTTACTTGGCTTTGCAGAGACTTTCTACCGCAAATGATGAAATAGTAGAGGTTCTATCGTCCAAGCACCAGGTGCTGCCTGCCTTGCAATTCATCAGGGATGTTGGAGGACATCACAGTGTTTCTGCCCGCAAGTTCCTTGATGCAGCAAAGCAGGCAGATAACATGCTTTTTTATACCATATTCAGGTTCTTTGAACAAAGAAATCAGAGGCTACGAGAGAACCCTAATTTCACCCCAGGTAAAAGGATGGTATCAAATGGAATTACTGAGTTAGTATCTGCCTTTCTTTAATGTAAATGTGTGGTCGAGTTAGCAGTGGCTTCCAGTTCAGCAGGTTGGGGCCTGGTTAGTGAAGATTACCCCCACTGGCTCAAGACAGCTAAAATGTTTGTGCTAACATGGAGGTGACCAACCTGTGGCTCCAGAGCCACATGCAGCTCCTTGTATAGGCACCAACTCCAGGGCTGGAGTTACAGGTGCCAACTTTCCAATGTGCTGGGGGGTGCTCAACCTCTAGCTGCCCCCCCCAGCCTCCTGCACACCATGAAACAGCTGGTCAGGAGGTGCTGATCAGCAGAGCTGCCAGTGGGTGGGAGGCAGCTGATGTATTACTGTGGATCTTGGCAATGTACATTAGTAAATTCTGGCTCCTTCTCAGGCTCACCACACCTGTGCTAACATCATCTGGTTTGATTGTGAAGAGGGCTAGAGATGGCATGCCCCCAGGGTCAACGTTGGCGGTGGAAGTTAATTGTTAGCTCTCAAGGGGGAGAGATGCAGGGCCATAGTTCTAACTAGTAGTATCTGTATGTGGTCTGCCTTATCCCCACAATGTATAAAATGATTCCAGTTATAGATGAAACGTCTAAGCTGTAGTAACAAGCACTCTAACCCTGAATATAATTAGTTTCAAAATATGCTGCACTGTCAAAGGCAAACAACTTTACCTTTTATATTAAAAATTAAAGACTGATGCTTACATTTGACTAGTGCTGGAAGAATAATGTCTTGATTAGGATCAAAGCTGTGTGTGTTCACTAGAGCTCTTAAACATGTTAGCTAATTCCTGTAAAGCATTTGGGCTTGACTAGGCTCTCAGTCTTGTCTACTACGCAAAGAAAACGTGCTAAAGATTTCATTACCTTACTGACATGGACATGTTTAGCTTGACCACCAACAGCTGCTAGAACTCCAACTTGCCCTGGCTACAGTAAAGTTACTTGGGGGGGGGGGGGGGGAAACGTTCCTACTGTACACATTCCTGTAGCACTAGTTGGCTTCTAACACTGGCAAGATTTAGGTTACTATGAGACTGATTCACACCAGCCTTTCATCAGGTGTTTAAAACTCATGACACTTCCCTTGAGGCAAAGAAAGAGGCCTGAAAGGACAGATGTCATTACTTGTAATTTAGCAGATAATTTTGTAACTTGAATGAGTGGCAGGAGTCTAATCATAAATGGGTGTCCAAATAAGTCAAAAAATGAGTTAATTTATAAAAAGGACAGTGTTTAACATGCTGTTTTAGCTGCAGCGTAGCCATAGTAGGCGAGTGTGCACCTCCCAACCCAAGTAGAGCACTGAACTAAAAATAGCGAGGGGTACATTGCCACATCACCTCATCACCCAAGTGCAGACCCAGGGCCTCAGTCACACTTGTGCTCAAGCTGCAGTACAGACATCCCTTAAGACAGCAGCTACTACTTAGAACTTCAGCAAACATTCTCTGTATTACATACATGTGTTGCTTTCTTTGTCAGTGCACACAGCCAAGTTACACATCAAGGTATAAACAAACAGCCTCTAAGTTTATTAAAACATTTAAGTTGTGCCCTTCCCCCAATATCAAGTTTACAAAAGTGTGCATACAGAAGAACCTTTCAAAATAATTAGTTAAGTGAACATTCTCAACCAAAACTTTTAACTGCATAAAAAAATTGACTTACACCATCCCTGCTGTCTCATTCCTCTTGTGTGAAATCACTTGAACATGAGATAGAATTATGGATTAGTGAACAACACAATTTTGGACTCACAAGGTAACACTCTCAACCTAAACCCAAAACAAAGGACGATCCGTTTCCATTTAACTACTTTAATACTTCCCTTCCCAGTTATTGCAAAATTTGTGCTGCATACGCCTCTAGCCTAGAAGAACTATACCCAGATCTTGCAGTTTTCACTACAGGCAATCTTACAGTCGCACCATTAAAAACAGAAGAAGCTAACACAAATGTCCACTTAAGGCTATTCAGCTGACAGGCCTTAAAAGGGAAGTTCACTTTAAAAATAGTAGCTGCTTCTAATGAAAAAAAGCTAAAAACATAAGCAAGTAAAGCAAAAACCACTTCCATGTAGGAAAAACCTAAACACCAGTATTGATGCAGTTGATTTTGTTCTGAATTTTAGTGTCACCGCACCGATGTTAGGGACAATATAATAGGATTTTGTGCTAACTAAGCCTTTTGTCCTGTCTTGTAGGAGAACGTTGTGAAGAACAGGTCACCTTCTTCAAGCATATTTTTGGAGAACATGCTCTCATGAAGCCTACCCCTTTCTGAAAGTGTACTGTTTTCATACAAAATGTATAATTTATCGCATTTAAGTAATGAGATTTTGAACTACAAATTTTATAATAAAAGTACATACAGACCATTGTGGCAAATATTACTAAAAATATTACACAACCTCTGGAGTGATGGCTTGTTTTTCCCCTAAAAATAAAGCCAAAGAATTGCACTGAGTTGCATTTATAGCCAATTATTGGAGGTTCAATATAGCCCAAAATTTGCTTTATTTGTTTTTGTTTTGGGGGCTTAACTGAGCAATAAGTCCTCTTTGAGCTAAAACTTAAGCATGCACTGAACGGTGTTCTTGTGAGGAATCATGAAATGGGCAGAAGGTGTGATGAGGCATAACTTGTGAGAATTGAGAAAAACATTGAAGGTGGGGAGTGATTGGGTACAGAACTGTTTGTAGAAGAGTAAAGAGTATCTCCTTGAAATTCAGAGAATAAAGAGGTCACAAATTATTATTTGCATTGAAGTAGCACCTAGAAGCCCCAACCACAGCAACTGTTAGCAATTGCTAATACTCTAAATAGACAAAACAGGTAGAGTGAGAGAAAGATGATTAGAGGGGACCCTCCAGTCAGAGTATCTGCTTTTATCATAATTTTCTTAGTTAAAGTCTGAGACAAAAGTCTATTGGAAATGTTTTCAGTGGGTCAGCTACATCAGGAAGCCACCACTATAGTGAATCATCAAGATTCTAGCTAGACCAGGGGTCTCAAATGACCACAAGGGCCACATGAGGACTTTTTCACTAGGAGAGTGGTGAAACACTGGAATGCATTACCTAGGGAGGTGTTGGAATCTCCTTCCTTAGAAGTTTTAAAGGTCAGGATTGACAAAGCCCTGGCTGGGATGATTTAGTTGGGTATTGGTCCTGCTTTGAGCAGGGGGTTGGACTAGATGACCTCCTGAGGTCCCTTCCAACCTGATATTCTATGATTCTATGCTAATTTCTAAGAGTTGTGAACTGCCCCTGTTCACCTCAACAGGACTTTAATTCAGATGCCATATGATAGATATTAACATTAACTACTTCACTGTTGATCAAAACATGTAAGAGGAACAATCAAATCACGAATATGAGCAAAGTCTGCTGTGACATTTTATTTTGACTCCACAGGAAGGTGGTGCTTGGGTGTGTCACCACCACTCCCTCCTCCTCAATTTGATGCGTGGAGCCTATAAAACAAAGGGTGAGAGTGGATCTCAGGGGACAGGTATGGGGGAGGAGATGTATCCATACCCCATCAAGAGAAAGTGAGAGCATCTCTTCTTTGGCTATGTCTACGCTACGGACCTCACTGCAACACCGCTGTACCACTGCATCTGCACCGCTTTAAGGTCTCCCATGTAGCCGCTCTACACCAGCAAAAGAGAGCTCTCCCACCAGCATAATTAAACCATGCCCAATGAACGGCGGTAGCTATGCTGGCAGGAGAGCATCTCCCACTGACATAGAGCTGTCCACACTGGTGCTTTTGTCAGTGAAACTTATGTCGGTCAGGGGTGTGTTTTTTTACAAACAAAAGTGCTAGTGTAGACAAAGCCTCTGAAGTGTTAACTTGGGTGATTGTGTCTGATCACCTGGTTGGCCTACTGTGGGTTACAGCTGTCACACTTGCAAAGCCATACTTGAGCTGCTGCATTCACACTAGTGTAAGGTGTTAGAGATTCTGGGGTCACAACTCATGGTTCTTAGTGCTTCAGTAACTGACCTGCTCTATGGTTCACTCCTAGAGTTGTGAGAGAACTTGTTTATGCTCCTGGATATATAGGGAATTGTGAGAAGGCACTGAAGGACTACCAGCAGTGGCACTCCAGAACTTTAGCCTATATCCACACCGTAAAGTGGGCAAGTTACCAGCCTCAGTATAAGCAGCACTCAGATTATAGCAGGGGTCTCAAACACGCAGTCTGTGGAGTTATTT
Source organism: Chelonia mydas (assembly GCF_015237465.2). NCBI lineage: Eukaryota > Metazoa > Chordata > Testudines > Cheloniidae > Chelonia > Chelonia mydas. The sequence continues at coordinate 89,964,721 of NC_057850.1, forward strand.
CCTGTGGCCCCCAAGCTCCTCTCACCCGCCACCCTCCTTCCCCACCAGCGCGCCGCGTCTCCAATCCTCTGCCTACCTCCAGGTGCTTCCTGCCGCCAAACAGCTGTTTGGCAGCACTTAGCGCTTTCCAGGGGGAGGGGAGCTATTCGCTCAGGAGAGGAGGTAGAGAAGAGGCGGGACAGTGGTGGGGATTTGGGGAAGGGGTTGGAATAGGGGCAGGGAGGGGGTGGAGTTGGGGTGGGGACCTTGGGGAAGGGGTGGGAAGAGGAAGGGCAAGGGCAGGGACTCATGGAAGGGATGGAGTGGGGGCAGGGCTGGAGGCAAGGGGTGGGGCGCTTTTGTATCTTTATATGAAAAGGTGTTGGTGATATGGCCCTCGGGCCAATGTACTAGTCCTCGTGGTGATCTGAGTTAGAGATCCCTAGATTATAGTCTATAGCCCCACATGGGCCCATTTAGCTCAGACTGAAAGCACCAAATTCATGGAGCTTTGTGCATGTTTGATGACAAGAATCATGTTAACAACTAAGAGCAAGAGCTCAGGTTAATTATGCAACAAAGGCACACAGAGACCAGCAAGGAATCCCATTCCCACTGAGAGAAGGCATCGAGCCCTATCAAGGGGGAACCAAGCCTACAGGTGTATTTGCAGCCCCACGAGGCATCTTTAGTCTACTACGAATGAACGTTATATCATTTTGGTGTCTTGCATGTGGTCATTAGCAGACATCTGATGGGAGTTCCCCAGAGCAACTTTGGAACAAAAGTTGACACAAAGTTCCCTATCTGATTTGATTTCAGTCAGCTACTTTCTGCTTTGGTCCCAGGATGACTAGGGAGGTTGGATGAGGCAAGGTGGGAGCAAAGAAAACCCCAAACACTCGGTAGGCAGGTTCCTGCTGCCTCCTTGCACGCACACACACACACAAGCAGGGAGCGGAACATGGGAGGAGGAGAACCTGAAAGAGGAAGAGGATTTCTCAAATCTGAGGCTCCCGTCCTCGCCTGAAAAGGACTCTCTCTACTTGCATTAGCTGAAGCCACATCCTACGAACTTAGAAATTATTCACATAAAAAGCATGCTACACGGACGCAACACGTTCGCAGAGAAAGCAGCTACAGGAGAGTATGAAGAGGCAAGGCCCACCCAGGCTGGTTTCCCGGAGGGAACGGAAACAGGCTGGGGCGAGCACAGCTCAGATGGCAAAGGCACTTTTTACACAGCCGCCTCCGCTGGTGGGGCCTGCTCGAAGCGCAGCAGGCGGGAGGCCCCCGGCGGCGCGCAGCCAGTCTCCTCCCCGCACCGCCGGGGCCGAAGCGCAGTCTCGGGGGGCGGGCGCAGGTCAGGCTGCCCGGGGTCACGCCCCTCGCTCCCCGCCGACCCGGGACCCCCGAGCCCCACGCACCCCCCGCCCTGCCGGCAGAACGCGGGGGTCGGTACCTTGCGCTCAGGCCGCTGCTCCATAAGGCCGGAGCCAGAGGGTCACACTCGGGGGGGAGGGGGCAGCGCTGGGACTTGATTACAGCGGCCTCGCCCTGCCTCCAAGCAACGTGTTTGTACTAAGCTGCTCCCCAGACCCCCACCACCTGCAGGCCCGATTGTTCGCACTGCGCATGCTCCGCTACAAGGCCTTCTGGGGACTGTAGTCCTGGAAATCGTCAGCCTGCTGCCTCCGCAGACAATTCCTTCCCTTCAGATGCGCTCTAGACTGGAGAGGACTCACGTAAGCGCGTGCGCAATTGGTGCCCCACTGCGGGTCTCTCATCCTCCTTCTCCCCCCCCCCACCGGATATGACATAAACAACTCAATGCATTCTCTGTGCGTCATTTCCGCAAACAGAATGGCGAAAAGCCTGGATTGGTGAGCGCTGCGCAGAGCCTCAGGCCGGTTCCTCGGTCCTGAGGAGCCGCGTGTGGATGGGGGCTACTGGCCGGGCTCGCAGCATGGAGCGCGAAGCGTCCCTTCAGAAAACAGCTTTCGTGCGCCCGCGGCGTCTCCGCGGCTCGGTCATTTGCTTTCCGCAGAGCGGGAAGTTTGGGGGCGGGGCCGACGCTCACATTCCCGCGCGCGCCGCAGGGGAGGAGATAGGGCGCAGGGTTGCGCGCGCGCTGCGGAGGAAGGGGGCGGGGCAAAGTGGCGCAGTGAGGGCGAGGAGTCGCAGTCGCTTGTTCGGTGGGACGCCGAAGAGGGAGGTGCGCGAGGGCGCTGTTGCCGGGGGACGGGGTAGGGCTCGCGCTCGCGTCGGGGTGGGCCGAAGGGGAGGAGCTTGGCCCTGGCGTGGCGGGAGAGGAGGAGCTGTTCCATCCTCGTCGCCCCGCCCCTTTCGAGGTTGTCGGGTGCGGGGGTGGGGGGCGCGTGGTTCCCGAAGGTGACCTCCCGAGAGTTTCGTCTGCCGGTCGGGGGGTCACGGGAGAGGGGGGTGGGGGTGAGTGTGTCACAGACCGGGGCGTCTGACTCCCCGCGGGGGGGCGGGTCTTTGGCGCCCGGAGCCCCGCCCTAGTTCCCCTTTTGCTGCCGCGGGCCTAGGCTTTGCGCCCGCTCACGCCAGCCGGCCGTGCGCGAGGCCGGTACCCGCGCGTGAGACTCCCCGAGTGTAGCTGGGACCGGGCCAGAACGCGGGGGGGCGGGGCGGCGTCGCGTCACCTGGCTGCCTTGGGCCTAGGTAGCCGACCAGAGCCGGGGGTCCGGAGCGAGACCCTGTGGCCCTCGCTACCCAGTGGATGCGCTGATGGTCTCTTCGGGCTTTAGTCTCTGGAAAAAGTCAGCTTGAAATCTAGTTTGCTGGGGAAAGGCGTGTCTGGCCCTTACCTGGGCTGGACAGGCCCCTGACCTTTCTGCCAGCCCTTGCTTTTGATCCCCTTATTTTCCTAACTTTAATTTTTTTCCCCTCTCTTTTGTGTGACAGAATCACACTAACAGGAGAGCTGCTCAGGTGAAACAGTGAAGCTAGCTGTAACAGAGTCCTGTCAAATGCACAAAATAAACTGGAACAGAGAGACACACTCATATGGTAACTTGGGTGCTATCTGTGTTAAACCCAATTGAATACATTTAAAATGTTACTTTTTAATCTGCTGCCCTCTTTTGACTAATCAAAAGCACTAGGTATGATGGGGCTTTTATAATGTAAGGGAGAACAAGTGTAAACTGAAAGTCATCTCACTTTTCTGACAGAATTTATTGATGAAAAAAACATTGATTCCTGTTTGATCAAGCAACAAGAAGAATAACCTGCAACATGTCTGATTCGAGCAGGGTTGAAGAACAAGAGTTAGAAAAGAGCTTAGTTGAGGAAGCAGATAGAACAACATCTAAAGCTTCAGAGGCAGAATCTGCTGTCAGTTCGGATGACAATAATACAACTTCAGGTAAAGGGTATTGTGCTGGAAATGAAAAGGAAGATGTTAGTGACCATGAGGACAGCACATCAAAAAAGAGAAAATCAGAATTTGAAGATCATCCTAGAAAAGTGGTGAGTATTATCTGTTTTCAGTTATGTCTGAACAGTGGGCTGGGATTAAAATCTTTGTTTCAAGGTGTGGGTTTAGAGAAGTTTATTGATTCTTAAAGTATTTATACCAAGCATTTTTACAGTGTATGTTTATAAGATTTTAGCAGCTAGTGTCTCATGATCCACTTAACATAAAAATTAATTTTAGCATCTGCTGCTATTGTCTGAAAACTGTATAAAGAATTATCTTGGAACTGAAGGAACTGGGAAGAAAGGTGGTAATTAGAATGATGAGACTTTAAATCGGGGTGGGCAAACTACGGCCCACGGGCCGGATCCAGCACACGAGCTGTTTTAATCCTGCCCTCAAGTTCCTGCTGGGGAGCAGGATCTGGGGCTCCGGCTCCAGCTGGCAGTTGGATTAAATGAACAGTGCATATGTATCTGTTCTTGATCTACACTTAAAAAGGGTTTCTGAGGTTAAGCTACATTTCTAGGTTGATCTTGCTACGTGGTTCAGGACTGTAAAAAAATTTTGCACTCTGTGTGATGTACTTAGTTCAACCGATCTCCCTATGTAGAGGTGGCTGTTAGAGTTGAAGTAGCTGTTAGAGAAATGGATTATCTGTCTTGATGGAAAAGTCACTTCCTTTGATGTAGGAAGCATCTACACTACCGTGCTACAGCAGCTGTAATTTAGACATAACCTGAGGCTGTGAATTCAAAATGGGTTTCTGATACTAAACTTCTTTTAAGTTCTAGTTTGGAATAACTTTTGGAGACTGTACATACAGCCCTTAAATCCATGGCTTCACTGGGATGAAATTGATTCTTTCAGTGAACACTGGGAATAGCATTCAAGAAGTTAAACCATCTTTCTGCAGTGAAGAGATGCCTTGAATCACTGAGCAGGAACCACTTTGGCCAGTTCTCTTTGTACAGTGTCTAGCACAGTGGGATCCTGGTCTATGACTAGGGCTCTTAGGTGCTCCAGCAATACTGCTACTAATAAATAATAATAATAATGGTGTTAGGTATTAAATAGAGTCCTCCTCTTTGGTTGGAATTAAGGAACTCAGGACAGTGATCGAGGGAGGAGTTGGGAAATATTCTTTTGTAAATGAAGCCAGTAAACTTTGCCATTACTTCTGATGTGTTTTAAAAACCTGTGCTCAACATGAGTCTTTTTAATTAAAAACACTGAAGTGTGTTCACACTTTCTCGTTTGATTCTCTTATTTTCCATTGTGTATAGCATTTGGAAGAAGGGCATGGACAAACTGTAGCTGCACATTACAATGAACTTCAAGAAGTTGGACTAGAAAAACGTAGCCAGAGTCGCATTTTCTTCCTCAGAAATTTTAATAACTGGATGAAGAGTCTTCTCATTGGTATGACTCCTTTATTGCTTACTTTTGTCCTCACTTGAAAAGTTAGTCACTATACTACTTTATTGCAGTGTATCTTATTTTCTTTGGTTACATTCAAATATGTCCTGTGGTCATCACAAAACAATCATGGTGGTGTTAAGACTGCAGCTAAATGTTTTCTGCTTTCTCGTGTTCAGTACAATGTATCTTTACTCAGAGGAAATTGTTTTGGTTCAGCTCTTTTAAAATTTGATTGCAAGCTTTCAAGGCATTGATCTTTCTTCCTATGTGCTTTTATGCATCTAGCACAATGGGAGTCCCAGTTCTGATAAGACTCTCTTACATCTATGGTCATGCCAAATGTTGTTGTTGGTGTTGTTTAAAACATTAAACACCAGCTGACGCTTCTGAAAACTTGATATATATTAAGTTTAGAAGCTAATCTGCTTGTTGTAGTTTCCCCACTACCTCTGCCCTCCCCCACAAGGAACATGTGCATGCAAACAGAACCTTTGTTTCTCAGAAGTTAATCTGTTCTTGTAAAATGTCCTCTAGAAGTCCTAATATTTCATTTTTTATTAGCTTTTCCTTTAGAGGTATTATTACTTCAGATGCAGAATAATTTTATACTATGTATATTTTTAGCATTTGAAGACAGTGATGTGTCAGAGTATAAAGGGAAACAGTAAATGTACTTGCTGTATGATCAATAATTTTTAAAAGTATAGAAAAACTACAAAATATTAGAGGGAAAAGAAAATGCAGTAACTTTCAAAAGTGAGCCTGGTACTTCCTTTCCCATAAATCTACCTTTAAACTTGAGTAAAGTAAAGGAACAAATACTAAGAGAAATCAATAAATAAAGAATAGTAGAGCCATGGGAAATAAATGCCAGGGATTTATAAAGAAAAGATTTTTCCAGGGAAAACTTGATAGCATTTGTCTTAGCACTAAAAAAATTAGTGGATGAAAGCAGTGAGAAGTGGTAATTAGATTATTATAAAGCATTTGATGTAGTGTCTCTTGAAATCTTACTGAGAATTAATTTAAATCTGTTTGGGTACATGCTCTATAACATAGATTAAAAACTGTCCAAAAGACCCTGAACAAAGGGTAAGAAGTAGTGAAGTATCAAGTTGAGGAGGGGAGGGGTCTGCAGGTGTGCCAAAAGGAACGTTGTACATTGGGCCTAGGTTTAATTAATAACTTTGTGAATGCACTGGGAATAAAACTAGCATTAAAGGAATTTGCATAAGATGCTAACACCAGTTAGGGCAGAGAAATAATATAGGGTCCTAGACAGAGTAATACAAGGGATAAAAAGCAACAAAATAAAATTCCCCTTTCAAAAATGCAAGCTAACACATATGGGATAAAAAATACTCTTTGGAAAGGAGAGTCCTTATAATGCTTACTAAAACTTAGACTGGGTAGTGAAGAGCAAATCTAATGTGTAAATTTGCAATATGATGGCAGCCAAAAAAAAAACTACTATATTCTGTCACCATTTGCCACTCTCCACCCGTTTCTGATTTGGACTGCAGTAGTGTTTTTAGACCCACTAGGGTAGCTCATCACTTCTTTAATTAAAGAATGCTCTCTCATGCTCATAATTCATACCCAGCCTCATTCTGGATGAGATTCCTTTTGTATTTTATCAGTCCTGCTTCTTAATCACCTCTGGGCTCAGTGTTAAGCAAAGCAATACACTGCTTTTTTCTGTCTATAAAACACCCCTTCCTTCCCAAGGCTTGGCTTAGGCTGCACACACAACATTCAGCCCAGGAAGCGTTCATTCCTTTTTTCCCCTCCAAATCTTTTATGAGATTGATAAAACGTGTATTTAAAGAAAACCACTCTCTTAAAAAAAAAAAACACACTTCAGGAAAAGAAGTATACAGAACTCGAATCAAACCGTTTTTTTATGAACTCTAATGTAGTCTTCAAATGAATTTTGAAATTCTGAAATATCAGACTTTGGTGCTTTAGGGAACTTTGTACAATGAAAGAGGCTTTATCAGTTGAATGTGTGCTTTCTCTTTTTCAGGTGAATTTATAGAAAAGGTACGACGTAAGAAGCGAGATATCACTGTGTTGGATCTGGGATGTGGCAAAGGTGGAGACCTGCTTAAATGGAAAAAAGGCAAAATCAGTAAACTTGTGTGCACAGGTAAGAAGGCAGAGTAACTTTCTAGAGACAGTACAAAAGGTTCTGTGGAAATGTATGTATGTATCATGAACACCACACTTCGCTTTTTTTCTTTCTGGATATGTCAAAAAATGCCATGCTTGCTGTGAAGGAACTTCATTTCCGTGCTCTGCCCTGGTTTTTTTTATCATGTTCATTTTATCATGGTTCCTGGTTAAACTGTTAGCATAAATAGAGGGGAAAATCCCTAGTGTTCCTATCCAGTTATCATTAATTTTATCTTTTATCTCATAAATACAAAGTGAATGTTGGGAATCGAGTAAAAATGTTTGTTTAAAATCTCCATGAAAAACTGAGTATATATTTATACTGCAGTTAAAAACCCACAGGCTCAGGCTAAAGAACTGTTTAATTGTAGCATAGACGTTTGGACTTGGGCTGCAGACCGGATTCCAGGACCCTGTGAGGTGGGAGGGTCCCAGAGCTTGGGCTGTAGCCTGAGCCCAGACTTCTCCCCGTAATTAAATGGCCCCTTAGCCTGAGCCTCACGAGCCCAAGCCAGTTGCAACAGGCCAGCTATGGGTGTTTAATTGCAGTGTAGATGGTGACTAAGGGTGTCTGCACTACTTAATTGCAGAATCAAATTAATCAACCATTAATTACAGAATTAATAATACAAAGTTGTATAATCTTGATCTTCAATTTGCATTCCAGTTACTGGAGCATTTTATCAAGGAGGTTTTAAAAGAAGATACTGGCAATATAGCACTGCAAAACAGGTGCAATGGTGTTATCCTGAAAACTATCCTTATGATGGAAAAAGAATTTAGATTCTGAGAAAAATTACAATGCAAGGGAAAAGACTGATTTTTATTTTATCAGTTTATTGTGATATCTGTCACAGGGTTGGAATTGCCTTTGCTGCAGAATTAGCTATGAGGAGTAGTTGGGATCTGACTGACTGAACCCTTGCTTCATTCCTTTTACCATATCTAAATAGTATTTTTGTTTAAATCTGATATATTTTAAAGAATTCTGTATAGTAACAGTCTTTTATTAATAGTTATGTATTTTATAAAGAGGGGGAAATTATTCTTGATATATTGAGGACCACAGTTATTTTCTACACTCATTGGGTGTTTTTGGCCATTTGCATGTTCAGTTAGCTGATTTATGTACACACTTCCTATAATGGTATAAACCAGTTACACAATTGCACACTAAGGGTACGTCTACAGTACGAAATTATTTAGAAATTATTATATTCGAATTTTCGGAAGCTGTTTTATACATTCAGTCTTCTGTGTCCCCACTAAAGCGCGTGAATTCGGCAGATTGCGTCCACAGTACCAAGGCTAGCATCGAATGTCGGAGCGGTGCACTGTGGATAGCTATCCCACAGTTCCTGCAGTCCCCGCCACCCATTGGAATTCTGGGTTAAGCTCCCAGTGCATGATGGGGCAAAAACATTCTTGCGGGTGTTTCTGGGTGTGTGTTGTCAGAAAGCTATGGCAGACAATCGTTTCACACCTTTTTGGCGTGCAGACGCCATACTGCTTTTAGTAGACGGTGCACTGATGCTCTCCTGATACTATGAATCCACCTCTCCAACTCAACTCTGCTCGGCCATCGTGAACCGAGCAACACAGCTTCCGCCGCCAACTCTGCTCTCCCGCTATTGCCATGCTTCTGAGCTTCTCCATGTTGTCTGTCCTGGGCTCCCACCTCCGCAGAAGCCACAGAAGACAACCATTTTCAGCCTTTGTTTGGCTACCATGAACCAAACAGCACAGCTTCCACTGCCATTCTGCTCTCCTACGTTTCGCACCCTTTTTCGAGGATTACCCATGCAGGTGCCATAGCCATGGAGCCTGATCAGATCTTGGCTGCAGTTTTGACCATTGTAAATACCTCGCGCATTATCCAGCACTATGTGCAGTACCTGCAAAACTGGGCAAGGAAGCGATGACAGCACGATTACTATAGTGATGAGGTTGTGGACACAGATGACACTGCATGTGGCGATTGGGAGATCATGGTGCTGTTGGGCCAGGTTCGTGCTGTGGAACGCCGTTTCTGGGCCCGGGAAACGAGCACAGACTGGTGGGACCGCATAGTGTTGCAGGTATGGGATGATTCCCAGTGGCTGAGAAACTTTCGCATGCGTAGGGCCACTCTCATGGAACTTTGTGATTTGCTGTCCCCTGCCCTGAAGCGCAAAGACACCAAAATGAGAGCAGCCCTCACAGTTGAGAAGCGAGTGGCTATAGCCCTGTGGAAGCTTGCAACCTCCCGACAGCTACTGGTCAGTCGGGAATCAGTTTGGAGTGGGGAAATCTACTGTGGGGGCTGCTGTGCTGCAAGTAGCCAACACAGTCATTGACCAGCTGCTATCAAGGGTAGTGACTTTGGGAAATGTGCAGGCCATTGTGGATGGCTTTAATGCGCTGGGGTTCCCTAACTGCGGCGGGGTGATTCATGGAATGCATATCCCTATCTTGGTCCTGGAACACCGGGGCGGCCAGTACATAAACCGCAAAGGGTACTTTTCCATGGTGCTGCAAGCACTGGTGGATCACAAGGGATGTTTCACCGACGTCAACATGGGATGGCCGGGAAAGGTGCTTGATGCTCTCATCTTCAGGAACTCTGGTCTGTTTGAACAGCTACAGGAAGGAACTTACTTCCCAGACCAGAGAATTACTGTTGGGGATGTTGAAATGCCTATAGTTATCCTCGGGGACCCAGCCTACCCCTAATGCTATGGCTCATGAAGCGTCCCGTTCCCCCCCCCCCCCCCGGGCAGGGCTCCAATGAGACTCTGAGCAGGGATGAGGCCTTTAAACTAAACATGAACAGTCCAGCGCGACTGGGTTCCCCCCCCACCACTGCGTGGCTTCGATCAAGCTCTCACTCACCAGAAGTGCCTTCTCCAGGGTCATGGTCTGGGAGCATGCTTTGGGAGTAGGGGGAGGCTATTCGCTCCAGCGTTAAGAATAGTTCCTGGCTAGGGGGGACAACAGATTCCCCACTTGCCGCCTGTGCACTGTCCTCCAGAAACTCATCCTCCTCGCTCCGTGCTACTACCCCCTTGCAGGTGTCCATGGGTAGTGGTGTCGTCACCCCCTATAATTGCATGCAGCTCATGGTAGAAGCGGCATGTATGGGCTGTGACCCAGAGCGTCCGTTCGCCTCCCTGGCTTTTTGGTACGCTTGCCTGAGCTCCTTGATTTTTTTTGTACGACACTGTTCTGTGTCCCTGGAGTAGCCTCTTTCTGTCATGGCCCTGGAGACTTTAGCATACGTATTTGTGTTCCTTTTTTTTTTTTTTTTTTGGAACGTAGTTCTGCCATAACAGATTCGTCTCCCCAACATGCAGTGAGATCCAGTACCTCCTGTTTGGACCATGCTGGAGCTCGTCTGCGAATCCGGGACTGCGTGGTTGCCTGTGATGGTGGACTCTGCATAGTCGCCTGTGATGGTGGACTGTGCTGATGGTCACCTGTGCTGATGGTGACCAAACAGGAAATTCAAAAGTTCCTGGGGCTTTTACTGCCTACCTGGCTAGTGCATCAGAGTTCAGAGTGTTGTCCAGAGTGGTCACAAGGGAGCATTCTGGGATAGCTCCCAGAGGCCAATATCGTCGAATTGCGTCCACAGTACCTGTAACCCAGAACTGCGATCTTGATTTTAGCGCTACTCCACTTGCTGAGGTGGGAGTACAGAATTTGGAGTAAAGAGTCCTTTAAATCGAAAAAACTGGTTTGGTCATGTGGACGGAACCAGTTTTATTCTGAGGTAACTCGTCTAATTCCGAAATAACCGCGTACTGTAGACCAGGCTTAATAGTATTGAAAACTGTCTCATTGTCCTCATTACTTGGTCAGCAGTTATGCCTGTGGTGTTCACATCTCTTAGGTGTAGTCTACACTAGAAAAATTTCTTTCTGCTGACAGGGAGGGTATGTCTATTAGAAACACTACAGTGGTTTCTATATCAGGGCTTAGATCAACTTAAATTTCATGCCATGCGTGATGTAATTTTCAGAGCCCTGAGCTACTTTGTAGCATAGATCAGCCCTGAATTTCCTCAGTAATTTCAACTAAGTGCCTTTTATTTGCACGTGTAAAGAAAGAGAAACCTTCTTCAGTAGCACTTCAGAAACCCACAGAGTTGAACCGTAACCATCCATGTCAACAGTGTGTTATTTTTTTTTTCTGGTCTAGACAAGGCCTTAGAACTGTTTAGAGCTCTCTACAAATTCTTGAAGACAGCACTGCATCATTTTTATATCCGTCAGTCTCTTCACATTGTGAAGGTTTCCACTACAACTGTAAGGGCTAGAAATTTTTTTTATTAAAGCTTACAGTAAAATACAAATTCCACAGAATGTATCGGGGCTAGAATACAATTAAGTGTGTTTAGTTTGGCTTTTTTCCATTTTTAGTACCAAGTATGTGTGTAACAAGTTAGTGTACCTAGTTCCTTGTAGTCCGCATAAGTATAAATAAAACTTCATAATGGAGCACATCTACTGAAAACCAGCTTTTACTCATACTATGGTATCTGCTCTCACTCCAGTCATATCTATCTGAAGAGAAGTTTGTGTATGCAGTTTATTTTTTTTATAGATATTGCTGAAGTTTCCATGCAACAGTGTCAACAGCGGTATGCTGACATGAAAGCCCGATGTCGTTCTAATGAATACATTTTCAATGCAGAATTTATAACAGCCGATAGTTCCAAGGTACAGTTGTTCTGCTTTATATATTCCTAGTGTCGTAACTAGTTTCTTGGCATTCTTATTTGAATAAATGTTGGAAGTCATTAGAGTAAAAGTTCAGGAGTGTTTCAAGGAGAGAAGACTTTAAGGTTGAATTGTTACACTAAAGCAAGGGTGGGCAAATTTTTTGGCCCAGGGACCACACCTGGGTATAGAAATGGTATGGTGGGCCATGAATGCCCATGAAATTGGGGGTTGGGGTGTGGGAGGGGGTGAGGGCTCTGGGGTGGGGCCAGAAATGAGTTCAGGGTGTGAGAGAGGGCTCCAAGCTGGGGCAGGGGGTTGGGTTGCAGGGGGGAGGGGGAGGGCTCTGGCTGGGGGTGCAGGCTCTGTGGTTGAGTTGGGGATGAGGGGGTTGGGATGCAGAAGGGTCCTCGGGGCTGGGACCGAGGGGTTCAGAGGATGGGAGGGGGAATCAGGGCTGGAGTGGGGGGTGTGTGTGTCGGGGGTGCAGGTTCCAGCTGAGCGTACGGGCTCTAGGGTGGGGGTGAGGGGTTTGGGGTGCAGGAGGGTGGGACCGAGGGGTTGAGAGGGTATGAGGCAGATCAGGGCAGAGGGTTGGGGTGGGGGGGCGTTGGCTCAGGGGTGCAGGCTACATGCAGCGCTTACCTCAAGTGGTTCCCGGAAACAGTGGCATGTCCCCCCCCCCATTCGGCTCCTACACAGAGGCGGGGTCAGGCAGCTCTGCTGTGTTTTTCCCGTCTGCAGGCACTGCCCCTGCAGCTGCCATTGACCCGGTTCCTGGTCAACGGGAGCCGTGGGGACCTCGCTTGGGGAGGGGGCCATGTGCAGAGCCCCCTGGCTGCCCCTACACATAAGAGCTGGATGGGGGACATGCTGCCGCTTCTGGGAGCTGTGCGGAGCGGCCCCTGACCCTGATCCCTGGCTGGAGCTCCGGAGCGGGGCAAGCCCCAGACCCTGCTCCCCAGCAGGAGCTCGAGGGCCGGATTTAAATGGCTGGCAGATGGGATCCGGCCCGTGGGCTGTAGTTTGCCCACCCCTGCACTAAAGGCTTGCCTATATGGAAACTTAATGTGTGGCAAGATGGGGGTGTAAATGTACAGTGCACCAGTTGGCTATGTGGACTCTGCTGCCTCACACTCATTCCATAGTGCACCTTGGCCACTTAGCACACAGCAGGTTAGTGTGCTGTAGATTTTACACCCTAGCTTGCTATACACTGAGGGCAGGTCTTCAGTACCCGCCAGTCTGCAATAAATCGATCCCCGAACGCGCTCCCCCTTGACTGCGGAACTCCAGCTCGCGAGAGGCGGAAGCGGAGTCGACGGGGGAGCGGTAGCGGTCGCCTCGCCGCCGTCCTCACGGCCAGGTAAGTTGACCTAAGATATGCCGACTTCAGCTATGCTGTTTGCATAGCCGAAGTTGCGTATCTTAGATCGACCTCTCCCCCTAGTGTAGACCAGGGCTGAGTCTCTATGTAGAAAAGCCCTAAATTAATCATTAGAACTATATATATAAGTTAACAAGCAGTTGCTTATAAAATAAAAGATTAAACTAGTTCGACAAACTCTTTCGTTGTTTTGTAATGTACTCTTGAAAGGCTGAATACATCTTTCATCTACCAAAGGTGTCCTTTCAATTTCCTCACTAACTCACTAACCAAATTTTGCTAATTGTTGCTACATAGCCACTAGGGAAGTTATAAAACTTTGTGTTGATGGGCCTGTGTTCTTTCCGACCCCCAGAACAAATGTGGAAGACTTTCTAACTTTATTTAGTCCTCTTGCTCCTAAATGACTCTTAATGCTACTGAAATGCAGCGTATTAGGTGAAGTTTTCTAATAGCATTTTTATTTTCCATATTGCTTATTTTTAAAACTTATTTTGATAACTTTTCACAGCTTTGGTCTCTTGTAGCAGGGCCTGTGGAAAGACCAGTCTGACTCAAATTTCAAGGGCTCAGTCTAACAATCACAGGTTAATTGGGTCAGTGGGGAAAGGGTGTGCATGCAATAAAATCACGTGATCAAAAATGATGAAAATTTTAGATGATACCTTGATTTTTTTTAACCTAGTAAATTGTATTTCAAAGATTAAAAAGCAGCTAATCTATTCTTTCAAAACTGAAGTCACTTATCTTGCTGTTTTTATTTAAAAAGCACAAAAACATGTACAAATATCTACAAATTTTGTAAACCGAAAATTCGTTTTAATAAAATTTGCCATAATTCACTTGCAACTGAACTTTCAACAACAATACTAGAATTTATTTTGGAAACTAAAAGTTGTAACTTAATAGCCACGTTATTTTGGCTTCTGAAATTTGATGAGCCAGTTAATTCACAGATTTTTTTTTTTTTAAAGTGAGAAAAATTACAATTTTAAAGTGATGTATAAATATATTCTGGTGGCTATGGAATGCAGTATATGGTTTAAGTAGAAATGGGCTTTCTTATTTCATCTTATTTCTCCTTCTACCAAGCAGTAGTTCATGCCTGAATTTGCTGAGGGCAGAGGGAAATAAATTTTACTATTTTTCTTTCAAGTACTTGTATTCTAGGATTGGCATGCATTGCTGGAAGATTAACACAAACCACTTTTTTGTTTCTGCAGCCTTTGGTATATGTCTCATAACTCTTTTTAATCCATTTCAGGAACTTCTGTCTGACAGTTACAGTGATCCACATATGTGCTTTGACATATGCAGCTGTCAATTTGTTTACCATTACTCATTTGAGACATATGAGCAGGCTGACATGATGCTTAAAAATGCTTGCGGGAATCTCTGTCCTGGAGGGTATTTTATTGGCACAACTCCAAATAGCTTTGAGCTTGTGTAAGTGCTATTCATTCTATTAATTTTTAAAATTGTATGAAATGTTATCAGATTTAAAGGAGGGTCACTCTTTGGGTGCCCTTGATGTATTTTACAGCAAAATCTTTCCAGCTGAGGGCCTGTGTTGCCTACTTGCTAGGAGAGTCAGACGTATAGTAACTTGAATAAAATGGAGCAGATTGCACCCACCCTCATCTTTAGGGAGGTATGCCCTAAGGGTACTACACTTCCTAGCACGTAATGCTTCTGTATTGATTTAATTGGTGACAAAACAAGTACAATGTGGGCTGTAGCTGCAAGCTTCCTCTGACACCTTTGAATCTGCCTACTTCTAACCCTGACCTGCCTCTACAGGATAAAAGAGAGTTCAGTTTCCATGGTTATCTAATTCTTAACCCCTTTGAATGTTATCTTCAGACTGTTGAAATTTGAATAAAAACTTTTTCATTCCCATGTTTTTATATTAGTCTTAATTGATGGTTAAATTTATTAAGGGAGACAGTGTGGTGCAGAGACTAGGGCACTGGAATGGACTGTGTCCTTCTGTGACCTTGTCGAAGGTCCCTGCACCTCTCTTTAGTTTCTTTATCTGAAAAATGGTGGTAATAGCTTATTTATCATTTATTACTCTTTTTATATATCTTTATATAGAAAACGACTTGAAGCTTCAGAAACTGATTCATTTGGGAATGATGTGTACACGGTACAGTTTCAGAAGAAGGGGGAGTATCCCCTGTTTGGCTGCAAGTATGACTTTAACTTGGAAGGAGTTGTTGATGTCCCTGAGTTCTTGGTTTATTTTCCTTTACTGATAGAGTAAGTTTACTTTTGACTTCATTATGTAATCAAATTTTGAAGAATTGTATGAGCACATGTCTAGCAGAAATCTACCACCAGGCATTACTGTAATATCAGGTTATGCTCCTTAAAACGTTTTATTAGTATTCTCTCAAATCTGGTTCATATTTGGTGTATGGGTAGCGAACATTCTTGGAATAAAATATCTGTCTTCAGATTCTAAGTGGTAGCCCCAAATTAAGATGCTGGTGTAAAACAGTGTTTCAGAGTCTTGATCAGATAGCTAAAACTTTATATTTTTATGGTATTTGTAAATTGGTCATGCTGTGCTGCCAGCTATTTTAAGGCCTCCATGGTTTTTAACCAGGACCCTACCAATTCCAGTTGTGGCTCAGAATGAACTCCTTTCCCCTGCTGCTGTTTCTTAAAAAGCTAAGAAACTTGGGGAGAAATCCTAGCTTCGTTGAAGTCAGTATAAAACTGTTTCACTCATTAGGGGTAGGATTTCACCCCTCAGGGAGCATTTCTGCTCTGAAAAGTGTCACTAAAAAGGCACCATCTTACTGAACAGATCTTCTGCCTATGTGATATATGTGGATAAAATAAAAAAAAATTGCTACTGTTAGGCTCGTAGAGCCAACATATCTAAGAATGCTGGGGATTCTGTTTAACCTTGTTAGCCTATTGATATAATTGCTTACTAAAGCACAACTAGTTGCAGGCAATAGGGTTGCATGGGAGTCAATGAAGGCATAGTCTGTCCTACAGAAACTTTATTATTGGGGATAATTGTGAAATGGGATATAATCCAGGTTGGCTCTTTCGGGCCATCTTATTAAATCATAATGAAGCTAAAGAAGGTAAAAACCCAATTTTTTCTTCTCTGAAATAGTATATACTCCAGCAGTGTTTCTCAACTTTTTGATACCAGGAACTGACTTCCTGTCTTCCTAAACTGTGTCAGTGAAATCTCAGGGACCCAGGAGGCTTCCACAGACTGGTGGTTGAAAAACAGTGCTCTATAGTATGTGTTTGGGGATATATAAATATGCATCTAGCTAAAAAATCTCACTTTCAGCTAACTTGGTGTGTGTGTGTGTGGGGGGGGTATTTATATATACACACAAAATGAATTTTAATTAACAGTTGTTTCATTATGTATGAAACAGATTTTTTTAAAAAATCTAACACTAAAGTTTCAAAAATTGACAAAAGACAATGTGACCTTCCTCTGTCCTCAGATTGCCTTTTCTTCCCACATTCTCTTCTTTCTCCTTTGTCTCCTCCTGTAACATCTCCACTTTGTGTACTGAACCCATCCCATCTCCTGATCTCCCTCACAACCATACTTATCTCCTCCCACTTTTTCTCCTTAACCTCTTGCTCTTTCTGCTCATAATACAAGCATGCTTCAACCTCTCCCATCTTAAACCTAAAAAAAATAAAACATGCCACACTTGACACCATTTGTCTCTCCAACTATTGTCCCATCTCCCTTTCGTGTTTGAGGGCTTGTCTACACTTACTGGAGGAGGACGCGTGGCGATTGATGTGTTGGTGGTTGATTTAGCGGGTCTAGTGAAGACCCACTAAACCGACCACAGATCGCTCTCCCGTTGACTTCTGTACTCCACCTGAACGAGAAGTGCGAGGGGAGTCGACGAGAGAGCGTCTCCCGTCGACATAGTGTACTGTGGACCCCCCAGTAAGTGGATCTAAGTATGTTTACTTCAGCTACATTACTTAGATCGATCTCCCCCCGTAGCGTAGACAAGGCCTAAGCTAATCGAAAATGTTATCTACAATTGCGGTCAGTAGTTTCTCTCCTCCAGTTCCATCCCAGACTCTCTCCAGTCTAATAGCTGCCCCTTGCACTCCACTGAAAAGGCTCTTGCCAAAGTCTTCAATGATGATTTCCTAGGCGAAGCTCAGAACCAGTACTCTTCATCCTCCACCTGTCAGTGGCCTTTGCACCATCAATCATGCTCTTCCTGTCCCTTGATTTTTGTTACTCTGTCCTCTTCTGATTCTTTTCCTACTTCTTTAATTGCTCCTTCAGGAAGTCCTTCAGTGTGTCCACCTTACCCTCCCCACCAACTTTGTCTGGCTTCCACAAGGCTCTGTCATTGGTCTCTTTCTCTTCTTTCTTTACAGTTTGGATAATCTCATCTGCAGCACAAACTCAGCTATTCTCTCTATGGAGACAGCTCTCAGATCGATCTCTTCCCTCCGGACCGTCATCCTTTTGTCCAAAATGAAATCTTGGCCTCTGTCTTATGAATATCTAACTGTCATCTGAAGCACAACCATCTTGCTTGTTGCCTGTGCCCATAATTAGTGCTTCATCTTTAACTCAGACTTTTCTAGATCATTGGATCCAGGCTCTATCTCAGTCTTATAGATTCTCTTACCTGTAAAATACAGCCTTTCCTGTCCATCCACACAGCTTGTCCAGGTTCTCACCATCTCGTGTCTCCATTACTGCAACATTCTTTTTTCTAGCCTTGACAGATGCGATCTTGCCCACTCCTATCCATTTAGAATGCTGTTGCAAAGGATATTATTCTAGCCCACTGCCTTGACCACGTAACTTCTCTCTTTGCATCACTTCACTGGCTTCCCTTTCTCATATCAAACATTAGATGTTTGTGTTCACTTTCAAGGCCCTTCATGGCCTATCCCTACCCTGTCAGTCATCTATCATTTACTATTGAAATGTCAGGTCCTGCTGATTGGCCAGTAATGCCAGCCTTCATTGCCCACTTGTTAATTTCTTAAATGAACACCTTCATTCTTGGGAGGAGATCCATGTAAACACCCACAAAGCTGCCTCATTATTCTTAAAATGCCTTCTTACAGGTCTCGTCTTTGCAGTGATGCCTCAAACTTGACAACAGTTAGGCTGCTGGTATGCTAATACTAGTTCCTATTATGGTGACCAATATTGTCTCATTGTTTCCTAGTATTCCCTGTCTGTCTATCTGTTGTTTCTTGTCTTATACTTTGATTGGGGAAGGGACTCTCTTTTTCTTCTCTCTGTACTGAGCGTAGTACAATGGAGTCCTGGTCCATAATGAGGGCTCCTAGGCATTATGGTAATACAAATAAACTAATAATTAGGGAAAAGGCCCCTGATACCTATAGGCCCAGCCCCAGTATTAGGTTCTGTTAGTATAGACCTGTGCAGAATCCCATTTAAGTTGATAAAACTCTTCATGGGTTCAAAGGGTCATAGTAGCTGATTTTGATGCAGGAACATAATGCAAAAAAAAAAAAAAGTTTTAGACTGCAAATTCAGATTTTCATTAAAACTTTGGTGTTTCAGGGAAATATAAATTGCTCTGTCCAAGTCAGAAATATTTATACCCAGGTTTAGAGCAGAGAATTTTTGATATTATAACTCCTTGAAAATGGATATTTGATGGCAATGTGGACTTTTCCAGCCTTTCTAATAAAAGCCATAAATATATAAACTTAGAGATTGCAGTCCTACTGAAGACCATATGGTGTCCCTGTGTTCAAAACTATCAACTGTGATAAACTCAGGCTTTTGTTGCTTTAAAAATATCTCTACAATAATTTTTGGATCACTTATTTTCACAGAATGGCAAAAAAATATGGCATGAAACTAGTCTACAAAATGACATTTCGGGAATTCTATGAAGAAAAGATTAAGGATGAGGAAAATAAAATGCTGTTAAAACGAATGCAGGCTTTGGAGGTAAATATAAAAATGCTGATTTTTAAAAAAAAAATCATTCTTTCATTTAAATAGTGTTTTGCATCTTGCTGGGGTTGATCTACTTTAGCAATAGCTTTGGGCAGTAAATTATGACTAGTATTCAAGTGCTGGCATTGTAGGAGCCAAATAGTTCCTATGGCATGCTGCTGAAAGCAGTTAATCTTCTAAATTTTGTAGGTAAATAAAATACTAATAAGTATTTTCTGTTGAGAACAAGTTTTTATATTAGGTTACTAGGCAACTGTGCACATTATACTTGTATTTTCCATTTACCAGGTTTAACACACTTGTGCTTTGTATTGAATTGGCTCATCTGTGTGTGTGTATTTGTATTTGTAATATCTGGTGCTATATAATTAACTGTTCATTGTAAAGAGTGGTTCAATGCTCCCTTATAAACAAGAGTAAGAAATGGAATAGAAGGACTTGCTGTTGCCTGTTATAGAATTACCTTTTTTATATGCAAGAAACCGGTTAGAAAACAGAACAAGAATTGAATTAGGTATATAAAAATACTTTGTATATACAGGACAATTATACTTTTAAATGTAAATCCATAACTAGCCTTATCCAGCAGTAATCTTTTACCCTCAACGTCTCACTTATACTTTTGGTTCCCCCAAGGGACACGTACTGTGTGTCTCTTCTGCAGCTTCAGGCAGTTTTCCAAACCCGGAGAGGTTAGCATTATACACACACTCCTGACTATGGTTGACCTTGCTTACATTGCAGTAAAACTAAAGGGCCTTGTCTCCACTATGTTTATACAGCAGAATAGCTAAGCAGCATTAATTACACCATGATAAAAGTACACCTTTTTGTGGTTAGTGAAGACCTAGCCATAATCTGTCAGGAGAGAATTTGCTTAAACCGGAAGAGCAGAAAGCTTAGGGTGAGCAGAATGAAGAGCAAGAGTTGAGAATAAGAGGAAACAAGATTAAAGATGTATAAACAGGGACAAAGATGAGCTGAAAACTGAAGACAAGGATAGGAGGTTAATTTTGCAAGGAAGCTAATGAAAGGATTCAAGGATGGGGAAAGGGATCGGAGTAGAGAGAAGAATATGGGTTTGCCACAGTATTTTGGATTAACTATCAAAGTGAAAAGGATGCTACAATATTTGAGGTCAAAAGCAAGGTTTTAGCAATGGCAGCATCAAGAAAGGACAAACATTGGAGATGTAAATACTATATAAATTATAGTGTGTTACAGATGCAATATAAATTTTTGTGATGGCTTGTGTGAAATGATGATAGTTTGTTATGGGTTCGTAGACTTTTTTTTTAACATGATGACTGATGCCCATCCAAGTTGACAGCCGTGATAGCATACTAGACAAAGCCCTGGTCTACACTACAGAGTTAGGTTGACGTAAGGCAGCTTACAGCAACTTAACTCTATAAACATCTACACTAAAATGTCACTCCTGCTGATGTAACTTGCCTGCTATGATGACTTAACTCCACCTCTGCAAGAGGGATAGCGCTTAGGTTGATGTAGTTAGGTTGACACAGTGTCAGTGTAGACACTGCATTACTTATGTCTATTGTTGCCGTTCAACAATGCCCCAGACCAACAGTAAATCGGTGCAAGTGCTACTGGTGAGGCCACACACCTCCGACACAAGGAATGTAGTGTGGACTTGCAAAAGCGATTTAATTACTGCAGTGGCTGTATGTCGACGTAACATAGGTTGACATAGCTTTGTACTGTAGATGTACCTTTTCTAGCATTGGGCCTTTATGGGTAATTCATGTGCTGATATAGAAGCTTCCCTTTCAGAACAGGACTATGGTGTGTTGCCCTGGCAGTGTGCAGGAACTTGTATTGGTACCTGTCCTACAGCTAAACTGTAAATAGGTAAAAATCACTCTCTGGTATCTAGACTCTTTCACAAGTACTAAATCTATTTTAAAAATCTAATAGGTAACTTTGTTTAAAATGATAGCTGTGTCATGTCTCATTTTTTGATGTTTTGAACATTCATCTATTTTTATAACTTCAGAATTGCATAGGACTTCATTTCCAGTACTTGGAGCAAACAGTTCAGGAGCCACTTCAATCTTGCCAGTTCTACCCTATTACAAAACAGTGATGGGACAGTCTTACAATAGTGAATGTGATCGATAAGCTCTATAGATCGAGATACATATCTATCACTTTTCTGCAGTAAGTGCTCGTCAATTCTGGTTCACTGTTTGAAGTAATTAAATAGGATTTTGTATGAATCTGCCTGAGCATAAAAATTGGTTTAAATTTTTTTTCCCCAGAAAATAAATAATGAGACTAAATTTTCAGACTTGGCTATCTAATGGTAGGCATCAAAATAACTAACTGCAGATTGACTTTTTTCATAGGTATTGAGTTCCCTTTAAGGCCTCTTTTAGGGTATGCCTACAGTGTAATTGAAAACCCATGGCTGGCTTGTTCCAGCTGACTTGCGCTTGTGGAACTCAGGCTAAGGGGCTGTTTCATTGTGGTGTAGATGTTTGGGCTTGAGCCTGGGCTCCAGCCTGAGCCTGAATGTCTACACTGCAATTAAACAGCCCCTTAGCCTGAACCCCATAAGCCCAAGTCAGATGGCACAAGCCTATTTTCAATTGCAGTGTAGGCCTACCCTTATTTAGGAGACAACTTTTTTGGTTCACATGTTTCTTGGCTAGATTTTTTTTTTTAATATAGTAACTTGTCTTTTCTTCAGCCATATCCTGCAAATGATAATTCCAAACTTGTCTCCGATAAACCTGATGATTATGAGCATGCAGAAAAGCTCATGAAAGATGGCAAACCAAAGTTACCTCTGGTAAGTCTCCTTCCCCCACGCCCCCAAGTGATAGAATCTTGTCAGAAGCAAAGTGTGCTCAGTGATACCTAGGGTCTAGTCTTGCAAACACTTAGGCATTTGCTTAACTTTATATAGATGAAGAATTACATTGACTTCAATGGAATTAAAATAAAGTACATAGCTAAGTGTTCAGAAAATCAGGGTCTTAGTAGCTAATTTATTAAATGACATATGCAATTTTATAAAAATCAATGTTAAAATTTAGATGGAAAACCTACTATGTTCTTCAAAGAAACAACTATAGTTTAGAATGACGAATACACTCTCTTCCACGAGAGACCTGACGTTTAATTGTCCTTCACAGTAAAGGGTAGCATATCCATGTAGAATGTAAGTCATAGGTTGAAACATTCTTCCCTTTAGACTGAGATTATTTTTCAAGCACTTGTTTATCCACTCTTATTGATATATTTAAATAAAGGTCTGATCTTTGTAGTAAAAATGTAGTGATAGTGTAACATAAAACCCTATATCAAGGGGGAAAACTTGAATAAAAGAGTTAGCTAAACTATTCTCTCAAACCTGCAGAGGACTGAAAAAGAAATGCCCTTAGTAGTAGTTGATAGGTTAATTTATCACCTAGGTAAAGAAAAAGCTGCTTGGTTTCCTCAACTAATATTTTTGTTACTAACTGCTTAAACTATTCATGATTTAGGGGAATGTTTGATTTATATTTCATCATACTCCATTTGTGATATGTGCCTTATTGTCAATTTCTTTAAAGGGAACCTTGAGTAAATCTGAATGGGAAGCAACAAGTAAGTACTATTTGCAAAGTTCGAATACTAGTGCTTACCAAAACTGTTTAATAAATAACATGACTTCCTTGGACATTGTGCATGATTATGACAATTAAACAGATACTTTCAAACTTGGTGACCTAAAGTTAAGCACTAAATAAAAGGTACCCATTTTTGTTTGTGTTCAATAGCTTTGAAAATCAGATTCCTTTTTATTTAGGTGCTTAAATATGGATTTAGTTCCCTATAACTGCGTTTCAATGTGAATATAATTAAGTGAAGCAGTTTACAATGCTCAAAACTTTGAGGAATAAATGCATAGTTTGGGAGAAGACTTTTTATGGACCAAAGATGGAATGGAAACTCTGAAGACCGATGGATTTAGTCTTACCTTGTACCTCAGTTTAGCACAGGTTTTTTTTTCTGATCGTGCAGTAAAATTTTAATAAAATAGAAGCTTTGCCTTTTTGAGGTGAATTAAAGAACCAAGTAAAAATTAGCAAGCAATTATCAAGCAAACCCGATTATTTTCTTGAGGGCTGTTGATATCGCATATTGCTTTTCTCAGTAGTCGGTATACTTCTTACACAAACAGTTTAGGAATAAATGATCAATCTGAGGGTGACTCAGGATACAATCTGTGATGTGTAGGGTTTTTTAAATAATACAACTTTGTTACATACATTCTAAATGTTTTTACAGAGGTCATTAAAATTTTGTGATTTAGAAAATCTTCAAAGATTGATTTTTTTTCCTTCTGAAATGCTTTCCAAAGAAGAAAAGAAGTTGGTTGGAAAAAATATATTTCCTTCCGAGAGACACAGTTTTCATATAACTTATGGAAGACAAAAAGCCATATGCTGTCAGGTTAATGTTCTTCCAGAGTTTGGTACGTGTTGGCATCCTCAGAAGCGTGTTTAAAAAAAAAAAAAAAAAAAAAGTCCCTATTTATCACATGAGTTTTCATACAGTCTTGGGTCACGGTTTTTCTCATATGGAGCAGGTGACTTAATTTTCTTCAAATAATTCTTTACTCTTTAGTGCTTTGGTTGTACAACCCAAACTGATGTTCTCTTACTTTGACTGTCTCCTTTTTAGATAACATACATCAGTCCAGTTGTAAAGGGAAAACATGGATAACTCTTATAATTTCTTTTCAGTAACAATTATAATCTCATAAATATGGGTTTTCACATTTTTGTAAAGTAATTGTTTCTCTCTTTCCGTTAGAGAGAGATTGAGGAATAGTGCCTATAAGGAGTAGGATGTAGTCAGAGCTTGATCAAATTAAAAAGAATAACATTTTGTTTCACTGCTGGAAAAGGCATTCAGGCTTACTGTATAGATTGAGCAACCTTCTAGCAATGACTCATCTTATCATAAACAAATACATTTGATGCCAACTGGAAGCCCATAATGACTATCAAATCGGATTCTGTTTGGTCTTGCAGCACTTTCTGACACAATAAATGAAGTCTCTGCTACTATAAAACATAAGGATCTCCACAGGTTTCACTGTCCCATATAGCTTTCTTCGATTACATGCCAAATTAAATATTTCTGAGGAGTGTCACTCTAGTCGAGACTGCACTGAAGGTACATCTTGCAGTTGACAAAATGCTAGCTAGCAGCTGTAAAGTCCTGCTCCTACTCAGCAGTATGTTTTCAGATCTTGCTTTTTTAAAATTAGCAAACTTCAATTCTTCTTATCTTTTGGATTTTAGTCAGATTTCATTATTTTTAATTGTACAGAGTTGAACATACAAACTTAATTCTGTCCCACTATATATAAATAAGTCTTTACATTTAGGGTTGTGTATTACCTTATGTGCACCTATAAATCTAAGAAATTGTGATCGTGAATTTAAAGACTGCCCCTCATACATAAAGGGGGAGCAGAGTTAAGGTGGCATGTCAAGCACTCTGGTAATGAAATGTGAATGTTTAACTGCAATTAACGTTGCATGAAGCTGGGGGTGAGCAAACTAGGGTCTGACAGCCGTTTTTAATCCTGCCCTCGAACTCCCATTGAGGGGCAGGGTCTTAGGCTTGCTGTGGTCCAGCCAGGGAGCAGGGTCGGGGGCCACTCTTTTTGCAGCTCCTGGAAGCAGCGGCATGTCCCACCTCCAGCCCCTATGCATAGGGGCAGCCAGGGAGCTCTGCTCTGCATGCTGCCCCCACTCCAAGCACTGCCCCCGCAGCTCCCATAGGCTGGGAACTGTGGCAAATGGGAGTTGCAGGGGCAGTGCTTGGAGTGGGGGCAGCATGTGGATCAGAGTCACTTGGCCGCGCCTCTGTGTAGGAGCTGGAGGGGGGGACCTGCTGCTGTTTCCAGGAGCCGCTTAAGGTAAGTGCTACCCAGCGCCTGCACCCCTGAGCCACTCCCCCGTGTCCCAGCCCTCTGCCCCAGCCCTGATCCTCCTCCCACCCTCCGAACCCCTCGGTCCCAGCCCGGAGGACCCTCTGACACCCCAAGGCCCTCATCCCCAGAGCCCGCACCCCCAGTCGGAGCCCTCACCCACACCCCTGCCCCACCCTGGAGCTCCCTCCTGCACCCCAAACTCCTCATTTCTGGCCCCATCCCAGAGCCCACACTCCAAGCCAGAGTCCTCACCCCTTCCCGAACCCCAACCCCCAATTTTGTGAGCATTCATGGTCCACCATATAATTTCTATACCCAGATGAGGCCCTCAGGCCAAAAAGTTTGCCCACGCCTGCATTAAGCAGATAATAGTATGTTACTAACTGCATTTAAAATACTTTTTTATTATTACTTTGTATTTCATTCTAGATTCATATTTTATATCTTAAATTTGGGGTCACGCTTTCAGAAGAAATCCAACCCAGCCTCTTAAATACAAAAACATGTTTGAATGGAGACGTGGGTTTTTGCATACAAAAAGTTGCAGGTGCAAGACTAAAAGTTGCTTTTAAAAATTTGCTGTAATAAGAAATGGTAATTGATGGGGTAGCCATTGGTGCAGTTTCTTTTAATAAATAGAATTTGTTCTGCAACAG